>NW_024609846.1:121755358-121979566 GCF_016920785.2 Ixodes scapularis
GAAGTATATACTCAGAATAACTCTATGTGGCGCAGATTCTGGAATCATTTATTTTCGGATTCATAACCACGGTGAGTTAGCAGACCCGTCGGTATATAGATACTCTCATTAATTAGTTACTGATTATGTAGTGAGCGCTTCGCTGAGGGAGACAGAACGTCGAGTGCCCGTTGATTTGGAGCACTTTAAAAGGAGTTTCTGCAGGTCATTTATTCTATACGGGTTGACGGGTAGGAATAAAAATTGCGCGTGCGCCGTGTGTAAGGAAAAATCGACGCGCGTTTCGCACTGAAAAGGCTTGACCGAATACCGACCAAACCTCAGTATGCCGCCTCGGCTCCATGGAAGGTTGCAATAATCGACTTCATGCGAGTCGCCATCTTGTGTACTGGGCTGTGGAACGCGTTCTGGGCATGCGCAACAGCTCTGCGGAATACCAGACGCCACGTGTATGTCCCCCGATCAGTGGCTCACCATTTTTTACATGGGTGATGAGCGCTGGAAAGCTGTATTTCTGGACGATGCATTATTCCTTGAATTAAGTCAAATGAAAAGTGACCACTGCGAACGTTTTTTCTCGACCGGTCTTATTTCGTGGCAACCGGGAAAGGTCCTCTCATATTTACAGGGGTGGTCTTCCCGACGCAAGGACGAACGTCCGTTGCTCGAGTGAGCGCGTACGGCCCCAGCACCGAGTCGCGTGCGGCGGGCGCATCGCGTCGGCGGACCCCGTGGGCGCGGGCTCCGTCGGCGTCGGCGGCCGAGCTCAAAGGGGCTTTGTGGCCGGCTGCTCGCTCGGAACGGATCGCCGCGCAGCAGCGGCCGTGGCGGCGTCAACACAGCGCCGAGCGCGAGCAGACACGACCGAACAAAAGGCCTGCCGCGAAAGTGAGTTTTCAAAGAGCGGCGCCGATGCATCAACCGGCCCTGACAGGGGCCGCCGCTGCATCGTCCGCCGGTGCAGTCCCCGCGCAGAAACGAAGCCGCCGGGCGTCCCAGTGCAATTGGCTTCCTTCCGGCGAGGGTCCTTCCTCGCGCCGCCTGTCCGGCCCAAAGCCGCCGCCGCTCATCATCGACGCCAGCCGAGCGAGACCGGCGCTTCGAGGACGCTCGCCGGGCTCCGACAGACGCGCCGTGCCCGTATCGCGCGGCTGTCGGTATGGTGCCTGGAACGCGTCTCCGGCTGTGTTTACCGCGCGTGCTCCAATCTGGTCCCTCGATTTCCGCCCGATGACGTCATGGGAGTGTAATGCTGTTGCCGATCCTGAAGGTGGCACAGCAGCGAAGGTGGATGCGGCTGCAGACGCCTGTTCCGCTGCAGGTCACCCTCCAGCTCGAGAGACCATTGAAGCTTTCTGGCCCAGGAGTTGGGTTGCTGGGTTGCCGTGACGACAGCGAAATCCGCGTTCGCTCGTGCTTTTAGCCGCAACTTTTACGACCGACCGCCAAAAACGTGGCGTTCAGTCGGGGCCGCCGTTCAACCGCGCGAGAGCGCGGTTGAACGGCGGCACTGCATGCGCAGGGCCGGGACGGAATCCCGGCCAATGTACTGTGAGGCCTGGGACCCGACGCTCATGAGCAGTTGGCCCACTTGTTCAGTTGCATAGGCTGCGAAGATGACCCGATCCCCACTGACTATAGGCGCGGTCGAGTAACCTTCATCCCTAAAAAACAAATTGGAAACAAGCAGCTGTTGCATGACTACCGACCGCTCACCGTCACGGCAGTTGCATACAGAGTATTCTCGGCTATCATCAACTGGCCGATCACAGCATGGGCTGAGGAAGCCGGCGTGTTTACGGAACTGCAGAACGGGTTTCGAGTTGGCCGGCGGTTGGACGAAAACCTGTCCACTTTGACCCAATGCATCGAGATAGCGCGAGCGGAGAGGCGACCTCTGATATGCTGCTTTCTGGACATTGCTAAAGCTTATGATTGCGTCCCTCACCTAATGCTGCTGGAAAGGCTGAGACACCTTAATATGCCCCGAACATGGGTGAGGTAAATCCGTCGGCTATACGACGGCAATGTTGTGACGACAACCTTCAATGGTGTGACATCAGGCGAGGTCACAGTTGGAAAAGGTTTACGACAGGGCTCTCCGTTGTCGCCGACGGTATGTATGCTATATGCCTCTAGCATGGAAAAAGCCATTGAAGACACTGGTATTGGTTTCACTCTGGAACACCGTCAACATGGTGATATTGTTGGGTGGCGACTCTCTGACCTTGCCTATGCTGATGGCCGACAGTGTGGAAGACATAAGGAGGTTGCTAGTCCCCCGTAAAACTGCAGCGGATCACTTCCGACTACGCTTCAATGCTGGCAAGTCAGCGACAGTCATCTTTTCTGGCGAGGAGTGCAGTGATCGCTCATCCTGCAAGGCTCAGCCATACCTCTTCACACCGAGTACAGGTACCTCGCAATAACACTGTCGGCTAGAGAGGAGAAGAGGAGAGGAGTTAGCGAGCGGAACATACTGCGAAGGCGGAGTCTATGGAGCTGTGACCGGTACATTGTCACCCGAGAACTTTGGAAGGCTGTGGCTGTGCGTGGGCTGACGTTTGGAAACGCGGTCATATGTGTTCCTAGTGAGCTACGCGCATATCTCGAGCGGCGCCAGAGGGAGGTCGGACGACAGGCACTAGGGTATCATGGACAAATAGTCAATGAACTGGTAGAAGGCGACGTCGGTTGGTCTTCCTTTGAAGCGCGGGAGGCCAACAGCAAGCTTCAGTACTACACACGTCTCCGGTACATGGACGGAGACCGATGGGCTATGCGAGTTTTCATGTACATTCACCTCAAGCATATCAACTGGACGTGGAGGAAGCGAGTCACTCGTCTTGGGTCAAAGTTTAAGATCTTCAGCTTGACCACTGAACTTCAAACAAAAAGGAGTAGATCAGCACAGTGCGGGAGGAAGTTAAGAGGGTTGATAGGGGCCGTTGGATGAGCGGCATGCTACAATACCCTTCCATGCACATGTACGCGTCTCTGAAGACGGAGATTGCCCGGTGACTTTCTACGGGAACATGCTGGGCAGTCGACTGCTTATTGAGGCCCGTGGTGGTGTCCTACGTACCTGCCTATATCGAAGCAAGTGCGATAGCAGCGTGACTGAAACGATATGCAGTGCGTGTGGAGCGGGCGAAGAGACAATCGACCACTTGCTGCTTGCGTGCAGGGCACTACAGTCTACACCCAACGCCTATCGTGGGTGCCCACTTGGAACAGGCACTTGGTTTCACCAACGAATCCACCCACGTAGAATGCTCCAAGCGGGGGCTCGGATCATGTTGACAGACTCGACTGAAAAATCGGGGGCGTGACCAAGAAGACCAAGGTGACCAAGATGGCCAATAACCGCGCTGCCTTACTTTTGGCTGGAGGGGCAAACACTCACTTAAAACGACGGTGTCATGTGAACTGATTAGCTTTGACTGTGCGAAAGTGACGGTTGGCGAACTTTGGACACAAGTGCTAACCATTTCTTTCTCGTTGTTGTCTGTTTTTCCTTTCGTTTTTCTTTTATTGGCGTGTCTTACAAGACTCTCGATCCGCGTTCCAGTCACCGCACTTTTATTGGGCGATAGCTGCCTCCTGCGCCGAAGCTTTGGACATACTGTGGCGTTCTCATTTTGGGTGGTACAAGCTCACCTGGCTGCGCCTCGCACTACTTATGGTACCTTTGCTAAACCTTTATCTTTCTGTGTGGTTCTGAAGAACGAAAAAACACATTTCGACGTCCGAAATCGCTTAGATTTAACGCCGCAAGACAATCGAAAGTGCCAGATTCATGCACCACCGCTAGGGTACGCGTCTCTTATTTTTGCGTGGTGACGTTAGAACTATGGTGCCTTGAACGCATCTCCGACTGGTGTGCTTACTGCGTTAAAAAAAGCTGTCTCTCAATTATCGCCTAGTGAAGTCATAGAAATGTCATGCTGTCGTTTGCCGCGACCCTAGCGGCGTCCCAACAGCTGTGGTGTGTATGGCAGTAGCCTGTTCCGCTGCAGGTCGCTCTCCAGTGTGGCAGTCCACGGAAACTTCGGCGGACAGAAGTCGGGACGCCGTGACGACAGCGACACTCGCGTTTGCTCGTGCTGCTCGCAGCTTCTCGTTAGCCTTTCTACGACCAACCGCCAGGATCGCGCAACAGCATGACACTCCGGCCAACGTTATTAGATTAGCTCAGTTACGGAACTGCTCATAGACGCTGCATGCACGCACAGTATCCCCCCCCCCCCCCCCCCTCACTCACCATGGCTCGCCTGGCGTCGCTCGACGCGCCGCCGGACGGCTGCTTTGGTAACTGCAGTGTATTCTATGGGAATCGGGATACGTACGTTTCGCTTAATGAGCGCAATCAGAGTATGTCCAATACCGCGGAACATGAACCCCACGCACAACGCGGAAAGAAGAGCAGCGAGGGCGGGTGCTCTCGTGGATAGGCACGCGGAAGACGAGGGAGCCGTCTACGTAGATGCGGCTGAATATCAAGACCGCGTCGAGGCGTACACAGCAGTAGTGGTGAGCGCCTCGACGGGAGCAGTCAAAACGGCGGCCAGCACCCGCACCAGGGACACGCATCAAGCACAGGAGGTGGCCAATGCCTTGGCCATCGCCGACCCCGTTGGAAGACGGTGCTAAGTGACTCAAGGACGGCGGTGTTGAGTTACGCTAAGGGCAGAGTATGCAGTGCGGCAGCCCGCATTTTGCGGGCAGCCGAAGAAGCAGGGCGACAAGGGGCGGTGGTGATCAAGTGGTTCCCGGCCCACATGGGCAGTGATGTGTCGGGGCGGGGCAACACCAACCACAAGGAGACGGCCAGCGCCGTGGCGCGAGGACTCACCAACCGCGCGACGGCAAACGTGGCCCTCTCGGAGGGCGGTGCGTAGTATAGTTCCAAGGACCGGATGACTACGTACAACGAGATTGTGAAGTGGTATAGGTTAAATAGAAGAACTATGCCTCCCCCTCACTCTGGACTCAAGCGATCTTAAGCGAGCTGTGATCTTAAGGCAACTACAAACAGGGTCCTTACTAACACCAGTGTTAGCTAAGTACATATACGCGGGACTTTACGCGGACGATACCTGTAGACTGCATGAAGGCAAGGGCCACCGCGGTGCACGTACTCTGGGACTGTGAGAAGAACCCGAGAGAGGCAACCGAGAAGACAACGATTCCCCCTCAGTTCGAGGCTGCGACGAGGAGCTGTGACTTAGAGACTCAACGTAGGGTCGTCCAGCAGATCTCGGCCGCCCTGGAGAGGCAACGGGCAGATGATAGTAGGGGGGGTAAGGGAATGCCCGGAAAACCGGGCGGCTGTCCCTCCCGATCCCGGTTAGCTAAGGGGAATGCTCGGGGCCAGGGAGTAGAAGGCGCGAGATAGACGTGGGGGCCGCGTCGCGTTGTGGTCACCACCCCCTGCGCGGGGCGAGGTACCACCGACTGCTGGCATTCAAATAAAGTTTTTCCTCCTCCTCCTTCTTCCGCGATCATTATTTCCTCTCTTGGCTTGAAAAACTCTTGTCAATGTTCTAAACGGCCATTGCTCATAGGTAGTACGTATATTTGGCTTCGCAAATTCGTCCAATTGGTCGCTCTAGTAAAATGCAGTCCCACAGCAAAGATGGCGCCAGTACACCGGTGTGTACGCTCGTCGTTGGAGATTGGTTGTAACTTTTAAGGTGCTCGGTCCTAAGCAACGTTAGTTCTAAGTGTGTGAACCAGGGGGGTAAGGTGGGTGAGGTGGAGTGGCAAATCCTGTGCGCCGACATCTGGGGTCCCGAGTGAAAGAGCGCGACAGAACATGAGAGAAAGAAACCAATGTTGCCAACTGAAGGACGACAGTCGCAATGGTAGTGGCGAAGATTAAAACTGTCAGCAAAATAAACAGCGATAATTTAACGTTGTAAACTATATTTTGAGCTTTTATAACACTTATAAAAAGCAATATACTCATTACGCTGCATTAACTTTCCTATTGTCGAAATCTTGGAAATCTGGTGGTTACGCAGTTTCGTATTCCTGGGGCGCGCCTATCAAAACCATAGCGCGAAGCTGCGTATCTGGTTCAGTTTTGCGTTGACGCTATGCAGTACACTTGCGCTCTATGCAAGATGAAAGTTTCGAAAGGAACGCGAATATCTTTCCATCAGTAAGTACGTGGGTTGTTGAAGTTCATGAAACTGCTCAAATGATATAATTATAGTCATGAAATCGAAGGCAGTTGGTATTCATCTGTGGGAGGGACCCAAATGTCTGCCTGCCTCTATGCTCCGCCGCGTGCTGCAGCCAGAATGCATGGGAAAATGGCGAACCTTTTTCTCTAGCGTTAGTATATATTATCCCTATGGTGTGAACGGGACTTGATCGACTACCTTACGACGGCTCGTGACTGCTTACGACGACAGAACACGCTGGCGCCGTCTATGAGATAACTTTGAAACACCTCCGATCTGCGCATAAATACACCGAAAGATTTATCAATTATATGCAGTATATATGAGAAGTAGTCGCTTATTCCCACACTCTTAAGATTATTTCAAGCTTGAGGTGAAAAAAAAACAACAACAACAATGATGCGTGAAAAGTTAGAAAACGTATAGGTACGTACAGCAAGAGCGTTTCCAGGACTACATAATAGGTGGCGCCAGCGTGCCTGTGTGTTTAAAGCCCCTCTATTCTGGGAAAAGTGGCGCCATTCATTGTTGTGGAAATCTTTGAGACACGTGCCGCGCGCCACTTCTGGGAAGAACATGGCGTCTAAAATCTTGCTCAGTGCTGCGCTGTTCCGCCATGATCTTCCCAAGGGCTGCACGTTGTACGTGCCTCGTGCACAGACGCACCATGCGCTACTTTTGAAACATGAAGGGACTTTATGTGTGTTCTCTCGATGCGAGCGGTCCCGAGCGAGCATGGCACACTCGGACACGCGAAAGCCTGGTTCAGACAGTTGCGTTTGACTGCGGTTGACTGCGTTGCGGCAGCGAGAAACCAGGACATCCCTGCTGCTTATATCGCGTGCCAAGATGATTCCTTGAATTGGATTCCACGCTTCATACGAAGCACAGATGTGCCGGTGACTCGCTTTCGGTTCTCGACGCAACGCAGTCAAACGCACTCAAACGCAAGTGTCTGAACCGGCCTTTAGAGCACAATATAGCCCCTTCGGAAATGAGTAGCGCAATCTAGAAGGCCATCTCTCAGCGACTGGCGGCGAACGCCCGTAGGTTCCAACTCCGGTCACAAATGCGTGGGGAACGTGAGAAAATAGTTTTTCCTTCAATATTTTGAGGATTTAGGGATGACAATAGCTTTTGACCAAATAAAGGAACATTTGACAATAACTTGCGCTAAGTTGTGCACCACGCGTGAGGACGCAATTCTTTTTTTGTTAATTGCCTGGGCGGCATCATGCAGCAGCGACGCGGTGCAGTAGAGGACGATCACTCGGAAGCAGTAACAATCAGTGACAGGTTAAAGGAACCATGAAATGATTTTAAAATCGAATATCATCCACCGCACGTCGTAAAAAGTGTGAAAAGAAACAAAAAAACACAAAAATAGAGAGCCAAAAAAAATTATTTGCTATAGAACTTTTAAAAGAAAACTGGACTCTTTTGCGCCTTCTTTCTTTCGCCTTTTCACTACGATGCATCCGCGGAAACGGAGCACGTCAGCCGAATCCATGTCGCCTATTGGGTAAGACCTTACCTCACCAGCATCGCGATCGTAAACAATAAATAGCCGGCGAATGTTTCCTAAAAGTTTTGTTAAATAATATTCAGATCCACATTTTGTAGCATAATTAGAGATGTGTGGCGAAAATTGCCAAATTTGATAATGCTGAGAGCCAAGCGCCATCTATCGTGTGGTAAACAAAGCAACTACTGCGCGTGCGCAATAGGGCAGGGCCGACTTCAGTTACTTGGGTCGCGACGAACGTTTATTTCCTTTGATTTCCTTCCTCTCAAAACTCTGACTGACTGAACGTTTATTTTTCTACGTGTTCTTCTCGCGCGTGCCGACTTCAAGCAGCAAGAAAAAAAGTTCTTAAAAGAGACCACGACGAACAAGAACGCTGGATCCACAAACACCCGAGAAGAGCGACAGTGGCCACGAATCCAACGACTCCGACGAAGCGAGCTGCTCAGAATATAGGCCTAGCAGGCACTCCGACCGTCGGCGCAGCGTTGCTTCGTCGCAAGACCGTCTGCCTACGACCGGCTGGCGCGCTGAATGGAATATGCTTCGCTACCCTTGTGGACCCTTCCCGTATTATAGTTTGATCGCTGACCTCAATTTTAGATTAAGAGGTGAGGTCAATCTCTTCCCCTTGTTTTCCGAGGCAGTGTTGACGAACACTCGTCGAAAGGAACTCTCGTCGATTCTATCTTCCAATTGTTTTGTGTGACATAGAGCTGAAATAAACGCCGTATGGATTACCTTCGTAGCACGGTATGTACACTTTGTTATTGGTATGCCATTTTTATTCTGACAGACTGCACGTCACTCTCAAGCTATAACAGTTCGTGGCAGGTATACATGCAATGCCGATCCAACCTTTCTTTGCCGAGTGTCGCGTCAGTATCGAGTTGCAATCGTAAAAGATCGGTCCCGAAGCGCTTACCAACAGCGCGAATACAGCACTTCCATCAAACGCGCGCATCCGCTCCGAGTGTGAACAGGTATTTACGTGGCTCTTGCTGACACTCGTAGTTCAAACGTATCTTTTTTAACGTCGGCTCGCTCCTGTATCTCCGAGGCCGCGAGAAACGCCGCGGCAATTTGTTTCCATCTACGTCGCTTTGCAAACGACTGACACGGGCCGCCTTTTGCCAACAATGACAGTTGGGTTGACTTCTGGAGTCTTCACCGGAAGACTCACCGCACTTCCCAACAGGCATACCGGTGTATGAGACTAGTCCCACGCTGTCGCTGTAGCGCAACATATTTTATTGAATTTCGCTCAGCTGCGATGCGGCGATGAGAGGCGCCGATTCAGAAAATACGTCGGTGACATCAGCGCAGTAAAACCTACCGGCGTTCCCCAACTCGTCGCCGCTAACGCTCCCATTCTCCTACTGCCGAGAAAACTTCCGGTTCCGGAAACAGTGTACGTCACGCCTTGTTTTGCGGTCAGTTGGAGAGAAAGAAAAAGTCCATATTTCAATAATTTTTTGTGTAGAAGTTAATAAACCGAGACGAAAAAGGATGCCTGTTCGGCATTCAGTCAACATTGACGGTTTAATGTAAAAGTTATCTGGAAAAAGTAAAAAAGTCATTTCATGGTCCCTTTAAGAAAAATGTCGCGGCTCCACCCAGAAGCTAATGCGCCCGCTTGAAGTGCCTCCACCGTCTAGAACCCCCCGAGCAACGCCGCTTTTTCCCTCCCCAGAAAACGTCTTTTATGCTGCGGCATTATTCATTTGATCCATTCAGTACACCTCAAGGAGTTAGAATTCTTTATTTCCAACGGAAGGGTTCATTATAATGCAAAGAAGTCATGTTTAATGACCCGTCTTCCAACTGACTTCCTGTTCAAAGTGCTGTCTAGAATTCCTGTCTTCCAACGCCTCCAGCTTTAAAAAAAATAAAGAAAAGAGGAAAGACTATTCTAGTTTTTGCAATGAATAAAAGATTTGTGTTTCTTCTTGGTGTGGCTTTGTACACGAATTGTGAATGTTTATTTGGTTTACTGAACAGAAAAGACCCTTGGCTTTTCAGATTTCGACAAATCGGTGACTCACAAAGTGGTCAATGTCCGTCGCTGTACCCACGATTACCTCTGTTTCTCCCTCTGCACCGCCAACACACACCCCCACACTTTGTCTTCCGCCATGAATCCCAACGAGGAAGCTGCGGAAGCGATTCGTCGAATTCTGTGCGTCGTCTTCCCCGTGACATCGGTTTCAGCCTTTCAGGTGACACAAAGAGGGGTCGAAACTCTCACATGATCGAACGAGACGACATCGTCGAGTGGCAGCTAACGTATTTTCGGAACATTGCACGTCATAGGCAAGAGGGTCGCAAGAGTTTTCACATGGACGAGACATGGGTGACGGCAGGGCACACTGTCTCGATCGCGTGGGTGGACAGCACTGTGACCTCGTCCCACAACGCCTGCATGCGCTGTCTCACGACGGGCCTGAAGCAGCCGTCGGGGAAGGGTCAATGTCTCATCATCACGCACATCGGCAGCGAGGACGCCTTCGTCGCTGGGTACCTGTACGTCTTTCGCGTCTTTCCTCGACATTGTGACGTTGGTCAAGCCACAGCATGTAAAGTACTTTGTAGAAAAAGCTGCAGAGAGGGCTTGTTGCGCAGTGGTCAGACTTCCATCCTATCACTGTGAGTTCAATCCGGTTGATCTGATTTGGTATACAAATGAAGAACGGTGTTGCAACCCGGAACACATTCAAGATCGGTGACGTAGAGATACCGCTTAACGAAGAAGCTGAAAAGGTCACGGCTGAGCACTGCGGCGCAATGCTGTGAGGATGTTGTAGAAGTTGAGGAAAATTTCAAACGAGGCGGTGCCATATAACTGCCCACATCGTGCCCATCGTCATTGCACTGAATGAAGACGACACTTCTTCCGGGAGTGATCCGTCATGATGTGGTGCACCTCGACGATCCATCATGCCAGTGCCAAGGAGGGTCAACTCCACAACACAAAACGGTCCATTTAAGGACCAATTTCCCTCGTTTTTCTGTCCTCCGTTTTATTGGCGTGCTGTTAATATTTAAATAACCTTCTTGGAAGGATACTGAAAAAAAAACAACATAAACTCCTTCATGTCCAAAACGACATCGGGGAAAGGTTTGTACCGCACACATCAATGGCTATATCATTGCAAGTATGTATAACAGCTCGTTATTCCAGCCGAAGATGCACCCGAGGGTATTGTTTACCATGTGACTGGTCGCGACGAAAACTTGGCAAGGGTGCCACGATTCACACATAAATGAATAATGCTGCTATGAAAACGTCATTTCAGTAGGCAGGCCTCATTATGAATCCACTGCAACGCCACCAAAGGTGCGGAAGACTGGTGAAGCCACTCGCGGTGGTCGAGGTAAGCTTCCAAAAAGTAGCGACATTCTTCGAAGCGCCGACTGCGTGACGGTGCAGGATTTAGGAAGCGAATGGCGGCGCACAGCAGTGTTTTGAACTGAATGCCGCCATTTTGTTCCAGCGGAATGGGCTTTGCCATTTGTATTTGGTTGTTACTTGTAAAAGAAGTATCAAGGGACTTTAGGCCGTGGTGCTGGCTGCGCTGGCAGTTCACTCATGCCCATTTCTCGCAGCGCACATACAACTCACATCATTGATCGATGACCGCAGCATTTTCACCTCAACTCGCGGTTTCCACAGCAAAAAAAGAAAAAAAGCGACGCTACTGGCAGCAGAGGTCGGCATTTTAGGTCGCCCTCACTCACCCTCACCCTCACAGCCACACTCACCTAAGCCCCTCACTCACCCTCACCCTCACAGCTACACTCACCTTCAACCCCTCACCATACCTCGGCAAGCCTCACTCATGAGGGCCCTCACTCACCCTCACTCACCCTCATCTTCACAGGTGAGGTGAGGGTGAGTGATTTTCTGAACCAGGAAAATTCATGAGTGTGAGGGTGAGTGAGGGTGAGTGAGGGCCGTGAGGTCTGTGAGGGCGGTGAGGGCCATGGGGGCTGTGAGGGCGCTGAGTGCCGTGAGGGCCGTGAGGGCCGTGAGGGCGGTGAGGGCTGTGAGGGCTGTGAGGGCAGTGAGGGACGTGAGGGCGGTGAGGGCTGTGAGGGCGGTGAGGGCCGTGAGGGCGGTGAGGGCTGTGAGGGCCATGAGGGCGGTGAGGGCGGTAAGGGGTATGAGGGCCATGAGTGCGTGAGCGGCGTGAGGGCGGTGAGTGGCGTGAGGGCCATCAGTGCGTGAGTGGTGTGAGGGCGGTGAGTGCGTGAGGGGTGTGAGGGCCATGAGTGCGTGAGGGCAGTGACATGAGAGGCGTGAGGGCCGTGAGGGTCGTGAGGGCGGTGAGTGAATGAGGTGTGTGAGGGCCATGAGTGCGTGAGGGCGGTGAGGGCGGTGAGTGCGTGAGGCGCCCTTCAGATCGAGCATCTTTCTCAGCAATTTTGGTGTTAATGGCGGGTTGTTCTCTAGCTTTCCCTAGATCGACACGAATTGCTGAGATCGGGTCCGGCTCGAAATAAGCAAGCAACTCGGAGCAATTCGAATACGTTTGAAGCGGCTGCATCCAATCAGGGACGCAAAATTTTCACGTGCTACCTCGTGCCGGCGATGATGACACCCAAAGACTTGGTTCTGGTTTGAACTCGATCATTTTCTTGAAAATAAACTGTTTCAGAAAGGTGCATTAGTATTCTTAACGAGATTTAAATGCATAAAAACACGTTTATAACGCGTAATTGTGTCTAAATAGTGCAAGAAAAATAAAATTTTATGATGACGATGGCAAATTGCAGCAATTGGTTGCTGCCTGTGATCGCGGGTGGCCCGTTTTGCGACGTAAAGGTTCTGGTCGAAATTGCCCCATCTGAAGCTGGCCTGAGTGGCGTGAGGGGCGTGAGGGGTGTGAGGACCGCAAGGGCGGTGAGGGGCGTGAGGGCGGTGAGTGGCGTGAGGGCGGTGAGTAGCGTAAGGGCGGTGAGTGGCGTGAGGGCGGTGAGTGGCGTGAGGGCGGTGAGCGGCGTGAGGGCCGTGAGGGCGGTGAGGGCGGTGAGGGCCGTGAGGGCGGTGAGTGGTGTGAGGGCTATGAGTGCGTGAGGGCCGTGAGGGCGGTGAGGGCGGTGAGGGTGGTGAGTAGCGTGAGGGCTATGAGTGCGTGAGGGCCATGAGGGCGGTGAGGGCCGTGAGGGCGGTGAGTGGCGTGAGGGCGGTGAGTGGCGTGAGGGCCATGAGTGAGTGAGGGGCGTGAAGGCCGTGAGGGCGGTGAGGGCCGTCAGGGCGGTGAGGGCCGTGAGGTGCAGTGAGGGTGAGTGAAGGGCTGATGGTGAGTGTGACTGTGAGGGTGAGGATGAGTGAGGGGCTGAAGGTAAGTGTACCTGTGAGGGTGAGGGTGAGTGAGGGGCTTAGGTGAGTGTGGCTGTAAGGGTGAGGGTGAGTGAGGGCGACCTAAAATGCCGACCTCTGCCCCTCACTCATCATCACCCTCACAGTCACACTCACCTTCAGCCCTTCACTCAACCTCACTGAACCTCACGGCCCTCACGCCCCTCACTCACTCATGGCCCTCACGCCACTCACCGCCCTCACGCCACTCACCGCCCTCACGGCCCTCACCGCCCTCACCGCCCTCACAGCCCTCACGGCCCCCACGGCCCTCACGGCCCCCACGGCCCTCACGGCCCTCACCGCCCTCACAGCCCTCACGGCCCTCACTCACCCCCACTCACCCTCACACTCATGAATTTTCCTGGTTCAGAAACTCACTCACCCTCACCTCACCTGTGAAGATGAGGATGAGTGAGGGTGAGTGAGGGCCCTCATGAGTAAGGTTTGCCGAGGTATGACTGGCAGTATATGTTGAGAAGCAACATGAGGCTGCATACAGGAGCTAAAGAAATGCAATGAAGGGGGGAAAACAAAATTCGAAAGAGACACTTAAGATTGCTAACGTGTAGGAATGCGAAATTATTCCTACATTCAGCGTATTCCTACAAGCAGCGCGCCACCTCTTCTTATCGCACATGGCACTGCGGCGGTGACATCATACTCTCCCATTCCGCAGGCGCGACGAACCCCGCCGGCTTCAGGACGGCTTCCGTGACGAAGCATTCCGTTGCTGTCCTTTGCTTTGTGTTTTATTTCTGAAGAGCGTCCGCTTTGACCTTGAGCGCACCCGCCGCCTTCCGTGACGAGGCATCTGCGTTGCTGTGCTTTTCTTAGTGTTTTATTGGGAATGGAAATTTAGGGGCCGTTTTTCTACAACAGACGGTTACAGACAACGGTTACAGACAATGCTGGCTTCGCTCCATGCGACAGTTAGCGACGTCCTCCGCAGCGTCCCAGCGCTGTTAAGCCTTGCGCGATGCTCCAACTCTTCGATGGCGATAAAATCTCTGGATGCTCACGTCGTCGTACAGTAACTACTGCGGACGAAAGCCAATACCGCTAACACTTTGCGACGTATATTTGAACTCGGGTACGTAAAATATCATAGTAAAAAGCAAGGTAATCGCTGCGAGAAGTTGCCGTCTCTTTGCTAGGTTGGACACTGCCATGTTGAATATATTCGTACGAAGAAAAATCGAAATTGGCTTGTGAAATCGTGACGTCGCAAAAATGCTTGAACCCGATCGGCTCGCTTATAAAATACCTGTACCTCTGTGGGGCATTTGCCGGCTTCGTAATGTACAATTTATTTGATTTAAATCAAATAATCATAGCATATGTGAGTACATGAAAGAGACAGAGAAAGATTGCTTATTTGCTTCTAGTAAACGAATGCCACGAAGTCACGATCAAGGATTCGACAAAGAAAAAGGAAGGTCATGAAAAATAAAGTGAAAGCCGTTTACAACTCCCTGTAACGCCGAATTAGAGCGCAGCTCTTGAGGAGGAGGAGGGAAGGGTACTGAGGGTCTCGTGTTCTCGGGGAAGTCACGTGACGTGGGGGGTCACGGGACCTGGGGGAGGGATCACGTAACCCCCCGAGGTCACGTGACCTTGGTGGGGTCACGTGACCTCGGGGGAGGGGGTCCACGTGGGGGTCACGTGACCCCCTAAGGACCCGTGACCCCCTACGTGACCCCCCAAGGACACGTGACCTGGGGGGTGTCACGTCACCTCGTGGGTCACGTGACCTCGGGAGGGGGGTCACGTGACCCCCAGAGAAATATTTCCGCTAGATTTAGCGGGGAAAACATTTCGTTAAATTTAGCGGTGAAATTTTCGCGCTGGATTTAGCGGGGAAAATTTTCCGCTAGACTGAGAGGGGAAATTGTTCCGCTATATATAGCGGGGAAATTTTCTGATAGATATAGCGGGGAAAGTTTTTCGCTGAATTTAGCGGGGAAATTTTTCCGCTGGATTTAGCGGGGAAAGTTTTCCGCTAGATTTCGCGGGGAAATGTTTCTTCTAGATTTAGCGGGGAAATTTTTCCGCTAAATTTTGTGGGGGAATTTTTCCGCTAGGTTTAGCGGGCAATTTACCCATAATGCACCGCGCGGTTACGCCGACGGCGACGCCGACGCCGCTCCAGCTGGGAACGGGCGCCTGAGAGCTGCGCTCTAAAAGAAGATAATGTGGTTTGCCTGTGAAGCTTCTCCCTGTTGGTTGGCTACACTTCCTCTGTATGCAGGGGAAAGAAATGGGTATATAAGAAAAAAAAAAAAGGGAGAGACGGACGGAAAATAAACACATAATTCCAGAAAATATTGAAAACAATCGTCGTAAATCAAAGAGTAAGATAGCACTTTTCTGTAGCAAGTCAGACTCGCTTTAGATGGACATTATTGTAATTCAATCGAATCCCCCACAGCGGGAGGGTTGGATCGGTCTATTCGGGGAGATATCTATTTGCCCCGAGAAGTTTGGGTGGTGCCCCCTTACGGCGGGCCGGGGTGACGTCACGCCGAGGACAGAATTTTCCCCATCGCTCGCCCTGCTCACCTTCCGAAGGCTGCGACGACGTTAGCTGTTGACACGCTCGTTTCTATTTGTTTTTTCGTGCGCGTTTTTCGTAGGAAGTGTGAATTTTCATATGTGGTTTTATTGAGGTAGAACCTGTAGCTGCAGGTGAAACTTCAACCAATATTTTAGGCAAGGTTGACAGGGCATGCAGCGTATGAATCATAGCATGTATATGAAAAGGGAAAAATGTCGCCACACTTGCAGCAGCATTGCAATATATTTACATCTCACACAATCGATGCTGCTGATAGTCTGAATTAATTAATTAATTATATATGATGTTCCGCTTTCTTTTTGGATCTCTTTTTATTAACCAAAACCGCCTCAGCAGAAAAGCCAGAAAAGCTGATACTGCTCGACTGAAATATTAACTACAGGCTTTTTCATTGCCTCCGATTTGCTTGAAATTTTGCATAAACTCACCAATAAACATCTCTAAAATAGTATGCCAACTCGAAATATTGGTTTTTCGCGAAGTTATTGAATTTACAGTGTTGGTTCTCACCGCGTTTTTCAAACTGAAAGTCTCTACACTGTTAGCAAAAATAACACGCCCAGACGTGTAAACCGTTGTCCCATAGCGGACACGTTGAAACGTGTTCGTTTTACACGAGGCCATCTGTGTTTTTCGTCTACACATGAGGTGCTGTGTAAATTTAACACGCTACACCATGTCTGCCTTCCGCAAAACCGTTTCGAGCGTGTTCCTTATGAAACATGGCGGCCAGCGGCCGAGAACAGGCGAGAGGCTAGCCCAGCGAGCCGCGCGCCTTTCAGCCGAATTGAAAGCACACAGGGCGCGTTAGTTCTCGTTCGATGTCTTTTATACACAGTAAAGTCTCCAAGCGGCGGACGTAGCTGCTTGCAAAGGTACGTACGTGCGTTGTCGGCGGTGGGCGGCGTCGGTAGTTTCAACAAGCCGCTAAACAAAACAAAACAAAAAAAAAAACGAATGCCGAACTTACATGGATAAATAACTTGAGCAAACTATTTAGAATCGGGCGGTAACTTGCGCCACCTATCGAGATTTCTAGCAGCCTGTTTTAAAAAAAACAGACGAGTCTGTTTACACTGCGAACGACCACAACTACACAGCAACCCTACATACAACGAAGGCAACACAGCACACAGCTACACAGCACCGACATGTACACAAACACAACAACCGACACGACGCCCGACACTTCCTACTCGATATCTATCGTCCCCGCGGCGCATATAAGCTTGATATGTGCGGGTGAGCTCTTTGGTCGCTGACCCTTACAGATTTATAGAAGAATACACAAAACACGGCGCAATGGACAGCCGTGTGTTAGAACTGTTTGCATTTAAAAAGTATGGAGGCAAAATCTATAATGTTAGTCCGTTGCAATAAATAACGATATGTTAACAATAAATCTTAAACCGGTCGTGAAAAAGTTAAAATTTTTGTTATTTTTTTGCTTGACCAGTGTTATGAGCAGTCCGACTAGCTTGAATCAGATAGGAAAACAAATTATTGGGATTTTGTCATTACGTATACAATAATAAATGAAAATGATCCTTGCGCAAAGCATTTTTTATATATTTTTGTGAAGGACATCCGGACATTCGCCCAAAACTTCACTTCCGCTAGTTGCAGCAGTTGCAGTACGGGAGCAGACGCCTTCACTTTTGGGGCGTTTTGATGTAGTTTGTTGTCGTATGTCGTGTCGATGTCGAGAAGAGCGGTGGGGCTTGGGAGGTTGTGATCGGTGTTATTCGTGAACACTGGTGTGTGGCGCTGATGCGTCTTTTTTTTATACTGCCACCACCCAGAACTTTGAAGATACACGGGCCCGTAGCAGTGCATTATGCTGAATCGCGAGCTCCTTCTCTGTTGACGTCGCTTTCCTGGTACCACTCGTGGACACTGCAAGCATTTAAACAGTGTGCACCGTCTCACCTACATCCCCGGTGACGTACTCGACCTGTTGAAACTTATTGCTTCCGTCATTTTAGAGTACGCAAGGCAGTTATCTCGTTGGTCTGGTTTCGGTTATAAAAGCAAGGCAAAACGCTCGTAGTTCCTGCCCTCAGTACACGTTGGACATCTTCCACACTTTGACACCGGATAACTGAATGAACGAGGATTTACATTCACTTCCGAGGCTACTCTCGCCGCTTCCTCACCGTTGAGCGGAAGGATGAGCTGGCGACAAGCCGCGGATGAAAGGCTTGAGCATCAACAGCCCAAGCGCACTCGGTGCCGATGCGGGCGACGCGGGTTTCTGTCAACCGGGAGGCCAGCACAAGCCGTGACCGTTCCAGCTCTTCGTCATGACACGGTGTTGCAGAGAGCAGGGTAAAATACAGCTACACGGATCACCGAAGCAAACGACTGCTATCTTAAATCTTGGCTTGTGATTGCGCCTTTGTAGTAGATCATCTTATTCGTTTTGCTGGAGAGACGCAAACGACGGGCATAACAAAATCGCTTGCATATTCCGCATATCTCACAAAAGCATTTACCCTGTCACCTTGCGAAAAGCGCGAAACACGGAGTCCACACCGTCCTAAGCTTCCCGTTTTTTACCTGCTTTAGAGCAGTTTGTACCTGCTAGTAGATATGCCTACTGAAACTGAAACAGGGCAGTGCCAGAGAGAAAGAGACAAAGTTGAGAAAGCTTGCTCGCTCTCCAATTTCTCAACTCTCTCAAGTGATTGTACCATAATAAATGCACCAACGCTTCTTCCAAAATAAAGAAAGAGCACTACGTTCACAACATAAAAAATGGTCTCAGTACATGCATCTGTGGGCAGGTAGGAAACCTTGCCCTAATTTATTCACGCCGCATGATTGGCGCAACAAACTCGTTGCAGGACCGAATCATCTACTCGAGCGGTGTGCGTCGCTATGCAAACGCAGTCCAACACGAAGCATAAAAAACGGCAGATTTAAGACAACAATCCGGAGTCCATTATTTAATTAAAACAACGCAATTTTGTTGAAAACGCCCGCTGCTTCTTACTCACGGTATGTGTCGGGATACTTCCACAGTTTGAAACGGAACGAAGATTTACTTTTAAAAACGCTCGCTGCGTCCTCCCGGACCAGCTGGACCGGATCAGCTGACGACGACGGGACTGTACCCGTTGAACCTCCACCACGCGACAAACAATTTGCGCTCCGTGTTAAAAGCATGGTTCAAACAGACCCGGAATACAAGGCACCGCACCACACACGACGAATGTTTCAGCTCTTTTTCGCATCGCCGGGTTGCACCAAACAGAACGAGATCGCCGAAGTCAACGCCGCGCTGTCGTGAACCTTGGCTTGTGGTTGCGAACTCGTGGACCCTGTGACTCCCTTCGCTTTCAAAGCCCACACGACGATTACGAATGCTACTTTCCGTCTTCCAGGAACATCACAGGGGCCCTTCTCCGGTCACGTCTTCACTATGTGCTCGCAAACTCCGAAGCTCTATGCGAAGCTTCTCGCGTCCCGTGAAACCAAAACAGTAGCGGCGCCATGCGTACTTGCCAGATTTTCTCCGGTCAAACAAAAACAACAAAAGCCAACCGGCGCTTGCTTCCAGCGTACATCGGCGTTGCGCTTGCGCCGTGGCCAGATCGCTTGCAGTTGAAGGTTGAAGCAAAAACGAAACCAACTGCAATGTCACGTGCTCACATCGAGGACACGCTTTTTATATTCATTTTAACTGTTTGGAACGAATAATTAGACCCATAACTTTTTTTGTGGTGTCTAAGAAACTGTTATCAGGACCCCTAAACTAAATGCAAACATGGGCGACATGAGGGAAGCCGCATTGCCATCGACCAGAAGATGGCGGAGAGCACGGTAAGCGCGGGTTTCGCCAACGTCCTGCGACATGGCGCAATTGCTTTTGGTGCATATCTGTCTCCGAGACATGTTTCTTTCCGCGGCATTTGTCTCGACGGTCCTTTCTAAGTGTGTCCCCAAGCATTCCGGTGCTTCGATAGCCGGCAATGCCGCGGTCGTCGCCGTTTGCGATGCGTGTTATCGAGGTCGGCTACACGGTTATGCGTGTATGACCGAACCAAAACACGTTTTTTACAACCTCGCATGATTTCTGAACGAATTATCCGTTACTCATCGTGTAAATTTATGGTAATTTGTGTAAATAGCGTGTTTTTCACCCCAAATATTCGCCAAATACACGGGACTTGCTAACAGTGTACTGGCAACAATGAAAAAGGGACGTCAGTGGAAGGCAGGAGTTCACACCTTGGACTATAGAATTTGTTCCCAACTGATTCGAAGCAGTTTCACGGTGTCAAATGAATGCTTTGGAAGCTCGCTCCAGTACCCGCGCTCAGAGGATTCAGAAAATATAGTTAGTAGAGGTAGCTCAAAAAACCTGTGGAGCATCCCTTTAAGTATATTCTGGGCCATGGAGACAAAATCACAAGTGAGACCGTACAATGGCCTTTGATAGAAATGCCATTTGTATTCCCGCAAGGCGGGGTGTAATATTTACCCAACTCATGAACATACAAGGAACAGATTTTCAGCGTCTGAAACACTTACGCCACCACTTCGCCGAGCCTTCGCACGATCGCCTTGTGTCGTGTGGACGGGCGGGAAGGGTTCATTGACGGAATTGCCTCCGCCGATAGCTTTTGGTACTTATAACCTAATTAAAGGTAAACGTGACCAACACGTCCACTCAAGTCACACTCCTCGAAATGCTTACACAACGGTCGACGTTGATGGTGCCTCTTCCTTCCTTATGTTGATTGTCCATGCTTCATTGTCCATGCTTTCTTTAAAAGGCCTCTGACACGCAAAAAAAAAAAAGAGTTTTTTCATGCTAGGCGTTGAAATGGCATATCAGGACATTACCAAAAAAAAATTGTTTCACTATAGAGGTGCGTAGTTTTTTTAATAAAAAATAGAAATACGAGGCCCAGTTGAACGTTTCCGCCAGTGCGCTGTGACGTAGCAGTGTACCGCAAGGTGTCGGGGCGGTCAGGAGGGAGGCATCGACCAACGTCACTAAAAGTGGGTTCGCCGGAAGTCACGTGAGTTTCCCTCCTCGTGCTCTCCGCGACCGTGCCTGAGACTTTTTTTTTATTTTTTTTTTATTCTTCTCTTTGTACGAGCGATCGTAGCAAACAAAGTTTCAGTTCCACTAGCTCTTTATCGCTGTACCGTTGGTTAGTTTGCGTGCTGTAAAAGTTGAGGACGAAGAGTCAGTGGATCGACGTGATGGAGGTCAATGATGAAAGCGTTGCGAGTACAAGCTAGTGTACGAGTGCATGCCGTCAGTCCGATGATATAGAGCTATACTGGGCAAAAAAGAAGCTATCACGTTAAAAAAAAAATTAGAACGCTCGCAGAAATTAGGATTGTTAGCATACGACACGCCCGATCGGATTGCTGAAGGTTCAGACACCGAGGTCGTTGAATCATCGGATACTCTCCAGACTGAAGATGCCTGCCGTCTAAAGAATACGAACTGGTGAGTGTACGCTCATAATCTGGGGCCGTCAAACGTCACGGCCATCGCCGTGACGTTTTAAGGTTTCAGGACTTAGCCGCTAACTGATACGGTCCCGTCAAAATAGCCATGTACAACGTCACGGCTGCAATTGGCCCTTCCCCTCTTAGATGGTGCGAATGGCTATATAGCTGGCTCCGTAGGCGGCCCTGTAATTTTTGGCGGCCCGTTTGTGCAGGGCCGGCAAAAACGGGCCGGCTATGCGCATAATAGCGGGGAAAAAAACAAAACAAAAACACACTGCTCTCCGCTAGATGGCGGCAGTTGAGGCCACCCAGCGTTCCCAGCGGGCGCAGCTGAGCGGACACGCATGCGCATAACGATCATTTCTCCTCTCGGTGTGCAAGGACGATGAATTTCGAACGTACGAAGTACTAATTGGAAGCAAATGCGGGTGACATTTGTTTTCTTATCATGGTGATGAAAGCCTATGTTAGAGAATGCGCCGAAGCCGCGGGACAGTGAGTTAGTTTTTCTTGATGCTCATGTTGAAAAATACCAAGGAATTCGACGCGGGCGGTATAACCATGAGGAAACATGTGAATGCGATGGGTTCACACGGCCCGCTGATCTGGCGGCACGATCAGCACGACCGCCACTACTGAGCCAACTTGGCTGGTGCCGTTACTGCGGGCACAGCCCTCTTCAGCATAACCGACTGGGTAATTATGTAGCTCACTGGATAAGAACGGATTAGAGTCAATAGCTGAAAGAGTTCCTAACTAGTAATATTTGTTCTCTAACAGAGGACAAGTGGGACCCTGTCCTGGACGATACAGGTATCTATACACAGTATTTTTGTATTCTAAGAAGCACCGTTTGGAATCGCCTCCTTTCATATTAATCGGATACCGGCTGGCGTTGCCGGTGGAAAGCAAAAGACAGGTTTACTTCGTTTCACGTTAGCATGGACTAACCATAACGGCTACAAGCGCGGACTCTTCGCGTTTGACGCCGGCTCGGCTGTGCACAAGCATGCACTCGTGGTGGGTGACAAATCTTAACGTTACCGGGTCACAGTCGCAGCCTTACGAGTTGTCTATGGTAAGGTAAGGCAAAGAAAGCCAGCCGGCTATGCCTCGACGGTGGCCACCAGCCTTTTATAGTGGCAAGGTTTAAATAGTTTAAAGGGGGGTACTTTTATCTTGCCGAAGGGTCCGCCGATAGAGCACGGCGTATACGGCGCACTCATCAGCTTGCCCGTCCGAGGTATATAGTCCCACGTCTTGGCCGGCGTCGACGATCGCGTTCAACAAAGGACGACGGCGCCGCACAAGGAACATTTATACTAAAATTGATGATGAATGTAACATCTAGAATACACCAAGTTTGCCCTTGTGCGTGCACCCTCGTTTGCTCGCGCGACCGTCAACGTTGGCCGAAACGTTCTTTTTGTGTGAATGAGTTTATAAGCTTTTATTAGGCTAACTGAATTCAAGAAATGTATTGTATTAAACAATATTTTTGAAAAAAAAACTCGAACTATCTGTTTTACAATATTAGACGCAATTTAGCAAGGTCTCTACCCTGACCTGACCATACTTCTAAATTTAGTAATTACAGAAAGTTAATTATTCAAACTTGTTGACACTTAAATATCTGAACATCAAACTTTATGAATTTTCATATTAAACGAAATTAGCTCTTTATGTGCAACGTATAGGTTTTGAGCAACGATTTAGCCGGCGTTTCATGACGCAGCCTGTATGATACAGCTAGGGCTTTGTGTTTTCGGAGCTTATCTTTCGTCAAATTCGGATTGTGTTCTTCGGAGTTTATTTCTTGTCGAAGATTCGGAGTTTATCAGAGTGTATATTTTTTTTATTCCCAATTCTCCGACATTCGGAGTTTAATTTCGCTGTGTTTCCTATTAAAATTAATAAAACGCTCATGTATCAATTGATGTATCTTCAGTTGAATTTGGCGTTGGTGCCATTGACATAGGCAATATTAATTTCTTCACGACAAAACTCACACACAAGTGGCGCTTCTATAAACGCCGATACCTTAAAATGAATGAACTCCCGAGGTGGAGTGGTTAAGGAGGTAATAGAGAGTTTGGACTGCCTCTCTTCCCAATTTTATACAATCCCTACTGTCCCTAGCTTTCACTGTTACTAAAACATACCCTTTCCTTTCACTAAATCCATAATGGCATGGCCCAAACTGGAAACCAAAAGAGTAGCTTTTGTCGTGACCGGATTGTACAACGAACAATCTGTTGCCCTGAATCAACCTTGAAGAGACAATTAAGAGGCAAGACCCCTTTGACAACGGTCCGAAATTTTAAAGATAATTATGGTGCCATTTTCCCAGGACCATTGGCTCTGTGCTGATCAAACTGTAAAAAAAAAAAAGAAAAGAAAAAAAAGTTTTTTTTTTTTTTGCTGGGGCGGGGGGGGGGGGGGGGGGGGGGGGGAGGTTGACATTGAAACTTAAATATTCGGAGTTTATTGGAAAAATCCGAATTGACCAAAATTTTACCGGCGGGTGCTTTCGGAGTTTTTCGGATTTATCCGAAAACACGGAGCCCTAGATATAGCCATGAACCTGTAAATCCTGGCAAATGGACAGCCTCAGCTCCCCTTCCTGGTGGCGTCAAAATTTACTGTTTTGTTCCCACTCTTCAAACTGCCACCAAAGCTATAGGTTCTGCCCATATGACGTCAGACTGGTTTTTAATGTCGAGTAACTACAAACAAGCATGGCCACCGAAAGCAAATGCGGTTATCTAATTGGCGAATATCTTTTTTTTTTTTGTTTTTTTGTTTTCCGTAGGGCATATGAATAAACGTTACGTTAGCGGCTATGTTTGTGGCCGATGACTCAGGCTCTGAGTAGACTCTAACGTCCAGCAAGCTACTTTCTAAAAAAAAAAACCAGCCGTTCGATAAATTTTACAACGTAATGAAGATACAAGACATGTTCTCTCTCCCTTATTCTCATATAATAAAATGCTGAAAATACTTAATCGCAGCAGCATCATGCCTTGACGCCAGAGGCAACTGGCCTTCGGACGTGCCGCTGAGACCCGTCTTGTGGCACGAAGCTCCGGCTGACTGTAACACACTTGGCTCGGATAGCGCACCTTCAACTGCGGCGGGTCCTAGTTCGCCAAGTGTGTCAAGTTAAAGCAACGACCATGCTTCCACCAATGATTCAGCAAGTGACAAGGTTTCATATACTTTTCTATTTTATTGTTCGAATGCGGTATTTACTACAAAGCCCCACCTGTATAAACAGCTGTGCATCTAATTTAAACAAATAAATGAATTGTTTACCTGCGGACCCACTGTTCTTTTAAATGTTTAGAAACCGTCGACCTTGCTCTTGAAACAATTCCTGTATATTTACTTTCCCCGAGAGAACTCGGGAAGTCAATATCTAAAGTATAGAAATTGAGCTTGGCAATGCTTTTATAATGCATTTTGCGACTCAAAAATAAAGTTCCGACGTGACTATGTGCATGACGTCTCACAATAGTACGTCAGGCTCAGTGCCACGTCACCGATTTATTTTTACGGTGAAAATTTCCTGCACTTCTCAATCCCCGGGCTTTCTTCGTGGATCACAGTCCTGGACCCTCCGAGATACTCTGCGGGGAGTGGACGCTGGGACACTTTTATAGCCAGCAAAAAACGAGCCACCTAGAAGACGGGCCAGCTAGAAAACGGGCCAGCTAAAAAACGGACCGGCAAGATCCAACTTGTCGCGGCAAATTTTGGGGCCACCTAAAAAGGGACGGCAAACGGGCTGGCAATTTTAGGTGGCCCTAAAATTTGCCGTGACAAGTTGGATCTCATTTGTCACGGCTATAGGTGGCTCCTTAGGTGGCCCCAGATTAAGAGTGTACCGAGTACAAGTAAACGTCAAGCATAAAGTACGTGTTTTGTCTAGAACATGACTAGAACTTGTTTACTAGGTGCACATGCAGCCGATGCGTCGTGATGCCTGAATTCAAGTCTCTTGAGTGCCGCTGCTGCAGGAAGATGAGCAGGAAACTTATAGACTTGCAGTTGAGGTCTCACATCGAGACCTGTGAGTTTTAGTAAACTTCGGGTTATAATCTTCATCACTCAAGTGCATCGAGCATATCCATTGCCTGCGGTAACCGCAGTCAGCCACCGGTCCATCTTTTCTATGTCTCTCGGAAATGCAAGCAGTGTGATCTCTTCTTCAGTTGCTGAAATACCGGGACAGTCCCTCACACAGCACCTTCTAGGCATTGTAGTTGATCACGTCAATTCACTGACTCATGTTCTTTTACCTTTACAGCAGCCTTAAGCGATGGAAAGCAAATAAAAGAAACCTTGTCTGTTTGGATCGCTCGTGGAGGTGCGGAGAATACCAAAAATATATAAAAAAAAATATCACACGCGCTCGCGGTAAGCACGAGGAGGGATACAACTCACGTGACTTCCGGCGATGCCTCCCTTCTGACCGCCCCGACACCTTGCGGTACACTGTTACGTCACAGTGCACGGCAGGAACTTTGAAGTGGGCCTCATATTTCTATTTTTTTTTATAAAAAAAAAACTACGCAACTCTATGGTGAAACAATTTTTTTGTAATGTCCTGATATGCCATTTCAACGCCTAGCATGAAAAAATATATATATTTTTTTTTTGGCGTGTCAGAGGCCCTTTAACGGCATCTTCGGTGGTGAGAGATGATACCGACTTGTTTTCGGGATGTGCATTGCGGCGCTGAACAGTGTCAGCATGATCGCGAATTCTACGGTCGTGAGGAAACGGGCGCAGGGAAGCGAGCCGGATGCCGGAACGCAAAGCGGAGTCCTTCGCCTGACGTAACGGTACACATCACCCAATCAAGACTCGGCGAACAGTCCTGATTTCACTGTAGAGAATCGCCATGATGGCAAAGCCGCACTAGACGCCCATTCAGTATGTACGCTAGTCGCAGACGCGAATTCAGCGCACGTACTTGGTGATATCTGATCTACTTCAACTCCGTCAACCACCGAGAAAGTAAAATGCTTTTGCACAAGCGACACCGGCAATTTCTAGAGTCGCCAAAAAGTTGCCTTGGAGCCAATGGAGCCAACGGAGTCAACACTACCAAAGTATAGTCGAAGTCCGTGCACTACCATTCTGACGTCATCACAGTGAGATGGAGGAAAGAGACCGATTGGACACGAGGGCTGCGTCAGCGCTCGGCTGGGTTTGGTGTCCAATCAACGCGTCGGAGAACCCTCGTCAACGGGCTCGGGTCCATTAGACACCTTTCGAAATTTCTAAATGATGAATAGATTATGCGCGGCCGCCATTAGTTGGCCATGCACTGTGAGCACGGATTGGACGCTAGCGCTTCGTCAGCAGTCGGAGTGTACTGGGATCGAAACTCCTTCCACACGAGTGCTGCGTCATTACGCGAACTCGGAACCGATCACGGGCTTCACGCCGGAAGTGATGAGACCAAATAATGGCGGCTGCGCATAAACTATGCATACTTTCACAATTTCGGAAAGGGTCAACTTGCGGAGTTGACGCCATACGACTTAGATGACGATCCACGGAGGAAGGGGAGGATTTTCCCGGGCCTCAATTATTCGAGGCGGTTTTGATTGAGGGCACGTCAATCGCAGAGGGTAGACGAGAGTTCGTTCCGTTGTCATGGCTCGAGCGTAAGGATAGACCCCTTTCGAGAGTCACGCTCTTATTGTGAAAAGGTCCAAAACACTGCAAAATGGCGGAAAAAGCGACATCACAGAACGTGAGATTCTAAAACTACTCAAGCTAGAAATGAAGTTCTATAAGTAGAGTTTCTAAGGTTCCAACATTGGCAGTGTCTTTTGTATCCGCCATTGTACAGGGATACCACAGCTTTTAACAGAAGCCACACTTTCCAAAGGGGTCTATAGTCTGCCTTGAACACCTTTAAGCGACTCATGTCGGTCATTTCTAGAATGAATAACAGCCGAGCCTCTCATTTTATGGGCTTCCTTTTGCATACATGTGCGTGTGTATGCGAAAAAAAAAAGGCGGTTGAGGGAAGGGGGAGGGGGGGGGGGGGCGGGGTTCGTGAGCCACAAAACAACAGATTATCAAAGGCAATATTTGTTCACAGAAAGCTGCCAAATGCGACGGCCTCGCCGATCCACCCAGTCATGTTTTCCGACGTATCACGTCGCCATGATGCTCGCAAAAGCGGGGTCGCGGGACGCACGTGCGGACCACCGGCGCGAAAAGCCGCTCTTTGAGCAGCGCGCGGCCCATCACAGTATTCGGCCGGCGTGCACGGGGAGGTTCGCGGGCCCAGTCGAGCACGACGACTCTCCGCGCGACGCGGGACGAGTATACGGTGCGAGCGTATGTACGTCGCCGCTGCTTATGCATGCGCTGCGGGGGCCAGCGGACGCCTCGCACCGCCCCCCGGAGCGACCATTGGAGCGCCCGGGAACCGCGCAGTCGACGGGAGCCACCAACGGGACACGCGGCTTCGAACGCACGCCTCCGTCCGAAGCACGGGGGCACGTGCGTGAAAGGGGAGGGGGGGGGGGGGGGGAGGGGGGAGTGAACACAGGGAAGTGGTGGCTCGGGGTCAGAGCCCCCCGCCGATGAGCCGAGGGAAGCGGGATACCTTCGCCGATTTCGGAGGAACACTGCTTGAGGAGAAGCGATATTCGACGCTGTGACCGCCAAAGAGCTAGGCGACATGTCCAAATAAAGCCAGAAGGGGCTCTCACTTTTCACTTTAATATCTCCGTACATTGCCTACACACAGACACATGTAAAAAATATATATATAATTATATTTTTAATGACGACAATAATCTTTGGAGAGGGGGAACAACGGGGAAAAAAACAAGCACAAATGTCCCAACACAGCTAGTGACTGGTGCGCGACCGAAAAACTCCACTTGGTCTTGGTATCGAACCAGGGACTTCTCCACTTCCAGTGGAGCGCTTTAGCAGCTGAGCTAACAGGGAGTTAGACGTCAGTAGAGCAAACGGTTTTTATCAGCTGGCACCAGTCGAACGCCAGCAAGGATGAACGGCCTGAATTTTAATGTAATGATGATAATTCATTTAAGCAAAAGTGCAAGCGAGCTGAACAAGAATGACAAACTAATTCTTGGAGAGGGGGAACAAGGGGGGACAAAGGACAAACACAAACCTCCAATTTCGTCATTCTTGTCGAGCTGAGTTGCACCTTTGCTTAAATACATTATCATCATCACCTTAAAACGTGGGACGTTCACCCTTGTCGGTGTTAGACTGGTGGCAGCTGATAAAACCCGTTTGCTCTGCTCATGTCTAACTCCTGGTTAGCTCGGTTGGTAGAGCGCTCCACTGGAAATGGAGAGGCCCCCTGGTTCGACCCCAGGACCAAGCGGACGCTTTCGGTCGCGCACCAGTCACCTAGCTGTGTTTGAAGATTTGTGTTTGTCCTTTGTCCCCCTTGTTCCCCTTTTTAGGGATTATTATCTTAATTCTTGCCCAGCTCGCTTGCACCTTTGCTTAAATGCACTACCATTATATCCTTCAGTGCGTAATTCAGCTTGTCCAAGGCCTAACACTCGCTGTCACATCGTAACGTTGTAAAGAAGACACGGTTTTCGCTGCAGGCGCGAAGACAGAATTATTTACGAACACTCCTTAATGATGTTTGAAGCAGGTTTTCGTCATATACGCTTCGAAAATGTCTGTAGACAGTTTTTGTATGATGTATATAAACAATGTGAGGGCGTTGCACAAAAACAACAAAAAAAAAAAAAAAAAAAAAAAAAAAAACGACAATTTCCGACTGGCGATGGCGTATATATGGCGGCCATGGGAACCCCGGGGTGATGTCCTCGCAGGGTGCATTATTTACTCGCAATGAGTTAAGCGCGAAACACATGTACGACGAAACCATCCGATCCGACGTCCGACCGCGCAATACGACGGTCGGAGGCGAGGGTTTTCAACGCTCTCCGATGCTACGAAAACCCTCGCCCCCCAAGGTCATTCCGGCAGTCCGCACGTCGGATCGGACGGTTTCGTCGTACATGTGTTTCGCGCTTTAGCCAGTTGTGCAATTATATATATCTCTATGATACATTTAAAGTTGTATAACTCTCGACATCTGCGGACATGGCCACCTCCGTCAAAAGCAAGCTCTTTTCATCGCCGAGAATGTATTAGACGGAATCAGCCGAAGTCAAGAAAACAGTTCCCTTTCCCCGCTTCGGGAGTAAATGGGTGAAGATTCTGTTTACAATCTTGTTTTGTCGCTTGCCCGAGATCAGATACAGCCGCCGCGAATATCTGCTGCCCCGACGGGTTTGTTTCAGTGTTGTACTGAACGGCGTTCCTGGAACGCGTTCCTTTTAGGAGGAACGAAGGAATGCCGTCGTTCCATTTTGCATCGAATGAACTGGAACGGGAACGCGTTACATTTTAACTGGAACGGAAGGAGTAACGGCGTTCCTTTTTTTCGTCCAGTGGGGTCATTTTTATTTTGTTTTGAACAGGGAAATTTTGGAAGTACAAAAACAGTATCTTTACGAAGTGCAGGATCTCGTTACCTCTTTGGCTACTAATCTTGTGGATTATTTTGTGTGGTCCTCGCTTGCTAACAGTTTCGGGTGCAGGAGAGTTGGTGGACATTGATTCTTTCTTGGGCGCCCGAAACTGCGGTACAAAAAGCAAGGCTTTTAGTCGTAGGAAAAGACAAAGAAAGAGGGTTGTTTAAAGCTCTGCTACTTTCTTTGATTCCACGAATACTCATACACCCAGAAATCTAAGGCCGATTACAGCCACTTGTGAACTTCCATATCGAGACCTTCAGTTACAACAGGATCACAGACTGCCAGACATCGAACGCACCCTTGTATCCCGAAACATTGGTCACTTAAGGTACACACAAAAAATAACCATTATTTCTTCTCTAGTCCCCCCCCCCCCCTTCAAAATTAACAACAAAGCAAACCTTACAAAGTAGTATTTGTAGTTTTTAAGACTGACCTTCCAAAAGCCCTACCCTCTCCTAGACTTGCTCGTCTTGCAGACAGCAACATCGAGAAGCAACTGTTGTAAGTTCGAACAAGGGACTTTGCTCAATTGAAACGTGTGAGGTTGCTGTTTTAACGCTCGTACAGTGTTGGGTAAAAGTACATTCGGCTCGTCTGAATCGTCCTCTACAAACATGAATATGGTTAAAAGCTGAGATTTTTTAACTTGAATATATCGACAAATGAAACCCTGCTTCCGCTTGTTTTCATCTCCTGTTGCCCTTCCATAACGACATACAAACTCGTATGTTGATAGTAATTAGCAAAATGCAAATGTAACGTATATATAACGATACGTTCCATTTTTCAAACTGTAACGGGAACGAGTTCCTTTTTCACAGATGTAACTTGTAACGGCAACGCGTTCCAAAAATCAGAAGGAACGAGGAACGAGCTTTCGTTCCTTTTCTTAAGGAACGTGTACAACACTGGTTTGTTCCGAGGTAATCTAACAGGAGGCTGAAAATCGTTCTGATCCGAGGCTAAAACATATAGTGAGGTGGAGTCGTCTGCGCGGGATAAATTGTTGCCAGAGAATTCAACTTGAAAAGGCAATCCTGAAGAATAAAGCATGTCCTGCCGTCTCTGTCTCGGTTGGCGTCTCTGGACTTGAATGACCGTCGCAGAATAATAGTAGTTGACTACGGAAATGTGAACTTTACGCTTATTGATACATCAATACCCCGCTTCTCTCTCTCTCTCTTTTTTTTAAATACCTAAAATTTGGCACCCGTATGCGATCCCGATTTTTCGAACTTTGATTTCCGTGGCTGTTTTTTCTGTTGTAATTATCTGAGCAGTGCCTTATCTGAAAGATTGAGAACGTATGTATACTACCTGACCTAAGTTCACTATGTAGAATAAATTGATCTTTCTGAGAAAAGACTCCCATTAAGATTTGTTTTCGTCTTCGAGGATGAAACACGAAGGATGTAAAGAGAACGGCCCAAATGCGGCGGGCCCAATCAAGAAGGACGTTTTGAGATTAGTCCTTCTGAGAAGGCTCAAACGAGAAGGTCGAAACAAGGACAGGCTCAAATGAAAACCCCCTGCTCTGATCCTTCCCGTCACCGCCTCGGAACCTTTGCATGGCCGCTTTGGTTGTTAGAACTATTTATATTTGTATGCTCGGAGAAGTTCAGCAGCTGCGGAAGGACAGAGTTAAGGCCCGTTCACACTCTTGCAACCGAGTACGACCGAGAGAGACCAAACCGGTTTTTAAGCCTCTTGCGATCTCTTAGGACCAGCTCCGCTCAGCGCATCCGGTCTCAAGAAGTCTTTCTCGGTCGTACTCGGTTGCAAGAGTGTGAACGCGCCTTTAGACCCTGACAACTAAACCAACGGCCATGAAGGGTTTTCGCGACTTTAATGACCTTTAGGGGGCGCCACCTCCGAACATATATGGCTGCTGGGAACAGGTTGCGTCAGGTCGGCCGGGGCGGCTGACCTTGAGGCGCATTCAATTTATCATATTTTCTTGGTTTCACGCCCTATTTTCTAGATGCCTGGACTGCAACAATGTAGACGCTTTGCTGCTGGCTGCGACGGGGGCATCGTATAAATTTTGGAGGCGAGAGACGCGTCCCCTACCTTTTGAAAGCAGACACTTGCCCTCATTAATTGTTTGCAGTGGGCAGATCGCTCGGAGAGGTTTCCCGAAATCAGGTAATTGCGAAATCGGCGTAACTTCGTCGGTGTGTTCGAGGGGCATTTTAGTCCAGAAGCAGCAAGAGGAATAGCCACGCACCGACCGGCGTGGATGGCACAATCTGCCGGCTAATTGATCACAACCAAACACATTAAAAGCAGCTACCAAACTTTCGTTTTTGCTTCACTGCAGCACTTGCTTTCCCTCCGGTAACACAGGCAGCCTGTCACCCTCGGTCCGCTTTTTTACGTTGATATAAACAAACCACTTCACAGCTAGCAAGTCACTTCGAATGCGATTCGAGACTGACAAGCTCTAAAAACATTTTTTCTTAATTCTCACTCTATAAAAAAAAAAAAAAAAAAAAATCCAAAGCATGCTACCGTGTGTCGGCGGGTAAGCGGGCTTCTAAATACGTGATGGAAGGATAGACCATAATAATCCCCGGGGAAGGGGAACAAAGGAGAAACACAGATCTCGAAACACAGCTAGAGTGACTGCATGGTGCGCCACCGAAAAAAATTGCCCAGCCCGGGTATTGAACCAGGGACCTCTACAATCTAGTGACGCATCAGCGCACTGTTGAGCACTGAAGCATAATTAGGGAGTATTCGAACTTTCACTAATTTACTTCGTCCGCCACCGCGCCGACAACACGTGTCCGCGAAAGCCGCCAGAGACGCATGAGAGGCGCAAAACGACCTGTTGCAGCTTCCGTCCGTTTTGCTGGAGTCGCGAATATTCTGGTAAGGCCTGAATAAATCGAAGTATTTTTTTTTAAATATTTGTACATATTTATACTCGTCACAACATCCTACGTTGGGTTCTCTTGTTCACTGCAAGCCTTCAGAGACTGGGCTCGCCTTTTTCATACAACGTCTTGACTAGTAGTATACGCAAGGCCGTAACAACAGTGACCGAGTCTCTCACACGGCAAAGCGTCGGCCGACACTTTATAGAACAGGTGCACCTCCGGGCCACTTCGTCGTTGCAGCTCAAAGAAGACAGAAGAAAATGCCGATGGATACTTTATTGCCTCTTTATGTTGTCAAATTAAGCGTCGTTGGCGGTCCATTTCACATTTGGGACGTCCCAGGAAGGGTGGATTATGAGAGTTGGATGTCTAATTGTCAAGCGAGAGAAGAAGCTTGATGATGTGTAAGGAGGACGCGACCATCGTTCATGCTGCAATTTGCAAATCAGCTGAAAAATGAGCGAGGTTGTCGCTCTCGGTGCGCAATAATTGCCGTTACGGAATGCAGCCATTGTCCGCTCATACATCATGGAAGTGAAAGCTTGACCGCAAGTACACCGATGAAGAACGTTGCCATTTGTTCACGACTCGAAGAAAGCAAATTTATGAGTTGGAACACTCGAGCTTGTACGAATCACGCTGCAGGCTGTAATATTACGCATATGACCGCTTTCGGTTTGGGACGTACTTACGTGCACTCTTTTGGCCACGACTGTGTGTGGTGCGCGCGAGAGCCATAGAAAGAAAGCCGACTGCCATTACTGCAGACGATTGCCAACCATTTCCGTTGAAAGCGAAGTCAAGTCGATAAACAAGAAAACGCAGCTGTCCTGTTGTCTTGGTGTCTTCTTTGTCCTAGTTCTGTTCGTACTTTTGCTTATTTTGTCCCAGATAATAGAAACAGACCCTCAAGCGCATTTCTTATGATGAAGCAACAGACCGCTTGTACAACGCATTTGAGCCAACCAAATGATTGGCACATCAGGTGGAGATAAAAAGAGGGAAAGAGAAAGAAAGATATAGAAGAAAAAAAGGGATAATGCTAATGCCTACGAAAGAGGAAGTACTAAAGATGTGATTCACAGCCAGAGGCCAGTAGGTCATCACCTTTAGATTGGGGGTGTTGGGAATGGGAGAACACCTGATAGAAGAAAAAATGGGAAAAATAGAGGGAGAGGCTTCGCCACTGCAGCCATCTGCGGCGGCGGATGCTGGGGAGCGGCTGAAGACACGGCGAATGGGAACATATGATTGGATAATAAAGACGCGACGGTTTAAGGTATAGGTGTTGCCGATTGCTGGCTCCCGAAATAGGTATAAACTACATTGTTTGGTGGCTGCTCCACGACACCCTGAAAGTAGTTCGGACGCCACACGCCACGAAGGCATCCAAAACAAGACAACATACACTGCCTCAGCCCCATCGAACTCTACTTCTCTCAGGCCCCACCGGGACTTTTTCCGCTCTCCGGCTTCTCCGGCACAATTTACTCCCGACACCCTCTCTTATCTTCAGAGATATCTAAAGTCCCTCTTGCACGGCTGCCAAAACGCACTCACGAAAGAAGCAGAAGAGACACCCCGAGGTCACATGCCGCGGTGCTTTGTATTTTGTCGGAGATCACTCTTACGTCTATGCTACAGCCTTACGAACCGGTCTTGAAGAGCAGCGCTGCTCAAGCTCGACACAAAAAGCCAGCATCGGCCACACGTGTTTCTTTCTCCTTTACAAACTGGGTAACATGCCGCTGGAGGCGACCGCTAATTGCTCTCATTCTCCCCGCCCCCTCCCCCCCTGAAACCGGAGCAGAACTCGCGCACACACAAAAACAAGGGCAGCTCGGATGCTCCCCACATCCGCCGTGTTCCTTCCGTCCCCCTGGCGGCGAGCAACTGCAAGAACGGATAGGCGAGTGTACACGGGGAGCACGAAGGATGCGTTTACTAATCGGTGCGACGTTTCGGAACGCGTCTGCTCTTTCTCTCTCTCTCTCGTCGTCTTCGGGCAACAGACCCGAACCCCGGAGTTGGGTCTTTCTAAGTCTGAGAACGGGCGTAGGGGGGTCGCCAAAGGTTAGGATATTGCTGCTGCTGCTACTACTGCCGCTGCTGCCGCTGTGCGCACGCGTGACAACGAGGCACGTTGTGGGCAGCTGGTGATGCTGTTGTCGCCATGATGGTCGGTGACTCCGGTGTTTAGTTTCGCCGCGTTGCTTCATTTGACTCCTGCGGATTTGGACTCCGTGGTCCTTTTTCTTTTTTTTTTTTGCCTCGGAGAAACAGAAAGCGAGCGTTTTAGTTTTTTTTTTTGTTGTTTGCTTGTGGGTTTTGAGGCAGAGGGTCATTAGAACGTTTCGAGGAACTTGTTACGCCGTTCCGTTTGAGCGCCACTACTTGAGTGCGCGGCGGCTTCCTTGCTGGTTTCGGGTGTGGTTTGCAATGTCGACGCTTTTGCTGGCGAGGTATCACCGAGAGGTGGACCCGGCGTTCCTTGAAAGAGCAACACATATCCGACGGCTTCACTTCCGAGCTCGTTATGGCGGAGAAAAAGTAAAAAAACAAACATAGCCATACTTTTTTTTTTTTTTTTCAGGATTCGTTACTGTTGCTTAACTGATACAACGAAAACGTCCACACAAGTTCTTATTTCATGGGTACGAACACAGCTCTGCCCTAATATTGTTGGTGCGTTCTTTATTGAAGGTACAGAGTCACAGTACCTAAAATGATTGTCTATAGATGATATGCTTTGCGTAAAGTAACATGCCAGGACATGTATTAAGGCGAAGCTATAACAAATACTAGCTGAACTGAATACCCTTTGTCGCTGTCACGGGCATTTCAAGAAATATTTACGCAGAAGGCCTTCTACAATTATAAGTCTCCTTAAAGTTTCTCTTCCCTACGGTTATGTCGAAATGCCATTTAAGTGATATCAATCGCATTTAGCATTGAATGGTGATAAAACAAAAATTGAGAACGACTAAAAACGAAAACATGTCTTAAAGGCAGTAACAGCAGTAGATAATACAATAGTGATATTTACTGCATATCACGACAGCGCGTGTTAACGCAAAGGCAAATGGCCCACACTTTAGAGGTGGCGGAACGCCTAATGCGAAGTCGCTGATCTTCGGCGTGAGCCCACGTGCGATTTTGACATTCCAGGAAATTGCCGTTCAGATATCGTTATCGTCGATTTTCTTGACTATCCTCATTATGATTCATATTAGAAAATAAACCCGCGAAAACATGCTCTTCCTTACCTCTGCAACTGACAAATCTCGCCCACCCCTCCCCCACCCCGTCTCTATCCATCCCCACTACGAATATGAATACTTGTCTTTTTCAAATCAAATATATACCTTTTTTCGTTTGATGCTCTCCAGTGGCCGTACACTAAAAGCGGTAAATATCTGAAGAGCTATAGGAGCTTCACAAACACCGTTGTGCGTAAAACGTAATATGGTATTAATCTTATTTTCAGTTATTGTGTGACGCAGTGCAGACAGATTTAAAGCAAGTGCCGTGCCCATAAGAAATGGGCATACGTCCATCGCCGAGTATTCGCCCACGACTGTCGCCGAACAGTCTGGTCTAAACCGTTTGTTGCACAAATACACGGTGGCTGTTTGAAAGGAACTCGTAAGTCCTTTTTGTTAACTTATCGCGCTAGGAATTGCCACAGCGATGCCTGAAAGTTATGTGTCTTGTGTATAAAAATCTTGATTAACAAGCTTACCTTAGTAAAAAGTTTGACATTAAGAACTTGAAATCCCCACCTGTGCGTCTTCCATCTGCTAACGAAAGGAGTATGATTGGCGCGACAGCCGGCAGATGGCGGCAACATATCAGCAGGTAACACATCTGTTTTGATTTTCTTGTTTTGTGTTTATATTTTATGTTTTATTGGTGATAATAAAAGAATCATACATAGACAATTGACACAGAAGTATGTACCATTTCTAATTTAGAAACGTCGTCCGCTATTGTCGAGGGAAACACCCGTTGTGACTGCCTGGAATCTTACGTGCAACCATCTGTCGGCTTTAGTTTGCAGACGGACCGCGTAGGTATAAATGTAGAGTTTTTGAGTTTTATTTTTTTATTCTGAAGTGAAAATTTCATACAGAAGGTATGCCACCCTCAGGCACCTCTATAACTGCTACCGCAATGCATTAAGAGACCCAGTTATGTTGTTCCTTCAGCCAACGATACGCTTGACTAGCGCTGAAACTGCTCTCAGAGGCACGGTACAAAGCATATATTAACCTATCTTAGAATCGAAGCGATCCTAGCGGAGCAATGCAACGCAGAGAATCTTGGAAACCCGGTTGCCTCTAAGTTTCGGTTTCGATTGGCCAACCTCACTTCGTGACATCACGTCACAACCAAATACAGTGCTTGAACTTTTCAAATATGTGACTTTTAAATTCATTGTACTGTAGATGTTGCCTACCGAAACAGATGGAATGCTGAGGCACATTTATTTCGGGCTCCTGACATGCCGGAGTTTGTGCGCCTGGAAAATACAGGACAATGATGGCTCAAGGAAGAATATCTATGTATACTGGGCTGGTCATCCTGTTTTATCGTCTCTTCAATGTCCTATAGGCTTCTCAAAGTTATCCGTGAGCCGGGAGGATTCTACTGCACTCTGAAATTGCATACCCAGGCCACCAGAAAGGTATATGGCACGTGGCACTGGCAGGGCAGTACTCCCACCCCCCTCTAAGCCTAGGCCGCTGGAGGTCTGTTTCAACAGACACAGCCAACGCTAAGAACCGATCGGACCATTCAGACAGAGTCAAAAGCGCACCATCATGTTGTTCGCCATGTTTCTGCACGTGCTCTATCATCGCTGAACCATTCATAAACATAAAAGACCCAGTGGCTCGCGATTTTGAAGCTACTTCATTGGTCCTATTCGCTCGTAGCGTCGCTTACGTGTGGACATAAGCTGAAACGGAATATATAGTTCACTGATTCTTCATGCATTCTCATGATATTTGAAGCTTTTTTCACATTTCAATACTCCATTTACAAACACAAATATTTGCATAACGTTTGCACGAAGCAAACTAGGCTTTGAAGGGGCAATACAATATGTTTGTACGCTGCGCAAATACCGCTTAGAACGAATCTCTGACATTTATTTAGCTATGACACACGCGTTCGTTTTTCACCACATACATTAGAAGTCACAGAATGCTTTTAAGAAAAACGAGCAGCATTCACCCCCTCAACATGAAGCCAGAACAAGAGGTCACGTGATCTGGAGCCGATTATAGACAATGACAAGCATGGCGGCTCACTAGTGTCCCATGCGTGCAAGCATGTGCAGGGTGCGCGCGAAAGCATTGTGAAGCTTCTAAATGCACGCGCTTGCCTGCACGAGCAGAGAAAAGTTGGAGGTCATGGTGGAAGAAACACATTTAGGTGATGACTCAGGCCGCTTTTCTCGCGGGGAGCGAGCAACCAGATCGTGTTCAGAGCTAGCCTCGAACCAGAACTAGTTAGTTCCGTGCCGCCGCGGAGGGCGCTGAAGTATGCGGTCCCTCCTCGGCGGCCACGGTGTCGGCGGCGTAGTGTGCTCGCCTTTTTCGCGGTGTGGCTGTGTGGTGGTGGTGTGCGGCCAGTGGCTGGCCTCGTGTTTTGCTGTGATGCTGTGTCGATCACAGGCAGTGGCGTACCTACTTGTTTTTGAGTGGGGGGGGGGGGGGGGGGGGGGGTGCAAACCAGACCCCCCCCGGGCCGGGGCCCATGGTATCCCTTGGGCGCCGCCGGCCAGTGTTTGCCCTGTCCAGTGGCTGCTGTTTCGGGGGGGGGGGGGGGGTGGGCAACACAAGCCTTGCCCCCCCCGCTCTGATCTATGATAACTTGCCAGCCCCCCCCCCCCCCCCCCCCCCCCCGGGTTGGTACGCAAGTGATCACAGGTGCCACCATCGTGCACGAAGGTGAGCCTTAACCCGAAGAAGGAGGATGAGAATACAGATTTACGGACTCTGGCAACTTGGTGGCGGCATGGTGATGGTGAGGTACAACAAGAAGCGGTGAGCGAGGGAATGCTTGACCACCGCTGAAAGTAACAACCGGAACGGCCCGTTTGGCAGGTACCCGATACTTGGGCGCCATCTATCCGCGTGCGAGTGAAGTGCTCGGTGCGTCGAACATAATATGGTCGCCGCGTCGGGCAGAGAGTCATCGCCTAAATATTTCTTCCACCATGGCGGAGGCCAGATGCCCTGCTTGAAATCGTATATATGCCGCCATTGTTGATCATAGACGCGCGCTGGAGTTGACAAAGTACAGGACACCCGTTGAGTCCCAGATATTGTTTAAGTTCGGGTATTGTCGTCATTGCAGCGATTGGACACGGGCCCCTACCCGAATGGCTCTCGAGATATCGATTACCATGAACCCAAATCGAGTGCCCACGCAATCCTCGGGTCCAATTTATGAGCCGCATTCAAATATCGACACCCTCCCCGTGCTATGTCATCAAGTTTTGCAAAGTAGAGATTGAAAGAAAACGCTCGCTTCCGTCCTTGAAATTACACCGTTGCAAAGGAGTTCCTTGGTGTCAGTGGCGTTGCGTGCGAGTATACTTGGGTCAAATTAGTGCCAGTAAGCTCCTGTAACGTGAAAAAAAATATCAAGCGAATATCGTTGCACGGCCCCTTTAATCTCCGCTGACTCGAATCTACATATAGGCTTGGCGGGCGCACTTACACACATTCAGCTGCATGCGACGATTCAACCCCTCGAAACGCACCGTAAATAAATAAATAAAATTATTTAAGTATGCTAACGAAAACTTATATAATAACAAGGTTGGCAAGGTGTTCGTCTGCTGACACCACACCTCGCAAAAAGAGGCGCGGCAAAAGCGTCCGCACTCAAGGCCGGCATCACACAAAGGGCTTCGCGCAGACCGGCGACCCGTTCGTCGCACGCTTTTACTCGGTCTCCAAACATTGGCGGCGCCGATTGGTTCTTACAAAGCCTGTCCTCGCGTGACGCCATGAAAAAACGCAATGAATGCCTAATTAGCGCCGGGTACGTATACGATCGAGCAATCGACGGGCCGTACAATACGTAAAAAAAAGGTTCAAAACTTTAATGTTGGGTTGCAGACGGTCTACGTCACTCTAAGAAATCCGGAGTGTCTACTTTCCCTCAGAGCACTTGTGAGAGCCAAAAGCTGCAGTCTAAAGAGAGAGCCCGGCCGTTTTTAAGCTGTCATTGTCTATGGCCTAATATAATTATATTAAAAGTGGAAATTTAGCGTTCCAAAAAAAAAAAAAGAAAAAAAAATGAAACCTCATTGCCGTGGCAAAAAATTCGGGGCACGAGCAAAAATATATTTGCGGAGCTTGAGCGACAAAAGGTTTAAAGGTCAAAGAGGGAAAACTAACAAAACAGGTTGGGTGCTGCCATAGACGCGCAAATTGGACCGGGCCAGAAGTGCCGCCAGGAAAGTCATCGTTCTCCGTCGCTCTCCGCATCTTATGCTCACAATGGACTGAAGCGGACGCTTCGAGCCATCCCGGCCTATGTGTTGCGCTGCAGACGTGCCACGTGACTACGTGCCCCACACGTCAGTGTTGCTCCTCTCGAGGGTCACGTGACACTCCCATGTCATCGACTCCGATGACTCGTAGCTTTCGCTGTGGTTCATGGGAAAATGAAACGAAGTACGGGGGTTCCTCGGCTCGGTGAGATTAGCGGAGCATTGGCGAGAGCGGCGTTTTGAAAAGACCGAGACAGCGCGGTTCGAGGCGCCGGCATTCACACTCGAGCGTGGGGGCGTTGTTCAAAGACGGCGACGGCAAATTGCTCTGCCGCACAAGCGCCGCCGCGAGCCGAGCTTTTAATTGGCTTCTCCGACGACGACAGCCGTCTGATGGACGGCTCCGCTTTCGTGCTGCTGCTCACGGAAAGCTCCGGGCGGCGCGGCGTTTGGGTGCGAGAGACGGGCCTCTCCCCGCTGCTACACGGTATATATATATATATATATATATATATATATATATATATATATATATATATGAGGAGGACTCCTCGCCCGGGATGGTCTCGGGATGACCGGACCGCTTCGTTCAGACACTCTTGAACAGCAAAGACGAACCAGTTGCTTACAGTCTCCTACACAGATTGCGTTTTTGTCAGCCGAATTCCACGAGAAAACCGTCATTAAGAACGGTCACATAGAACCGCCACGAAGAACCGTCACGTCAATGGTCGTCAAGCAGGAAAGTTAGTCTCACCTGACGCCAAGTTTCCCGCTAGATAGAGCGGGGAAATCGATGTGGCATGACTTCGTCATGTTACCTTAAGTCACATGACGTCAGCCTCTGCGAGTTGGTTCTGCGAGGTGGTAGTTTGCTCTCGACGCGTTTTGTGCTCTCCGGTCTTTCTCGGTATAATCTAGCTTGTGTAGTTTTCAGTTTTTTTATACATATAGGGTCAATAACCTGCCTAAATAGTTTTGCTCGGGTCAAAAGTACAGACGCTTTTCGCGCATCAGTTACCCGAGCCGCCACCAGTCGGCGGGCTCTCCGAGCCACTGTACTGGATGCCTTGCACCGTGCACATCACTTCTCAAGATTAGGCCTCGTGCATGGCTGCTTATCACGAAGTGCTCTTTCATCTAGGCAGCCGGGATATAACAGTGTTCGTCACACGCCTATGGCGACTAAATAAGGTATACACTTCACGACACTCCAGCCATCTTACTTAATTATGGTGACCAGTTATTTGAAGCTGTATCTGAACTCACAGGAAACGCTTTTCCGTTCTCCCGACATGTTCTGCGCAAAGCACCAAATGGCGGCATCCACTGGCAGATTGGGGAACGGAGTGCGGATACTCCAAGCGTAGCTAATTTAATGGCTCTATTCCAGGTCACAGGAGATGGCATTTCAAATTATGACCAGGGACAAGAAATGTATAAGTAACACGTCCCTGTCTTTATCTACAGATGAGTTTGAAGTTCCGAAACGCGGGCTGAGTAGATAAGGTTAACGAGGGTTTTTGATGCTATATTAGCTTGTCAATTTTTAATAAACTTCAGTTGAAGTTGCGCCTTGTTCTGTTTCCCTTCGTCTGTGTTCCTGTGTTTTTTCGGCGCTGTTTTTTCGTTTGCAATGAATCAACTGGGCCCATAATCTCCACTTTACTACAGGGTCATCATTCGTGGCCTCTAGTGTGCGGTGGGTGATCGCAATGGGACGCGTAAACCATGTCCAGCGGGTAATTAAAACTTGCTCAGTGCCAACTCTCAACGACAACAGCGGTCACGTTGGAACCAGGAACCACGATGTGTGCACTAAACATACATGGCTTACTAGCGCGCAGAGACCATGGACTGTCCATCAGGTGTCGCTACACAGATGGATCGTTGTGCGTATTTTCAAAACTTTTCGACTGTCAACTCGAATAATCTGCTGTTCAATTTGATCTGCGTATCGAACACTGGAAGTATACTCGTAAAATTTGTAGCGTTCGTCACGGTTCGTGGTTGGTTCGCGCGGGTTTGTGGGCTTTGTTGAGTCTGCTTTTGAGTGTGCACTGGTGTACCGCGGAGAAACAATATTTTGTTTCTTTATCAAACTATATTTAATTTTTTTGGGGTAATATTTGGGGAATCTTTAGAGATTTAGCCTAAATATTGCTGTGCTTAAGATTGTCCTATTACAAACCTTTTTCGCATGCCTATGCATTTAGGATTCGTAGAATGTGGCTATCAATGTTTGGTTACAATGAAGATATTTTCAGTTGCGTATTTTTATACAAAGCTTTGACAGCTCTTTGAAAATTGCTTTCTTTATGATTTTCATTTATTTAAAAATAATGTATATGTCTCACATAAATTATTTTTATTGTCACTAATCTAAGGGGTTTATCAGAAGCGAGTTGGTTTATCATATGATGCTGTTTTAGGTTTGTTGCCACGCCCTGCACGCGCGCGCAGAAACATGTTTATTTTTGGCTTGTTTTTTTAAAACGTTTTTGCATGTTTATAATACCTAATATTTATTTACTTATTTATTTTACCCTCAGGGCCGAAGCATTATAGAGGGGAGGGGGCTTACAAAAACAATGGATAAGAATGAATACAAGCACACTACAATTAACGTAAAATAATATACATGAAAATAACGCTTGATTTTGAGCCATTGTGTCGGGCCTAGATAGTAACAAATATCTTCCAGTTATGTATTCTTTTATGTGAAAGATTCTTTCGTTGTATGGGCTGGCACGCAGGATAGCGTTTACCAAGGGCTTCTTTGTTTTCAAAGTAAAAAGGGTGATACGAAACAAGTTTTTTTTTTTTTACTTTCGATAAATACTACTCAGAATCACTTGGATAAATACTACTTATAATCACTTCTTAACATAAATACCTGAATAAACTTGCTTTAGCTTTTTTTTTCTAGACAATAGCAGTCGCCAAAAAAATTCGAGAAATATGTCCCTCGTTTATCTCCTCCACTCGGAGCTAGAACAAGCAGCCACGTGGCCTGGCGTATATCCTATTCCGCCAACGTTAATCGTAGCCACGCGCTGGGGTTGGCAATGTGGAAAACGGGTGTATATATCTTTAGGCATTGTAAGAATTCGGCCAGTTCGGCTATTCTCATCACTGCAGCGGTTGGACGAGCCACTACCCGAGTGTCGATCCGGCGAGGTATTGATTGTTACGAGCCGAAGTCGAGTGCTCACGCAGTTCTCGTGTCCATGTCCGTGAGCCGCGCAAGACTGTCGTACACTGTAAAAAAAAATCCCGTCAAATTACGGAAATTGCCAATAAATTTTTGATGCCGGTACAATTTCCGTTGTCTTGCATAACGGTCACAGCATTACGTAGGTATTACGTGCATGACAGTAATGAGGCCCTACGGTTTTTGCCCGTAACTTGACCCGTAGAAGCATGGCAGAAAACCGTAACTCTCATGTACGTGATCCACAGATACGGGAATTGTTCCGGCATCGAAAATTAGCAGGCGTGTTGTCCGTAACTTGCGACGGCAAAAAACCGTAACGGTTAATAACTGAGCTTCACGTGATGTGCAACGACTGAAATTGTTCCGGCATCGAAAATTAGCTGGTGTGTTGTCCGTAACTTGCAGCGGCAAAAAACCGTAATTCTCAATCACCGCTGTACGTGATGTGCGAAAACAGGAATCGTTCCTGCATACAAAATTAGCAGGTGTGTTGTCCACACCTTGCATCGTCGGCCACAGCCTGTTAAACTGCTAGCTGCAGTGACTTAACAAAATGGATGTCTAAGTGAACAATATAGCATTTTACTGCTTATTTATTGTTCACTGAGATATCGGTTTTGTTAAATCACTGCAGCTAACATTTTAACAGTCTCTGGCCATTGCTGCAATGTGCGGACAACACGCCAGCTAATTTTCAATGTCGGAACGATTCCCGTCGTCACTCATGATGTGCAGCTCAGTGATTGAGAGTTACAGCTTTCTGCCGCTGCAAGTTACAGACAAAACGTAAACTAATTTTTGACGCGGGAACAATTCAAATTAAATATCTAATGGCCAGGGAATGTGACAAGGCTGCGGGTCCAAGTTCTTTCAGGAGTTAATGCCAGCTGCGCATCCCAGAGATTAACAGCTGCTTAAACACTGTGTTAGAAATTTCGAGGAAGTGCACACAAGATACAGTATTAAGTAAAACATGTTCATACCTTTATTCTTAAGAAATAATTAGTGGGCCATGTCCACCTTTCCTGTGAAAGGCAATCTCTAATTTTCTGAGCAATCAAGTCCATGGGAAGAATTACAGAACCTGGAAAACAAAACAAAAAATGTGGAATATGGTTAGGTTATGAACAGAATGTGATGACAGAATAAACGTCCCAATTTTCACAAACAATGAGTTACATGTAAGGGCATTGAAGGAGCCTCAGCTGAACTCTGGCGGGCACTAAACAGTGAAACCAACTTGTGACTCGTGGTATGAAACCATTTTAACAAGGGAAGTTAGAAAAATTCCTTTGAAGACAGAATTTCCGCATTCAATAAGTTACTTCAAGTTTGTTGTCACGAGCTAATTTCAGAAGTTACTGCCAGCTGTGCCTCCCAGACATAATTAAACACCGTGTTAGTGGGGTTGTGCGAGTATTCGGAATTTCGGACTGTAGTTTCAAATAATACACTATTCTATATTCGCTTTGAGAAGAACTGTGCTGTTCGTGTTTTTTGAAGTGTTGGTTGCGTGCGGCGGGCTAGTCTCGTTGAGTGCGCTTCTTACCGAGCACCGTTGCACTGCGGAGAAGCAATACCTGCGGAAGCGAGCTCCGTGGGTGTTGCTTCTCCGCAGTGCAACGGTGCTCAATAAGAAGCGCACTCAACAGGATAACCCACTACGATAAACACTTGGGAAAATAGAAATATCGCAATTGCGTGGTTGGAAGAAAAGCATACATTGAACGCGGGGTGGTGCACGTGTGCCGGCTGTATTTGAAAATAAATGGAAACTTTGTGAATGTGCATATCTACTTTGTAGTAAAAGTTTTAAAATTAAACTGACTGTTATGCAAGAGTATACTATGTTAGGCAGAGATGCCCTTACAACCTGCGTTCCTCATGCGCGATTCATTCTTTTAGAGCACAGCTCTTAGGCGCCCGTTTCCGGCTTGAGCGGCGTCGCCGTAATCGCGCTTTGCATTATGGGAAGTTTCCCATAATGACGTCACGAAGGTTACCCTCGTGAGGGTTACGAGGGTTAGGGTCACGAGGGTTATCCTCACGAGGGTCACAAGCGTTACCCTCACAAGGGTTGCGAGAATTAGTTACCCTCGAAAGGGTTACCCTCACGAGGGTCACAAGGGTTACTCTCACGAGGATCACCCTCACAAGGGTCATGAGGGTTATGAGAGTTACCCTCATGAGGGTCACCCCCCTGAAGTCCCGTGACCTGCCCTCACGAGGTCGCGCAACCTCAGGGGGTCACCTATCCCTCAGTACCCTTCCATTTTCCTCCTCAAGAGCTGCGCTCTTATCCGGTGTTACAGGGAGTCGTAAACGGCTTTCATTTTTTAACTCAAATTAATGAAAGATTATTTTATATAGCAAGATTTGTAAATTCACTCAATTGGACATTTCTATAGGATTCATTTTATGTCAAATCCTTCGTTTACTTGCCATTCCAAGACATCAGAACTTCTGAAGTCACAGTTCATAAATATAGATAGATTAAACTTCGCGTATAAACAAACAAGTGGAACAATGTTCACAAGTTTAGCTGGGTTTTCGTCTAAGGATTATGCAGTGATAGTAAAAAGCATGGAAAAACTATTCGATATTCAAATCGAAAATATTCGGCCAATACCGCTGTTCGCTTCTAACTCAAAATCATCTATTCGCACAAGAATACGTGTTAGTAAGCAATTTCGAGGAAGTGCACGTAAGATGCAGTATGAAGTGAAACATGTTCATACCTTTATTCTTGAGAAATAGTTAGTGGGCCACGTCCAGCTTGCATTTGGAAGGCAATCTAACTTCCAGAGCAATCAAGTCCACATGGAGAACTACAGAACCTGGAAAACAAAAACAAAAAATGTGGAATGTGTTAGGTTATGAACAGAATGCGATGACATAGTAAACCTCCCAATTTCAGCAAACTACGAGTTACATCTAAGCACATTGCAGGAGCCTTATCTTAACTATGGCGAGCACTACAGTGAAACCAACTTGTAACTTATGATCCGAAACCATCTCAACAAGGGAGGTTAGAAAAATTCCTTTGAAGACAGAATTTCCACATCCAATAAAATACCTCAAGTTTGTTGTCACGAGTTAATTTCAGAAGTTACTGCCAACTGTGCCTTCCAGAGATAATTAAACACCGTGTTAGTAAGAAATTTCAAGCAAGTGCACATAAGATGCAGTACAAAGTAAAACATGTTCATGCGTCTATTCTTAAAATAATTAGTGGGCTTGCTTTCCAGCTTTCACATGGAAAGCAATCTCTAACTTCCTGAACAATCAAGCTCATAGGGAGAACTACAGAACCTGGAAAACAAAACAAAAAATGTGGTATGTGATTAGGTTCTGAACAGAATGTGATGACAGAACGAACCTCCCATTTCCTGCTAACTATTAGTTACACATAAGCAGAGCTTGAAGTCTCCCTTAGGTTGAGGGGGGTCCCTAAAAGAAGGGAGGAGGGCGGGAGGGGGGGTTTTGACGAAATGTATTAGATGCACATAAAATAACACCCACTGCTGACTCTGTCCCCACCGTACCTGCAACCCTCGAATTGCTAATCCCCAAATGTCACATTCCTGAAAACAAGCTATTTTATTGCAAGATATGATTTTGATTTCACAAATGCTGGGGCTGTGGAGGAGGGTCCCAGACCATCCGTTAAAATCAGTGGGGGACCCCCTGAGACGACCCAGACTTTAAGCGCTGCACATAAGTGCAGTGCAGGAACCTCAGCTTAATTCTGGCAAACGTTAGACAGTGAAACCAACTTATGACTTATGCTACGAAACCATTGTAGCAAGGGAAGTTTGAAAAATGCCTTCGAAGATAAAGTTGCCGCATTCACGGAGTTTCTTCAAGCCTGCTGTCGTAAGTTAATTTCAGATGTTACTGCCAAGTGCACGTCCCAGAGATAAACAGGTGCTTGAAAACCATGTTAGTAAGAAATTTCGAGGAAGTGCACACAAGATGCAGTAGGAAGTAAAACATGTGCATACCTTCATTCTTGAAAATTAATTCATGGGTCATGTCCAGCTTTCATGGGGAAGGCAATCTTCATAACTTCCAGAGCAATCAAGTCCATATGAACAACTACAGAACCTGGAAAAAAAATGTGGAATGTGGTTAGGGTCTGAATAGAATGCGATGACAAACTAAACCTCCCGATATTCAACCTATGAGTTACACGTAAGTGCACTGCAGGTGCCAGTGTGATTTAAGAAAGTGCACCTCCCAGAGATAAACAGGTGCTTGAACACCGTGTTAGTAAGAAATTTCGAGGAAGTGCACACAAGATGCAGCAGGGAATAAAACACGTGCATACCTTTATTCCTGAGAATTAATTCGTGGGTCACGTCCAGCCTTCCTGTGGAAGGCAATCATCATAACTTCCAGAGCAATCAAGTCCATATAAACAACTACAGAACCTGAAGAAAAAAAATGCGTGATGTGGTTAGGTTCTGAATAGAATGCGATGACAAACTAAACCTCCCGATATCTGCAAACTATGAGTTACACGTAAGTGCACTGCAGGTGCCAGTGTGATTTAAGAAAGCTGTAAACCCCAAATGAAACTACTTGAAAGGGGCATGGACACAGAAATTAGGCAAGTTAGAGTATTTGTTACATGACAGAACGATAGCTTATTGCATATACACTAAACAATTCAGAATATTTAAAACTCCAATAATTACAAAATTATTTTTTTTAATGTTCATCATGTTTATCTGGGGACCAGGATACCTTGACACAACTCCTACTGTGGCGACGGCAGCTCGTCGATAAACCATGTGACTCTGATTAAGACGTTAAACAATCTCTCTTTTGTTGTTCTCTACCCGCGTTCACCACGCCACGCCTGTCCGTTACTCAGGCTCTGTACCTAAGTGACGTTGCATTCGAAGGAGCAAGCTGTGCCAGATATTCCAACTTCCCAAAAATTGGGAGGGAAAAGTGGGACAAAGGAGCTTAGTTGAGGCGAGGGACGCCTGGGCGCCTTCTGATCCATACCTGAAAGTGCATACAAGAGATCTACGAGTGGCACCGCCCCGCCGCTTGGGACTGACAAGAGACACTAAAGGGACAAGGCAGATGTCGTCACCAAGGCCTGGCTCGCTGAGTAGGTGGACCCAAGGGTCCCGCAACTAATTAGAATTTTTTGTGTGAAACTAATGCATTTTTTGATAAACTAATTTGGCAGCTTTATAGTAACATGTAATGGGCTTCGGTGACATACTTAGATTTCATTTTTTCCATTCCTGAAAAATCTAGAACCATTTGATTTCTAAAATAATACCTACAGCTGTTCTTTTGTTTTACACATACACGTAAACAATTGTTTGTGTGTACGTGAAATTAATGCTTAACCTATTTATAATGTTGTTATTGCCACTACAAATTCTTGTTCCCCCCCAATGCATTCCACGAGAATGCCCTTAAGGTAATGAACTTGAACTTGAGCTGAAGTAACTCCCATGAAACATAGCGTGGACTTTTATGGTACTCCAACAACCAAAACAGAGCCCAAGTGATCCTACTCGTCAATATAATTAGGATAAAAATGCATGGCGACTAAAATTGTAGACTGGCTTGTTGATACATCACAAAGGAAACATAAAAAACAGGTACGGATAGAAGTGACTCGGCAAACAAAAGGATCTCTCAGTGGAGGTTGCTACCAGGAATTACAGATAAAACAAAACATAGAAGATAACTTAAATCATATGGCACCACCTACCCCCATGGATATCAGTTTGTGTATTGAACAGAGAAGAGGAGCAAAAAAAAAAAAACGTTGCAAGAGGAGACACCTTTAGGTGCATTGTATGGTGGGAACAATATGTGATCCACTTTTGCGTAGCCTATGCAGGTCAAGCAAAGCCCTATATCAAAGCCAGCCCTCGGTGTCGTGTGAACATTTGGCAGTACAGTTACCAGATGCGGTTGCATGACCGAGTTCAATAAGATGAGATAACTGCAGGCTATCAGGATAGAATCGCAAGGATATATGGAAGCTGGTGAAATTTTGGCTCGTGAAAACCACAACTGCTCCCTCATCCGGTCCATCCCTTAGTTAAAAAAGGAACTTATCACCTTCAACCAATAAACAAAAGCAAGCAACCTCGGCATTCAGATAAGGTAGGTGGCACAGGGTGATTCCTTGTTGTGTAGTATGTACCATAGAAATAAACCAGAGATGCAAATGGTGAACTGTGAGCTTAGAAATAATGTGTCACTTGTCTTTTTTTGTTTTTTTGGGAATCAAATTATTTACAATCTTTCTTATCTGTGCCACTTATATATAATTGAAAATGGAGGGAACCAGATTTGTGAACATATGAAGAAAAACTATTTTCCTTGTACCGAATGACACTCCAAGTACAACTCTTAGCTACCGCAGAATACCATGCATCCGCCCATTCCAAATTAAGCGCCGATATCCAAATTTTTAAGATCCGAGAAAATATGCATAGTACATTTATACGTAAAATTGATGACCAGGCAAGCGCACATTCTCCATTTTTTCGCGATTATCTCTAAATTTTGAGTGGGCGCTTGCCTGGTATTTTACAGTAATACAGTAGCCTACAATTGAAATAAAGTAGTGTTGTATCCTGCATGCCAAAAGATACACAAAGGCTTGCCCAGTGTGATGCAGATGGACGCTGCGGGAAGCTCTTTGAGTTGAACATTGGAGATGCGTGTTACATTCTAAAAGTAAACAATGAAGCCCCCCCCCCCCCCCCCCCCCCCAGTTCAACTTCAAACCATATAATTATCTGAGCATGTTTCAAAGGCAAGAAAGCACAAGTGGCTAATTTTTCCATGCATTAACAGACAAAATGTAATCATCAGTGGTGAAGCTTACAAAAGAACTGCTTATAGCAGCTTCTGCAGCAAAAACATGGCTTTTGTAGCACATATTTCATTTAATTTATTTCACACTGCAAACTTAAGGACATGACGTCCCGAAACCAAGACCACACGCAACGAAAACAGCACAACCAAGCACCGGGGCAGGATACCACCAGCAGACAATAGTTGCTTGAACGACGGCAAGTTGAAGTATTCAAATAACGAACCTGCAGCAAAAAGATGTCCGAGCGTTCCTTCATGGCTGTGGTAGCGTGCCTCGAATGACTGGCGTGGGATAGCGGCTACTGTAGAGGCATCGTAGCTGAAGACCAGTGCTGGCAGGCTCCTAATGCTCCCAACTTGAAATACACCAAGATGGGTCCCAGGAACCACTGTTTTCCCGTGGTCGGCTCGAGAACAATCAATTTCGTGGCGTCCTGTGGTTCGTCCAGCATATGGGCCCCGTCACTGCTGGCGATGCTCAAAAGTACAATCTGCAGCAAAAAGATGCGTGAGCGCTTCATCACGGCTGTGGTAGCGTGTCCCCCACATCAGAGCTTTTGGAGCAGGCGATTCCGGTTTATCACATTGTAAAAAGCGATGCAAGTACTATAGAAATTCCCGCAGTTCCTCACAGTGTCATAAAAACTATTATAATTGCAATTATGATACACAATTATTCACAGGGGATAGAAAGCAAAAACACAGAACTTTGGCAATGACCTCATTGCCTTTAAAGCTTGATGCAATAACTAAATCAGTCCCATCTTCGACAACTGCAAAGCAACAAAACTATTTAAGCATAGCGAATAAACCACACGTCACAACAAGCATTTTTCCCCAAAATGAAAGTAATGGGAGGAAGATTCATACGAGTGTTCCTCAAGTAATCGGTGCCACCGAACCAATGATTGACTCCGCTCTTCCTCCCACTCAAGGCATCAATAATCGTTCCAGCCAAGGAGAAGCTACTACAAAAGGGAAACTAAGGGTTGGACACTCTTCTCGGAAAGTGGCCACTTTTTGCTTGAGCATATATTTTAATAGTTGCTTTTACATAGGCAAATATAAGCGAGTAACTTGGGGTTCCTCAATTTTATGAAAGAAAAAAATTGTTTTCGTCTATGGAAGCTCACCGTGGGACGGAAGTGGTTTGTGTACCTTAGTCCTATTTATTATCGAACGGTAATACATCATATCTACTGAAAGTATTTAATGAATCATAGCGGCCGAAGCAGGTGGCATGTCGTCATCTGCTTCCAGCCAGCATCTAATTAAGAGCCTCAAGTAAAAGTGTGTTCAACTGCTAGATCAAGGCATGTGTTCATGGGCACCATTAAATTGCAAAATTTTGCTGTTGGTTACGGGAATACGGGTAGTTTTTCAACGTAAATCCGGTTAAAAACAGATGCTTGAAGATTTTATGTGAAGAATAAAATAACACTTTTCTATACACCGACACGCGGGCTTGACGTCACGGAGCTGCGGCGGCGCCGCGATCGCGCCGAAACCGGGGGGTGTGGGCAAAAGCGCGCACGCTTCGCATGGGCGTCATAGTATTTCAGCATGCCGCGAAGCTGTGATGCCGTTAATTGCAGCGAAATGTACAAGAAAAGCAGCGAAGTGAGTTTCCACAAGTTCCCGGCAGACTCTGAAAGGCATAGAAGCTGGATAATATCCGTGGATCGAAAAGAATGGTCGCCTCGCGCGAACGACCGTTTGTGCGGCAAATACTTTCTTGGAGGCAAGTGCGGCTTCCATTTCAATCTCCGTCCCGAGGCTTGCTTGTGTGCAGGGAAACCGTTGTCTAATCGAGACCACCCGGATTTTGTTCCCACGGTGTTCGCGCACAACGCACCGGCCAAGCGCTCGTCGGAGGCTCGCTACGAGCAGAAGGGGATCGGCGACAGAACGGCAGTGTTGTAGGCGTTACCAAAAAAAAAAAAAAAAAAGAAACGAAATACGTTACTCGTTACTTGCAAATAAAAGGTAGGCGTTACTGAGCTACGTTATCTAAAAATAAAAGGAACGCGTTGCCGCTACCGATAAAAAGTAAGGCACGTTACTTGTGCGTTATTTTTTAAAAATAATGATTTAACACATTTTACGGTTTTGACGATACAGGTCATATATCAAGAAACATTATGTTCATGCAGAAACTGAACATAATTACTTTATCTCTCTTACGGTTTCACCTAAATACTTACGAGAAAAACCGCAAAGAAAAACATGGCTTGACGCCTAAAACACGGAAACAATTGAAGTTTAATTTCTTTAAGACTTGGGAAGTAGTAATGACTAATGTAACTACGTTACTTGAAATAGTAACATAAGTACGTTACCCGTTACTGTGTCGAAAACGTAACGAGTAGGTTACTACGTTACTGAAAAAAGTAACGCGTTCCTGGTAACGCCGTTACTTGTAATTTGTTACCGCCAAAAACTGCAAAACGGACAAAGATGTAATGCCTTGTGGTCATGAGGGTATGAAAAATATCATACCTTTACTTGAAGACGTTCTGTGTATTTAATCAATTAATGAATACACACACATCCGCAGACCCACAGTCTGCTGATCCCGCCGGCAGTGCGGAAACCGACTCGATGTAATCGTAGACCTCGAGAGACTTGTACGCCTGCACCGTGTCGGCCGTGAACTGGCTTGGCGAAAAAACTAAATAAACGACGACCTGAGCCGTCGACTTCCGTGGCAGCAACTTGACGTCGGAAGTCCAGCCTTGCTTACGGCGTACGGATCCTCGTAGGCAACGCCGTCCACGCACAGTTTGTTTCGATATCGCTACCGTTCAGGCTCGGGCAACGAGCTCAAATAGTCGGGCATAGCATACGACATACGTTATGAGGAAATACGACGCACAAATAAAGATACAAGCGTCCCTACAACGTCCACAGCGAGCGCTCGCCATAGAGCGCAATGGCGAAAACACGGAGAGCCGGGCTCCTTTTGCCCACATAGCTAACGCGCATGCGCGGCCTCCCGGCTGTGTTGGTAAACAGAGCCGCTCCGCGTGTCGGTCTATACGCGGGCTTGACGTCACGGAGCTGCGGCGGCGCTGCGATCGCGCCGGAGCCCGGGGGTGTGGGCAAAAGCGCGCACGTTTCGCATGGGCGTCATAGCATTTCAGCATGCCGCGAAGCTGTGTTGCCGTCAATTGCACCGAAATGTACAAGAAAAGCAGCGGAGTGAGTTTCCACAAGTTCCCGGCAGACTCTGAAACGCATAGAAGGTGGATAATATCCGTGGATCGAAAAGAATGGTCGCCTCGCGCGAACGACCGTTTGTGCGGCAAACACTTTCTTGGAGGCAAGTGCGGCTTCCATTTCAATCTCCGTCCCGAGGCTTGCATATGTGCAGGGAAACCGTTGTCTGATCGAGACCACCCGGATTTTGTTTCCACGGTGTTTACGCACAACGCACCCGGGCACCCCCCAAGCGCTCGTCGGAGGCTCGCTACGCCCGTGCTACCGAGCAGAAGGGGATCGACGACAGAACGGCAGTGTTATAGGCGTTACCAAAAAAAAGTAACGAAATACGTTACTCGCTACTTGCAAATAAAAGGTACGCGTTACTGAGCTACGTTATCTAAAAATAAAAAGACGCGTTGCCGCTACCGATAAGAAGTAAGGCACGTTACTTCTGCGTTACTTTTTTAAAATTATGATGTAACACATTTTACGGTTTTGACGATACAGGTCATATATCAAGAAACATTATGTTCATGCAGAAACTGAACATAATTACTTTAGCTCTTTTCACGGTTTCACCTAAATACTTACGAGAAAAAACGCAAAGAAAAACATGGCTTGACGCCTAAAACACGGAAACAATTGAAGTGTAATTTCTTTAAGACTTGGGAAGTAGTAACGATTAACGTAACTACGTTACTTGAAATAGTAACATAAGTACGTTACCCGTTACTGTGCCGAAAACGTAACGGATAGGTTACTACGTTACTAAAAAAAGTAACGCGTTCCTAGTAGCGCCGTTACTTGTAACCTGTTACCGTCAAGACTGCAGAACGGACAAACCTTTATTGGTTGTAATGCCTTGTGGTCAAGAGGGTATGAAAAATATCATACCTTGACTTGAAGACGCTCTGTGTATTTAACCAATTAATGAATACACACACTTCCGCAGACCCACAGTCTGCTGATCCCGCCGGCAGTGCGGAAACCGACTCGATGTAATCGTAGACCTCGGGAGACTTGTACGCCTGCACCGTGTCGGCCGTGAACTGGCTTGGCGAAAAAAAACTGAATAAACGACGACCTGAGCCGTTGACTTCCGTGGCAGCAACTTTACGTCGGAAGTCCAGCAGGCCTTGTTTACGGCGTACGAATCCTCGTAGGCAACGCCGTCCACGCACAGTTTGTTTCGATACCGCTACCGTTCAGGCTCGGGCAACGAGCTCAAATAGTCGGGCATAGCATACGACATACGTTATGAGGAAATACGACGCACAAATAAAGATACAAGCGTCCCTACAACGTCAACAACGAGCGCACGCCATAGAGCGCAATGGCGAAAACACGGACAGCCGGGCTGCTTTTGCCCACATAGCTACCGCGCATGCGCGGCCTTCCGGCCGTGTTGGTAAACAGAGCCGCTCCGCGTGTCGGTCTATAGACACCATTTTTGTTCCAATAGTTTAAGCATTTTTTATACGCAGAAAACTGTATAATCCGCCATCTTTAACGCTGCCATTAAATTGCAAACACACTCCATGGTTTAAGTTGAATGCAATCTTACTTGAGGCTCTCTAGCATCTTATGACGTCAGTGGTGCCACCCGTGGTGCCACCGACGTCATGCACGCACGACCGTCGTTCGCGCGGTAGGCCTACCTCACTGATCTCTAATATAGGGGCCTGGAAGGCGCTTAGCCTAGCTCGGAGTCGGGCACGAGTGAAGCCATCGGAAGTTCGATGCTTGTCCCAGAAATCGAGTGTTTGCTGGGTTTTATAATGGATTCAGTGAATGTTTTGATTCATGCTTTCTTGCATTTTTACGTGGGTTTTAATAATCCTTTTTAGGAATCAATCTTGAGAATGAGGCACTTGAACTTGGGGAGTGTACACTTAATCAACTAGAATCTCGAAATTCTCAGACATGAAATGGCTTCCAAGAAGACATCTCGGGCCTGCATGAACGCGACAAGCAGGCTCTATTGTTATAACAAAAGCAAATCAAGCGCCTTGGACACTGTTTCGACCACCGCTCGTAAGAGTGGGAAAGCCTGTCAAGCGCTCACTTCCGGGACAAGCTGCTTACTTCCGGTGGCTTTATACCTGTTCGCTCAATGCGCCATCCAACCCTCTAGTGGAGATTATTGGCCCACCTCAAAACAAACTGCCATAGACAAGAACCTTTTTTACACATAAACTCACTGATCTCTATGACAATTGTTCAATCGCGCATCCCCGCTCAGCGAGTGCGGCCACCAGACGGCAATGTTGCACGTCGAAAAATTGTGTTTTTGGAGCGTTGCCGAGGCTGGCCGCAGCGTGCTGAAGACACATTTTCTACTTGTTCGTCGTCATTCGCCAGAAACATTTTTTTAAAACCCTGCGTAAGCCGGATACTTGCTAATGAGAACATGTGTGAGTTTTTACGAAAGCGCAGTGCCGAGAGAAAAAAGCACAACTCGTCGAAAGCAAGTTTCGACGGTCTTGCGGCATGATCAAAGCTTCCTTGGCATGCCGAAGCGCTGAGTCTCTGTGCCTTGGCACGCTAGATTTGTGAACATATGAAGAAAAACTATTTTCATTGTACCGAACGACACTCCAAGTGCAACTCTTAGCTACCGTAGAATACCATGCATCCGCCCATTCCACATGAAGTGTCGATATCCAAATTTCTAAGATCTGAAAAAATATGCACAGTACATTTATATGTAAATTTGATGACCAGGCAAGCGCCCATTCCCCCATTTTTTTCGCGATTATCTCTAAATTATGAGTGGGCGCTTGCCTGGTATTTTACGGTAATGCAGTAGCGTACAATTGAAATAAAGTAGTGTTGTATCCTGCATGCCAAAAGATGCACAAAGGCTTGCCTAGTGTGATGCAGATGGACGCTGCGGGAAGCTCGTTGAGTTGAACATTGGAGATGCGTGTTACATTCTAAAAGTAAATAATGAAGCCCCCGCATCCCCCCCCCCCCAGTTCAACTTCAAACCATATAATTATCTGAGCATGTCTCAAAGGCAAGAAAGCACAAGTGGCTAATGTTTTCATGCATTAACAGACAAAATGGAATCATCAGTGCTGAAGCTTACAAAAGAACTGCTTGTAACAGCTTCTGCAGCAAAAACATGGCTTTTGTAGCACATATTTCATTTAATTTATTTCACACTGCAAACTTAAGGACATGACGTCCCGAAACCAAGACCACACGCAACGAAAACAGCACAACCAAGCACCGGGGCAGGATACCACTAGCAGACAATAGTTGCTTGAACGACGGCAAGTTGAAGTATTCAAATAACGAACCTGCAGCAAAAAGATGTCCGAGCGTTCCTTCATGGCTGTGGTAGCGTGCCTCGAACGACTGGCGTTGGATAGCGGCTTCTGTAGAGGCATCGTAGCTGAAGACCAGTGCTGGCAGGCTCCTAATGCTCCCAAGTTGAAATCCACCAAGATGGGTCCCAGGAACCACTGTTTTCCCGTGGTTGGCTCGAGAACAATCAATTTCGTGGCGTCCTGTAGTTCGTCCAGCATATGGGCCCCGTCACTGCTGGCGATGCTCAGAAGTATAATCTGCAGCAAAAAGATGCGTGAATGCTTCATCACGGCTGTGATAGCGTGTCCCCCACATTTGAGCTTTTGGAGCAGAAATTACGGTTTATCACATTGTAAAAAGCGATGCAAGAACTATAGGAATTCCCGCAGTTCCTCACAGTGTCATAAAAACTATCATAACTGCAATTATGACACACAATTATTCACAGCAAAAAGAATGCTGTTGGAAATGGGGATAGAAAGCAAAAACACAGAACTTTGGCAATGACCTCATTGCCTTTAAAGCTTGATGCAATAACTAAATCAGTCCCACCTTCGACAACTGCAAAGCAACAAAACTATTTAAACATAGCGAATAAACCACACGTCAGAACAAGCATTTTTCCCTAAAATGAAAATAATGGGAGGAAGATTCATTCATACGAGTGTTTCTCAAGTAATCGGTGCCACCGAAAGAATGATTGACACCGCTCTTCCCCACACGCAAGGTATCAATAATCGTTCCAGCCAAGGAGAAGCTACTACAAAAGGGAAACTAAGGGTTGGACACACTTCTCGGAAAGTGGCCACTTTTTGCTTGAGCATATATTTTAATAGTCGCTTTTACGTAGGCAAATATAAGCGAGTAACATGTGTGAATTTTTACGGAAGCGCAGTGCCGCAAGAGAAAGGCACAACTCGTCGAAAGCAAGTTTCGACGGTCTTGCGGCATGATCAAAGCTTCCTTGGCATGCCGAAGCGCTGAGTCTCTGTGTCTTCGCACGCTAGGATACCGATCAAGAATTGGTGCCGCGAAAATGTTTTGAAGGTGTGTCGTGCACAGATGCCTTTGCATCTTATATCGGCTAAAGAATTCTGGAGCATCCAGATGTTCAGGCGAGTTGCTATCAATAAAGGGGGGAAAGGAATCTGTACAGTTGCTCTTATGCACTATTAACCATGGCTGTGTTCCAAATCTACTCTAATAGATCACATAGCAGCACAAATAGAACAATGCTGTAGAGCAAGGAGGGTTTTCGAAGGCAAAAGTACAAGACGGCGAGAATGGAGATCTTTGAAGCGCGGTCCATATGGTCGTGTGCAGTCTGTTGACCAATCACAATTATTCGAGCCGTGCTCAAACGTCAAGTGAAATTAAGTAGGTTGATAATGAGACACCGCTGATCACTGATGAGGAGCTGTTGTGCGCAATATTCTCTGAACCGTCTAGCAAAAAAAAAAAAAAAAGAAGTACTTTCCCCCTTTCTTCCGTCGCCACTTAGTTACAAATACAGTCGTCAGAGTAAAGTAAACCGCTGCTCCAGAGGCACATACGGCTACAGCCACATTGCACTCGCAAAACACATTCACACGGTGTCGATTCTTGACCGGCATCCAAGCGTGCGAAGGCATAGAGACGCAGCGCTTCGGGGTGCCAAGGAAGCTTTGAACATGCCGCGAGACCGGCGAAACTTGCTTTCGACGAGTTGTGCCTTTTTTCTGCTGCACTGCGCTTCCGTAAACATTGTCACGTGTTTTCATTCGCAAGTCTCATATCTTACATAGTTTTAAAGAACTTTTTCGGTGAATGACGACGAACGAGTAGAAACCGTGTCTTCAGCACGCTGCCACCAGCCTCAGCAACGCTCCAAAAGCGCGCTTTCTCAACATGCAAGATTGCCGTCCGGTGGCCGCACTCGGGCTGCAGCGATCAAGCGGGGGTACGCGATCCAGCAATTGTCCTAAACATCAGTGTGTAAACTAGAGAAAACACGACATGCTCTTAAATTCAGTACGCGACAGCGCTCATTATGATTATTCAATGAGCGCGCTTCAGTCTTTCATGTTAAAATCTGATTTCTCCGGTTCTTACCGCGCCCGAAAGCGAAAGGGTGACGGCGCCCGAAAGCAAAAGGTACGAACAGAAGGAGTTCGGGAGAGCCCACTCAGCCCAGAGCAAACCAAACAGTCATGGCGATGAGCCCTGCGCCTGCACACGTCCATCAAGTCGAGTCTGATGCGTGGATAGGTTTCCCTCGCGCAACTGAGTCCGGAAGCTAAAGCAAAAAATATGGCGCGTTTTCTGACTCAGCCCGCGCCATTGCGTTAAGTAACGCGTCTTTGATTCCTTCTGCACTTCGGTTATCTCGCAAAGCGCATGCGAAAATGAGCTGGCTTACCTTCTTAGTCCGGTTGAATGGTGAAAGATGATCGCGGCGACGACGAAGAGTGTTGCCGCCCTTCCCGCCCGTGGTGGTTCACGTGGTTCACGCGCGAGCGAGCATACAGACCGGGAAGTAAACATCACGTGATGGACGGCGCTCCTTGCTCGGTTGTCGTCGTCCGCGAGCTGAGTGCGCCGGCCTTTGGGTGGGTCTCCCTCCGCCGTTCGAAAGAGATTTTAGCATTGGCACGAATGGCACGTAACATGAGACATCTGCCAACAAGAAAACTATCTCTAGAGCAAACGTGGCGTGTGTTATGTGTTTTTACTTCAAAGAAAAGGGAACACAGACCTGAACTAAGAAATATGTGAAGCCGTACATTTACGGACTCGAGCCGTCATGTCGCCTCCACGGCGTTTTGTCCGTGCGCGCCTCTCACGGCGCTTTCCAGTTTTGAAAAAGGCTGTTAACTTACGGTTTTTTTTTACAGTGTAGGCGGATGGTTTTGATCCCACGATTACGTCATTCTGCTTTTGCGAAGGCAAGACAATGATATAGTTCACTTTTATCCTCCCAATTTTACCGTGACAAGGAAGCTTCTGAATCAGCGGCGGTCTATGCGAGTATACACCTTTTCCGCGTAGTCGTCGCCATCTTGCCTGTTGCAGCGACAGTCGCGCCGTCTGGCGTACGGTTGTTATGCGCCCATTTTGGTATGCGGAGAGCAGCGTTGTTCCTAGCTCCCGCGTTGTCCCCATTGACCCCGTGCATCGTATCTTCATTGTTTTCCCTTTAGTGAGTTCTTAATTTGTTTGTTATTGAAAGTGTGAATTATCCTTGTGTTCTGGCGTGTTTATTCGCCTTCATGGCGCCCGTTGCTGCGCCAAGAGCGCCGAGAGGTTCGTCGCCAGCGTCGCCGGTAATCGAAATCGGAGGCATGTTCACTTTTCCTGAGGACGTTTACCAGTGTTTACTCTTCGCGTGGTGTTGTTTGTAAAGAATGACAGCCGAATGATAGAAACCCTCCGTTAGTCATTCTGCGAATGACTAACGGGGGGTTTCTATGCGCGAGCGAGGGCGACCCTGGGCATAGAAGTATCATCGTTTAATCGTAGAAATACTCACAATGGGAATTGGCGACGCGGGCCGAACGGTGTATTGTTGTGGTGCACCGTCGAGGTACGATCGCTAGTCACCGGGACATCTCTATTTCGTATGACGCCCAGATGCGTCGGAACTATTCAGGAGATGGGGGTGAAAGGGGGGGGGGGGGGGGGGGGAGGACGACGATGATTTTGCGCCCTCTTTTCGTATTGTTTCCATTAACGTATTTTAACGGGCGTCGCTACCGAGCAACACACAAAATTATAGTGCACATCCTCGTAGGAATGAACGGAATGAAAAACAAAACTTGAGTAGCCAATAACAATCATAACACCCAGGGTCTTACATTTGCACCACAAGCTGCAAAATTCGTTCTACATTTGGCTTGTAGAGGCCTATTACTGCACTTGTAGATGTCCGTTTCCATACTGCCTATTTGCTTTTTTTATGTGCTGATATTGCATCGCTTCCCCGCTGATATCAGCGGGGATGCGATGCAAAATGTATACGTTACAGCCGCATTCACTTTGCGACTTCTTGTGTTCGGTGCACAATTTGTCGCGCGCTATCTTCCGTTTTCGGAAATTACTGCTGCAGCCAACGACTGCGCAGTGGCAACCCGATGACCGAATATGCGCGGACAAGATACATCGACGTATTAACCCACCTTATTACAACTCACTTCGCTGTCAAGGGCTTCAAAACCCATTTAACGCGCACCACTTCAGCATCTTGCCAGCCGGCTAGGCCTGCTCCCGCATACCGGAAGTGTTAGAACCGGAAGAACTATGCCCGCTGTGCGCCGAGTCGAGGCTACGCACGTTACGCGCTGGGTCGAGGTTAGACGGAAAAGGTGTATACTTGGGCCATATACTAGGGCCAATACGCCTATGCAAAGTCATTAACGTTCCAACTCGATATTGTTTCACGACCTTTTTAAGAAAAATAAAAAAGAAGAAGCTATTCAGGACCTTTTAGTTCCAGCACAAGTGACGGGCGGCCGAATCTGATATTCAATATACGAGGATTCCCATTCGCTACCGAGCCCTGACTACTCATTTTGGTTTCTTTTATTCGAGCCTCCTGCACCTTCTCCACCATCCTGTCTCTCGCTCTCCGTCCCTCCGCGCAGCGTCGTTCATGGCGACTTATGTAAGGACGAGGCGAAAGCAGAGCCAATGGCGTGCCTGCACGACGCTTTTTCGCAGAACTGCACGCTGCGCCGAGCGTGATCGATGGCGTAAGTCGCCCGTCGCGCATGCCCGCTGCGCCTCCGACGCCGAATTAGCATCGGTCCCCGACGCCGTGCCTAAGCAGTCCGGGCAAGGCAGACGCTACGCCGCTGCCGGCCCGCTATTTCGGGCACGGGCGCTCGCTCGAGCTCGTGACGAATGGAGACCCAGACCAGGACGTCGCGCCGGAGCCCCGGCCGCGGCTCGCGTCCCGTCAAGTCGGGCACCGCGAAGCTACGCCGTGCACGAGGCGTGGCGTCGGCCCTGAGGGTACTAAAGCGAAGAGGTGCACCCGCTTTTGCTCCTCGTGTCGGAACATTTGTCAGGGGCTGCCGCGTCAGGTATGCGACGGGACGCGAGAATTTGCTCGTATGCCTTCCTGCACGCGCGCCAACGACAAAGCGAATGGCTGAGGGAAAACTAACACAATCGTGTTAGGTTTTAGTTTTCTTTTTTTTAATTATGCTTAATCACTTCAGCCGCAAGCTTTCTTCAGTCTACATAAACCAGATAGCAATATACGGTCCAAAAAAGAGAAAGGAAAATAAAAGACGTTTCTTGGTTTACGCGTTAGACAGTATACTACCAAAAATACCTCCACGCGACACTCTGCGCGTTGCATTATGGAGTTAGTTCGCCATGGCGAGAAAAGGCGCGGTTTTGGTTTCGATTGCCTTATTGACGAAGTAGTGTTTCTCAGCACTGTATGAAGATTAAGTCAACGCTCACTTGCATTGAAGCGATTTATCTTCGTATAAGAGCGCTCTTTGAGTCGAGAAGCAATAAGAACGTTAAATAACCGAGTCGTTAAATATATCCCAGCGGGAACGATTGGGCTCCAATACCAACGCCTTTCGTCACCTACTTCTCGGCCCTCAACATAGGTCAAAGCTACGAATAATTTAACTATGGCGTTAATCGGATTCGTTGTACGATCACTGCACGGAGAAAAGGTAATGAAACAAATATAGGAATAGTCGCAAAAGTAAGCCATTACTTTTTATCCCTTTGCTTGCACATGATGCAATTAAGTGTCTTCGCACACGAGAGAGCGGTGGCGCAAACTAGTGCGCATAAATCTGAGAGTGTTTGCAACGGCTCGATCGTCGTCGCGTTGTTTATGGGCCGCTTTTGTTATCCAAACTGCAAGGCGGGGGCCGGAGGGCCGATCTTTTGTGAGCGGCTCCAAGCATGCATGGCTCGAGCCTCAACGCCCGCTCTATCCTTTCCCTATTGCGACTTGTGCCACTAAATAAGCTACGCTTCAGAGTAAAGACACTTGGCCATATCGTGGCTTAAAATCATGGTTGCCAGTTATCCTTTATCTGAAATCACAGGAAACGCTTTTTTTGTCCTTCAGAAACGTTTAAACAGTTCGCGACAAAGCTAAGCAATATTACATGAGCTTCGTTAGAGCGAATCTAATGCCGAGGAAGTCGCACTTTTGAATCAGGACGGTCGTCAGTTGCGCCTACTCTGCATCCGAACCAGAATGGCGGCGCCCACAACAATGTCGGGGAATGAAGTGCCTGATGTATTAAGCGCAGCTTATTTAGTGGCTCTATAGTCGCGACAACTCACACATGCACATGGGCAGTCAATTTCCGCAGGAGGTGTTCGCCATTAAATTGGAAACGCTCTTTATGGTTTGAGTTGCTACCTCTCTTATATCAAAGTCCCCTTTTTGCTGGCTCGTGGGTCGGGCGTCCCGGCCGCGGGGTGGTGGTCGTTGAGCGCCCAAGCCCCCTATCAAACGCTCCTCCAGAGCACACCCTCAGACGCCGAGTGTATCAGTGCTCAGCATGAGCACTTCAGTTATTGCATCAAGATGGCTGCCCTCGCTAAGATGAAAACCGGTCCATTTTGTGATGCTAGAAGCAGCAGTGTCAAGAAAAACGTTGTTGTCAAAATGAAAATTAGGAAAACATAAAAAAAAATTGTTTTAGAGATATTTTTTGTTTTGAACACGGAAACAGCTATAATATCTCTCTCAACGATGAACTAGAGCCAAAACTGCAGGCCCCCCCCCCCCCCCCCCCCCCCGATCCAATCAAGATCCACGTAGAAATACTGTGGTGTATTGCTTCGTCGTGCGCTTTAATTCTCTGAGATGCGCTCCACTATGGGTGGCAGATGCTTGAATTGGACAGCCCCCGAGTTTTCGCTGCAGGGTACATCATGAAGCGGTGGATAGTTGATGCGGTGCAGTTGCCGCCCGTCTTTTTTTCTGTTGAAAAGAAAAACAGCAACCATCAACTCAATTGGTACTCTACCTGGTTTCAAAATTGTGTGAAAGCTAGCTTACACATTAGCATTTGAGTGCGATCGACTGCATTGCAAGTGCTTGTAAGCACTTACGACGAGATATTGGCACACTGGAAGCCATTTATCATGTAACCCTTGTGGGAGCCACTGGTTTCCCTCCCCTGAGAAGACTAATGGTGAATTCCACGCGCAGATCTCGAGCGCTCCAAAAGCGCTCCATTTAGAGCGCGTATATTCTGCTCGCAGATCCGGCGCGAGCTGGTCATCTTCCGCTCGTAGATCTCTGGCATCGCCCGCTCCACGGAGTGCCTCAAACCCCGCCGAACTTGTACTGCGGGATTTCACAGATCTTTCAGCAAGTTGACAGAGCGGCCCATATGATTTCCTTCTAAATCGGCAGTGCGCATGCGCGGTGAGGTTGGAGAGGTCGGCAGGCCGGTCGGGCCACGGTCGGATCGTCGCGTTGAATCTGTTGGGTGCGTCGGTTGGTCACGCGGGATTGTGACGGCTCGAAAGCTCTTACATCGCGTAGATCAGGGATACAAAGCCGGGACTGTAGAGCGTGGTAAATCGTAAGCGTTGATATCTGTGATCGTGAGAGGAAGAACGAGAAAAAGAACGACAGAAGAGCCGAAGGCAGACGCAAGGTTAGGCCTGTTCATTCTGCAGCCAATGATTGTTTACCTTTTTATACTACAGGGTGTCACAAAAGAAAATTTACACGGTCTTTTTACCGCAAAAATAAACCAAGCATCGCCGAACGCTCATTCTCCACCCAGAGGTAGAGCTAGAGGTCACAACCAGATGCCAAAGTTTCAGCCCGATCCGATAACTTAATAAAAAGTTATTAGTGATTTCCTGAAAATTTCAATGGGAAAATGGCGGCCGACGGAGTTTTCAAACACATGGGGCTCTATGGCACCAGAAACCGAAAACGGGCAAAAATGGGCTCCATTTTCCCATTGAAATTTTCAGAAAATCACTTATAACTTTTGATAAACTTATCGGATCGGGCTGAAACTTTGGCATCTGGTTGTGACCTCTAGCTCTACCTTTGGGCGGAGAATGAGCGTTTGGCAATGTCTAGTTTATTTTTGCGGTAAAAAAGACCGTGTAAATTTTCTTTTGTGACACCCTGTACATTCCGCCGGCGTTTTCCCGTGCAATAAAGCAAGAATAGATTAGGTTTCGACAGTGCAAGTGATGGCTTGTTATCTCTGTGTTTATTAAAGTCGTACCGGACATCTGGACTCCACCACTGGCAATCGCTGTCCGTGACCCGCCGCTTCGACGCGGCCAAAAGTTATATGGCGGTGCCGAACGCGGACGTCTTTGTTATTTGTGACATGGGCGCCGTTGTACGTATAATTTCGTACAACGGCGCAGTGACCGTTGTCACTGGTCGTCGGAAAGATCAGCCGGTTGAGGCGTTGGTGGGCTTGTCAAGTTCGAGCAGCGGCCATTTTGAACGGCGGAGGGGTTAGCGGTGGGGAGGGGCGTGGGGGAGGTTGCTCCTAAAATGCAAGTTTATCTTCCCCTCGTCGATTCGGAACGGGTCCCACGGAACGGAATTTTATTTCCCTTGCGGATTTTGGAAAGCGCTCATGATCTACGAGTTGAATTCACCATAAGCCGCGGACGCTTCGACCGGAGTCGTCGGGCTTCGAGCCTGCTCGCTCCGTATCGTGTCGGGGAGAGTACGCCACCATGTTGGCCAACCCTCTCGCACTCTTCCACGTTTCTCCAGTTTTCGGGGGACCAGCGAGATCGCGCGCGCCAGCCGGGCATTCCCTCCTCCACGTGGACGGCCGTCTGGTCGGGGAGTCCTGGATTGGACTCCGGGTGACGGGTCGAGTCGCTGCGTAAGCTCGTCCGACCGGCGATGACTCAACGCTAGCGTCTCCCCTGGCTCCGACAGTCGACGTCCCCTCATCCTATAGCGGACGTCCGTCTGCCGAGAGCTCTGGCCCAAACTCCTGCGGCGACGGGTAACGGCGCGAGCTCGGCCCATAAGTCGATGACTCCGCTCGCGATCCCCTTGGGCTCTCAGGTCGGCGGGCGCTGCGGGCACCCTGTGTCCGCGGCTCGATTGATCGCAGTGTCTTGTTGAGGATACCTGCTTCCCAATAAACACTGTTGGATACCGGGATCGTCGTTGTTGACGTGGCGTTGGCGAACCCGGTGCGGCGACCGCCCTCGCTGGTCAAGGGTCAAGCCGCGCTGTGGGACGGGCATCGGGTTCCCCTTTGAGCACCGGTCCCCGGACGTAAAGGCACAAAATCATCCCCGCACCCTGGAACACTTCCGATCTCTATAGAGCGTACTATACTGAAGGTTTCGCAGTATTTGCGAGATCATATCTACGCACTATCATTCTTTGAATAATGGCCACTTATGTTTTCAGAATTATTAATGCGAAAGGCATTAACTGTCTCATGGAGCGAGCTGACGTCATCAGTGTGAAGCGCGAAAACGGCAGTTAGTTTCCTTCGGTTCCATTGGCTGGCGCGCGTCGACGGGGCTACTATTGGCCGCTGTGCTCGTCAGCTTCTACGACCGCTCACCCCATGGCGCTGCGTGTCCATCAGCGCGGAGCGTCCAAGGTCACCAGGGGAGCACACGCGCAGCCCGGCGACGAAAAGTACACAGCAGACGAAAAAGGGAGGGGACGAGCGGCTTGCATGCTTTCGCATTCACAACTTATAAGGAATGCTTAGGTGTACCTCGATCTTTTTTTTCAAGCTCACAGTGAAAATATAATGCCTGAAAAAAAAAAAAAATTAGGAACTATACACGCAGATCAGGAGCGTATACCTGTTGTCGAGAGCAGTCACAAGCGGGCGCCGCAAGAAACACCGCCTAGAATAGTCAAAGCCTCTGCACTTGAATTTTGACGTCTTCACAGTGAGGTTGAGCAAAGACACTGATTGAACATAAGTATTGCGTTATCGTTCGGCTGGTCTTCGTGTCCAATCAACGCGTTCAAGGACGCTCGGCCTGCGGTCCAATCGCTGTGTTGGTGCCATCCGACTTAGATGACATTCCATTGATGAAGAGGAGGATGTTCGCGGCTCTTGAATATTCCATACTTCGTTTCACCTTAAGTCCAGACGCAGCTGACGGTATACGAGCTAATAGGCAGTTTTCGTAGATCGTCTTCGCCGTCCCGCAATGCCCTCCGCAACCCGCTACGATGCCGGAACTCTACAGTCTAGGCTATCGGCACGCAGGCGCAGTAGCGGCTTCTTCGTTGCGGAGGGCTTAGCGGAGGGGGAGACGCGGTCTACGAAAACTCCCTGATGAGACCAATCTGACAGCGTAAAAAGCGCACCATCATGGTGTTCGTCTTGTTTTCGTACGGGTTCTACCCAAGCAGCACAAAACGTCGTGGAAACGTCGAGAAAAGGTCCCTGACGTTCGTGACGTCCCGCGTGACTTCGATCACATTTTTTCGATGTTGAGGTGACGTCCTTATATTACGTTCCATTAGGGTCCAATCAATGACGTTGGGACGACGTTGTATTTAAACTCGAACGTCGTCAACGTTCCCACGACGTTGATGCACGACGTTCACGGAACGTCCAATGCTCACGTTTTTTTGACGTTGAAGTGAAGTTCATAAATGACGTTCCATTATCGCCCTGTCTGTGACGTGCTGGCGACGTCATGTTTCAACTTCTACGTCGTCATCGTCGCCACGACGTCAAGACAAGACGTTTTAGCAGCTTCGAACACTCACGTTTCTTGGACGTTAAAATAAAGTCCATATGGTGACGTTACATTATTGTCCCGTCAGTGACGTTTCAGCGACGTGGCGTTCACACCTAACTCTCGTAAACGTCATACAGGACGTACTAGAAACGTCGACCGCTCACGTTTTGTTCAACGTTGAGGACATATTTAAGTTACGTTCCACTTATGTCCTGCCATTGACGCCCTAGCGATGTCATGCGCCAACCTTTGCTTTGTGTCTTTTTAGCTTTTCCAGCTCCATCTGCAACCGCAGAATCACGTATAATAGGCGTCTGATCCCCACGACGCCTTGGGAACGTAATTTGGAATGGTTTCTCGACGTTCTATGAACGTCGTTGGTAGTCCGGATGTCGCAAACACACGTATCATAAGCGTCGAGGGAGGACGCAACGGCACACTGAGACGTGCATGTGACGTGTGGTAAACGTCATTGGGAACGTCCCCTCGACCTTCTGTGCACCTTTTCTCGCGGACATCTAAAGGTTTCATCGACGTCGAAGGAAGGTAACGTCCGGACCTTGGACGTTGCACGACGTCACGTTACAGACGTCTTCGACGTTCTTTCGACGTTTTCTTCACGTTTATGTGCTGCATGGGTATCGTCGCTGAACTAATCATAAACAGAAATGGCCCAGTGACTTGCGCTTTCGACACTGCTCGATTAGTTCCATTAGGTCGTAGCGTCGGCTGCGTCTGAAAGGCCGACAAGTAGCCAGCAAGGAGGCAACTCCCTCTCGGTTCCTCCTTTCCATTCAAGAAAGAGGGAGACCTCCTCGTTCTGCGGGGAGTAGCTCAGACGCCAATCCCGTGGGGAGAGGAGGAGGTGGCAGAGTGCAAGAGGGAGGGGAGAGAAGGAAACTGTAAAATGGCTTTCTGCTCGGAAGAAGACGAGTCTGTAGGTCGGCCTTTAAGCAGAAACGTAGGTTTTGGTGCTGTTAGCACTCGGTCACGCTGAAACTCAAATGCGTGAATCAGTCTTTACAAGCTTAATGTTAGACGTTTTGTACCGAAATAAGCTTAATTAGTCCCGCGAGCATCAAGATGTATACGATACGGGACCTTCTGATTGAAGTCTCAATTACGCCCCTGATTGCGACCGCCGAAAGTGAATCTTCGCCGGCTCTCTCCTGAACGTTGGGGAGGACCGGTCCCATCCGTCTCCGCCGGACCGGAGCCTCTTCTCCCAAGCTCGGCGGGGCAACCCGATACCGCGTCCTTTTACGTGCCGTCCCTCCTCATCATAGACGCTACGAGTCATCGAAGCCAATTGCGATGACGCGCGAATGTCACGTGACCTTCGGGAGTGTTGCAGCGACGGGCGGTCCGCCTAGTCACGTGGTACGTATACAGCGCTGGATTGCCTGGGCTGGCTCGTGTGCCGCCCGCTTCGGTCCATCGCGAGGACGAAACCGGGCAGCGGCGGGGAGTGTCTCTGCGGGCTCGTTTATCGCGCGACCTCTTGGCCTCCCGCCACCGCTGGGCCCCGGAGTCTGGGATGCCGTAAGTGGGACGACGCCGTGCTCCGGCATCCTACGGGAGGTGGCCGAATGTTCCGCGGGCGGCAGACATGCGAGCCGCCCAGCGCTCACGCCTCGGCCGACGCTCGACGTGTGCGGCCGGACCGCGATCGCCCGCGCGTGCTCCCGGGAACGGTGCGGAGGCGGCGGTGGTGTGCCTGTTGTGGGGTGTTCTCCTCCTCTCTACCCCTCGGGCTACCCCTGCAGGGTGGTCTTTCCTCGCGAAACACGCGCTGCGTTGCAGCGGCCCGCGGCGGGCCCGGAGCACGATGCAACTTGCTAACGCCGTTTCACAAGTCGACTACAAGGTTGTACAGATCACGTTTAGATGCGAGTGGGTAGGAGGTAGGCCCTCCGTAATTCTGAGCGTAATTCGAGCCTCCGCTGACCACGCCGAGTGGATCGCGACAAGATGTCGGAACAACGTTCGACGCCAAATTAAATTATCCACTACCCATAAAAAATATAAAAAGAAAATCAGGAAGCAACACTGTCGGTCGCCATTGCTTGGACACGAAGCACGTGACTGGAGCCGAGTCCTCGCCGAATGTTGACGCAGCGCTCGTGTCCAATACGAGCTGAGCCGAGTTCACGCCGAGCTCTGACGCAGCCCTCGTGTTCAATACATGCTCAGTGGATCAAGCAATGGCGGACAGGCGTTGGCGCGCACTTTTGAGAAGGGTCTATTCACGTTGAAGGGAGAACAAACTATACTCTGTTTCATACTTAGCGTGCAACGCTGTCAAAGCTACTGGCGCGAGTGCGTGGCTTCATATACGGTTTTGCTTGCGCGAGAAGGCGTGCAAATGATCAACGAGATCAAGCCCCACGCTCGCGCCAGTAGCTTTGACAGCGTTGCACCCTAAGTATGAAAGGGAGTATAGGCGAACCCGCGCTTTGACGCACATTCCATGGGAATGCAACGAAGGAAGCAAAGAGCGGAAGTTTTTAACAGACATTGCAAGCGGAGTGACTGGCCGCCGCCATGTCACTGCTCGTGCAAGCGTGCCCGTGGAATTGCAAGCTCGCCAAAGCTACGTTCAAGCGCACGATTCACGTGCTTGCACGCACTGGGCAGCAGTTGGCCAGTAAGCGCGACACTTTGAGACGCCGCGCCTTCCATACCTTGTAGAAAAAAGTCTTTGCAGCTTAAAAAAAAGAATTAAATAGGGTGTGGTAGTACATGCATGGTGTGAATCAGCAGTGACCGTGGAGCAAAAATGTCTCATGGAAAGCCAGAGTGTTAGCTTGTGAATCCAGAGTATGATAATAAAATTCGGAAAAAAAAAAAGAAACCTCAGGAAAGTTATGTAAATTTTCCTGTAGTCGGGGGGGTTCCGTGAGGTCTGTTTTTTTAGCGATTGAAGCGTAACATGACCAGTCTTTATTTCTTCGGGTGAGGTGAGAGTGGCAAAAGTTCAGAGTATCCTTACAATCAGGGCTTAAAGTCTCTCTCTAGTGTGTGTGTGTGTGTGTGTGGGAGGGGGGGGGGGTGTCTCTTCTAGCTCGAACACAGGTAGAGGCCCCCGGAAAAAAAGAGAGGTGAAAGGGGTTCTATTTGTGCCTGTTCGATAACATTAAGCCGACGCTCCTACACCTTCTTTCTTCTTCTTCTTCTTCTTCTTGTTGTGAGGTCCAGAGAAGGAAAGGGAAAGCCGGGAGAGATGTTGGCCTCCTGTACGGGGCGAGTCGCTACCCGGCTTGGGGAAGGGGGAGGAGCCGTAGGTGGCTAAAAGAGATAGTGTGGAAATTTGGAAACCAGTCCAATAATGTGATGGGGGTTTGGCACTAGTGTGGGTTTCAATTTAACAACCTTGCTGTTTGCGGTTTCTGGTATTTGATCAAAGACGGTCTGCCAAACCAGTCTCACTCAAAAAATCCAAGAGGTCTTTGTAAGCCCTCTGGACAAGCCGACGTGGGGCTTCTGGGATGAGGAGTTCCCGAGTGTTGGAGGAAGGAAGTCCGTTGAAAGTGTAGCGTTGAAACAAGGTTTTACGCTCTTCTTCGTATTCTGTGCATACTAGTAGCACGTGTTCAATGTCCTTTAGTGCTCCACAGTGTAGGCAATCAGGACTATTGACTCGTTTAAGTTTGTGCAGAGTTGACCCTGTGTTTGCGCAGTTTGCCCTCAGCCGATGTAACATTGACGCTTGTTCTCTTGACAGCTTGCGGGGGATTGCTGGAGGGGGCCGTCCTTCAGCCATCTCTCGGTGTGGGTGGCGCTTCTGGTAGAAATTTCGTATAAATCGCCATGCTTCGTTGTACCGGCGAAGGGAAATGGTTGGGGTCTCAAGTCCATGGGCTTCAGTAGCGAGGGCATCCGCCTTCTCATTTCCCGCAATTCCAGTGTGCGCAGGACACCACTGAAAAGCAAGTTGCCAACCCTTTCTTTCAGCCGACCTGGCAGATGCTACAGTTGTTGCAGTTAATGGAGTGCCAGTCTCGGGGTTCCGGAGAAGATGAAGAGCAGATTTCGAATCTGTGAGGATGACTGCTCTCCCTGGCGTTCCACTTCGCACTAGGAGCTCCAAAGCCCGCCAAATAGCCACTAGCTCCGCAGTAGTAGAGGTTGTGGCGAAGTTTAGTCTGTCTGCAATGCAGACGTTCTGAGTTGGGATGAAGACTGCTGTCGTGGTAGTTCCTGTCGCCGGACTAGTGGAGCCGTCGGTGTATACTTGCAGCCATCCAATATACTCTGTGTAGAGTAGTTCCTGGGTCAAAAGGCGAGAAACTGTCCCAGAAACACTCGCCTTGCTATGCATGTAAGGGAGAGTTTCACTTATCGTCAGTGGTACTTCTAGATGGGGCTGCGGGGGTGGAGGGATATGTCCGGGCGGTCCTATAAGATCTTCGAACTGTCTAGCCAAATAGCCAAAGCGGGAGTTGGGGCGGTCAAGGACGTGTGAGAGTAGTGAACTCCCAGAGGACACACCATAAATTCTCGCAAGGTGACGGCAGGCGCGCTCATCAGCCCGGAGAAAAACAGGCCATTCTTCGGCAGCAACTAGTGTGGCAACGTTTCCCGCGTATCGCGGCAGTCCGACGCACATGCTTAGTGCCACACGGTGAAATGTTTCAACATCACGTTGTTGAGCTTTTCCGATGTTGAGAAGTGGCAAAGTATATTGCAGGCGGGAAAGGATTAAACCTTTATATAACTGAAGGAGGGCGTGTTGTGGTGTTCCCCAGGCATAGCCGCGGAGGCACCGTAGAACTCCGAGAAGGCTGCGGCACTTGGAGAGAACTTTGCGGACTTCCCGTCTCCAGGTTACTCGATCATCCAACAACAATCCAAGATATCTATGTGTCCTCACTCTCTTGACTGGCATCCCAGCCATCTTGAGTTGCAGCGCTCGGTGGGGGGGGGGGGGGGGGGGGGGGGGGGGGGGGGGGGGCGTCCTCTCGGACGGTAAAGCAGCGCTGCTGTTTTCTCAGGGGAAAGTGTCAGTCCGAGTTTTTCGATGGCAATGCAGATTGTATCAAGTGCCTCTTGGAGTTGACAACGAATCTTCCTTGCCCTTCGAGTTGGGCCAGCGCACCAAAGAGCCACATCATCCGCATAGATGGATATTTGTACAAAGAACGGTCCCTGCTGGCGAAGTGAGCTTGGAAGCGTTGCCATGGCCACATTGAAAAGTAAAGGACTAAGGACACTTCCCTGAGGAACGCCCTGAGTCACAGTACGTGGACTGCTAAGCGCTCCCGGGACCCTGACCCGAATCGTTCTACCAGAGAGAAATGCCTTAATATATTCAAGCATTTTCCCTTTTACTCCGAGATGTCTGAGGCGGTGGAGGATAACAATATGCGGAAGTGTATCAAATGCCCGCTTTATGTCTAAGAACACACAGTGAAGCATGTTGCGGCGTGCTTTTGCCACTTCGAGTGCAGATGCCAAGTCGCCCATTGCGTCTGCTGTACACCTCTTCGCACGAAATCCTGACAGCTGGTGTGGCAGCGCATGTGATTGCTCTAGGCGCCATGTCAGGCGTCTCAAGATCAGGCGCTCAAGTATCTTTCCCAGGCAGCTTGTCAGGGATACAGGTCTATAGGATGAGGAGGAGTGGCTCGGCTTACCGCATTTCAATACCGGAATTACGATTGATTCTAGCCAGGTCATAGGCAGAATGCCTGTTCTCCATATTGAGTTGAGTGTCTCTAAAAGTTGTGGATGATAAGCTTGGTGTATGTTTTTCAATGCTTGATACGTGATTCGATCTGGCCCGGGTGCACTTCGGCGTTTGCAGTGTCGGAGCACATATTGCAGTTCAAAGATGGTGAAGTCGTCATCTACTGTGGATGCTTCAGAAATGGAAGGGCCTATCAGCTCTTGGGGTAAAGCCACGGCTGGTGGAGGAAGGGGGCACGCAAATTCATCAGCTAGCAGTTCTGCCGTTTCAGTCATGCTTTTGTCGTTCCTGATGGCCAGTGCTGCAATTGGGTGACAAGGGACCTTCGCAGCTGCCAAGGCGCCAACTAACCGCCAAGCTTGCGCGGCTCCCCTCGGATTCCCGAAGAAAATGCATTTTTGAGCCCACTGATAGCGCTGCAATTTTTTCGTGTGCCTCCTGAACGCCGCATCTATTTTTTTGTACCGTGCCCAGTCGTATTCTGTATCTGTGTGCATAGCCCGTCGCTGGGCTTGTCTCCGTGCCGCTCGGAGGTTGAGAAACTCTAGGTCCGGGACAGGTCGCGTGATGAGAACCTTCACTAGTCGGGTCGCTCGTCGAATGCAGTTTTCAATGATGGCAGGTAGGTCTGTAGCGTCAGCCGCAGTTACCGATGCTGCCATATATTCACGGTAAAGGTCCCATTGACTACTTTGCATGTTCTGGTGGCGACTGCACTTGCGTTCGGCGAGGCTATAATGATGGGAACATGGTCGCTGCTCCATGTGTCTGGTTGTATTGCCCACGACAGTTTGATCGCAGGCGATGCAAATGTGAGATCAAGGACGCTTTTTCTGACCCCTTTACGGATAAATGTGGGTGCTCCGCTGTTTAGAGTTGTAAAGTTCAGGGCCGCAATGGTTTCTTCAGGCGTCTTCCCCTTCTGTTGGTTCGGTTATAACCCCAGTTCATGTTGTGTGCGTTGAAATCTCCAGCTAATAGAAGTTCACCTTTAGCTCTCTGTTGAATTTGGTGCAACACATCAGGGTCCCACGTGCCCCCAGGGGCTACGTAAATGGAAACTATTGTGGTGTCTTGCGTGCCGAGCCTTACTATGACTCCCGCATACTCTGCCGTTAATGAGCAGAGATCTGAAAGGTCCAGGACGCTTTGATGGAGGCTTGATCTCACCAAAAGTGAAACTCGAGACCTAGTATTTGAGTCAATTGTGGTAGAATTGTAGAAAACATACGGAAAGAGTCGTACCTCACCTGGTAGGATGTTGGTTTCTTGAAGTGCAACTACATCTATGGTTCTCTGCTGTAGAATTTGCCGAAGTTCAGGAATGCGTGTACGAAGGCCGTTCACGTTCCATTGGAGAATCGATGGAAATTTGGGGTTCCGGTTTCGTTGACACGGCCTGTTGGCTTTCCCTCCCTTTACTATGACTCCATAAGAGGAAGAATCATGTTAAGGAATGAGAGGAGAAGTCGTGCCCACTGCGCATCCACAGTAGATAGAAAAGCGTAAGCCATGCGGGTTGCCTTCTGAAGAAGTGGAATCCAGCTTTCCCATGCAGATTTAGCTGTAGGTTCAGCATTCGGGCTGAGAGGAGGCTGCGGCTTCAGTGCAGGCGTCACATTCAATGCTGGTCTTACAGTGTCGGCTTTCGATTCCACAGTGCAGGTGTGGTGGTTGTTCAATTCAGATGCTCCCTGCATCGTTTTGCCTTTTCGCTGAAGTGCTGCAGCGTAATTCACAGCACTGACATTAGGCTCCTTGATGGGATCATTCCTTCTTTTCGGTGGGCTTGGAGGGGGCTGACTATTTTGATTTGCGTTGGCTGTCTTATACTGTTGGACAGCTGTCCTTGAAGCACGAAAATCAACGGTATGTTGACGTGCGTAGTTGCGAGTCTCGCTTTCTTTCTTCCATTTGGGGCAGGATGAAGAAGTGGCAGCGTGAGGTTGTCCACAGTTGACACACTTTTCTTGCGCCGAACACTCGGTGTTGCTCTCATGTAAATCTCCGCAGCGGCTACAAATAGGAGGTCGCTTGCAAGTCGCTTCTCGGTGTTCATACGCGCAACACTTACGGCACTGTATGGGGCGTTCCTTGAATAGAGAGACTGGGTGACGGACATGGCCGAGGTAAACATAACTTGGCAGTGTCGTTGTGGAGAAGGACAGCTTCACTGCTGTGCTCTTGCCAAGTCGTCGCAATCTTGCCACTCGACCTTCCGGAGATCTCACGTTCTGTTCGATCTCTACTTCAGAAAGCGCAGGATCAACGTCTGTGATGACTCCGACGGCGTAGTGTCGCGGAACCGGCTCATATGCTCTGACCTTCATTCCACAAAGCTCGGAGCAGGCAAGGAGCGTTCGAGTCGTCTGGCCATTGCGTGTGTCTACTGCAATTAGGTTGAGTCTTTTGTTGGGACGGACCTTAAGAATGCACTCCGGGCACATTTGTTCCAAAGCAATTGACAGTTTAAGGCTGCTGAGTGTTGCGATGAGCTGATTTTCAACCGTTGATACAAAGATGACAGTGAGCCCTTCTGTCACTTTCGGCGAGTGGGTAACTGTATCCGTGCTTTTGCTTGAGTTTGAGTCAGTCTTCTTGCGTTTTTTAGCTCCTTTGGTCTGCCAGCCTTCTTCGTCGTCGTTGAGCTCCATGTCACAGAGTTGTGACTCTTCGGCATTCAATACGTTGATATTTGAATGTTGACCAGCTGCGAGGTCTTCTGCCAAGTCAGCAGCGGAAGCTTCGTACTCCGATTTTGCGAGAGATGTACCGCATATCGAGGAACTCACGCTGTATCGGTCGGTTGCAGCTCTTTGACTTGCCGTAAGTGAGGGAGTTCTAGTGGACATAGCGGAGTCGTTTCAGGAAAGCCGAGGAATAATCCCCAGCCGACCGGCACACCTGCCCGCATACAGTTGGAGGCAGGCTTCGCACTTGTATAGGCTCAAAGAAAAACGTGTAGAAGGTTGATACTATTAATATATAGCCACAAATAAGAGAGACGAAAAGAGCACAGACCTATTCGAAGCACGTCTTCTTCTTCCTCCACCTTCTTTCTACAGCTATGCAGTTTTTCAATTTATCCAAGACTTGTCATATCTGTTCCCCAAGCATAGGACTAAGACAGAGGTAACTTAGGTAAAGCGGGGGGTCTCGGACCCCCCTGAGACCCCCCAGACTTTAAGCACTGGTTACAATAAAGGACTCCATCGAAAGGATTGCTTCAATCGCGCGATAAAACATTGACGCCAGTGCATGGGATCGTTTTCAATATTTGACGAAGAGCGGTGAATACCAGTGGTATTATGGTTTTGAATAACGATGTAGTACCTGTTTCCCTGCAGCCTGGTTTGGTGCCGAGGTACGCGAATCGGAAGGAGTGTGCGAATTGATGTCTTTGATGTTTTGTTTTATCCAAAAAAATGTGGTTTTCGTGCTTCTTTGAGTGCGGCTATTGAAGTAGTCGCTACGGCTCCAGGATCGTCCCTCTTGTTCTCCAGGCTCTTAAGAGGAGGGTACTCCTGAGCATTTAGCAGACATGTACAAATTACTCAAAAAAGGTAGTTAAGTCAAGTTACTGAGTAGTGACGCCAAACGTAATTGGAGTAGAGTAGAAATCACGCATTTGTAATAGTAATTGGGTAAACTACTAACTACTGCAAAAAGTAGTGAGTTACTTTGAAGTTACTTTCGAAGTTACTTTTTGTATTTCTGTGGTAGCCTGACACATCTGACAAGAAAATCGTTTTCAACAAAGAGGAGGTTTTCGCTGGCGTAGAAGGTCGGAAGGACGCGAAGGATTAAGTGAACAAGCATCGCCGCTCGTACAGTTGTAGCTTGAAGCGGGAAGGTGCTCCCATGAACGGATTATCCGTGTCTGCGTTTGTGGGCAGGGGAGTCCGGCTTTGCAAGGGAGTATGCGCTGACGACGAGCCGACCATGGTAACAGGCGCCCAGCTGCGAGGTCATTCCAGTGGTGCCTACTCGTGGAACCCCAAACCGCTTGAGTCAGAACTCACTAAAGGCAGACAACATGAAAACAACAACAACCCTCGGAGTGTCCCCGACTTTTACGGTTACAGTTTGAGGCGCGGCGCCTACGTGCATTACCGGATTAGGTCAATACCCGACCAAGGCTTGCTAAGCATCTGTTCCTGCGTTCGTGCGCGCCAGTGGTATGTTTCAGCTGCTCGTCGCCACCTTGGCCCAAGGACACCTGTGGGAACGGAATGTGAGGGGGCCCTTTGCTCGTCACTTTATCTGCCGGCGTCTTATTTATTTCTGCGCTCAAACTTTTTGTGGTGAGCAAAATTAGCACTAGATTCTGAAAGTAGTTAGTAATTTGAGTAGAAGTTACCTAAAAAATGTAGTTAAGTTAAACTACTAATTACCCAAATAAAGTTGTAATTGAAAGTTACCAAGTTACTCGGAAAAGTAGCTAAACTACAGTAGTTTGAGTAGAGTAGTTGAACTACGTCCAAGTCTGGCATTTAGTGACAGCACACTGTTGGTGGGGATTCTGGACGCTGGTTTGCCACCTTCAGCCTTTTCTTTGTTTGCCTGACGTTTAGCGTGCACGGCATATTTTGCCTCGCGAAAAGTGATGTGTTTTCTAGCCGATACCTTGAAACTTCAGTCTCTCTCATCCTGACTGGGCACTCGGCTGAGTTGAAGGCGTGCTGTCCCTGACAGTTAACGCAGCCGAGACTGGCTTCACTCTTGCCTTCGTGGCGTACTCCACATCGATAATATAATTGAAACTCTGCTGTGCACGCAGCTGCAATATGGCCGAACTTGTAACATTTGTAGTACTGCAAGGGGCGTGCTCTGTAGGGGATTACCTCAGCTCTTAAAAACCCCACTTTGTCATGTTGAGGAGCCACTTTCCTTGTGAAGGCGACACTTACTACGGGTGACGTATTCTCAAATCGCTTCACCTCAGCTATGCCAACGAAGGACTGCAGATGTGTTTTAATGTCGTCTTCTGTGCAGTCAGGGTCAATGTATCGCAGAATGCCAAAACAGTTTGAGCGATCTCTCGGTGGAAAGGATATCATCGGCACTGCATATGCAGAGCTTGGACAGCTTAAGAAGCTCTGCTTTAAAGAGAGGTTGTTTCACATCAACTGCGACAATGCTCCGAGCTTTGTTAATCCGGACCACACTCACCATGCCTTACACAGCGTTGTTCATGTAGTCTGTAAGCTGGAGTTTGCTGAGCGACTGCACCTTGTGGTTCTCAGTCGGGATGTACAATACGGTGCATCCAACTTGTAGGTTGCCTTCATCCTTGAGAGATGAAGCATGACACCGTGGCGTAGACTCTACCGTGGGTCCGTCTTAAGCGTCTTTTTTCTCTGAGCAGTCTCGAATTCATCGTCGTCGGGCAGCATGTCGTAGTCATCGCAGGCAGACACGATCGTCGAGAAGTGCAAGTCATTGCATCTGCGGTTGATTCCTTGGGCGGAATTTCATAGCCGTCTTTGAAAGACGTCCCCGAAGCTGCTATGTCTTGCAGGGTGGCGAGCATCAGTTGGTATGTTGATTTAGTGTTTATTTTTGCAGGAAGCTTGGTCTGCCCGAAGGGGGCCCTTCGCGAAGAGAGGTTCGATACTTCTCTGCTGTTACGCAATCGGTGGACGGAAGTGCACGCCCGTTATTTAGCAAATATTTGGTTATATCTCAAGGGTTACAGGTAAAATTACTGGAACCAGTGTCGTGGTCGTAGTTTTTTTTCCGCCATCGGATGGCAAGATCAGGCAATATAATTGCACGTAGTAAAGCTATGTGGCGCTAGCGCGCCCAGTTCAAAGACAACAAAAATATTCTGTTCGCTTGCACAGCTATTGCGTTTGGGTTTCAGGCACCTCTCATACATACACACACATTTCACATTTCAACGCGTGCACTAGGATCAGTGGAACGGACCATACACAGTAATCACATGCAGAGTACATACGAACACCGACACGAACAAACATTACAGCACTCACTGACTCCGTTGACCACTCTTCTGCCTTCAAAGGGATGGTGAACCGAAATTTGGATTAAAAAAAAAAAAATGCAGGAGATGTAGGCGGGACGCTACAATCCTTACAACACTACTCGTAAGGCGATATCTGAAATGAACGGCCGTATTTTTGGAAAAAGAGGTCGAGATTGAACCAGGCCAACGAGGCGTGATGTCAGATACATAGTTTCCTCCTCTCTTCGCTTCGCTCCCGCAAGAGTGAGGCGGAGAAGACGCGAGGTCGTTCCCTCTCCTTCTTGGAGAAACATGACGTCAACATTTCTGCCAAATACGCCTCCTTTTCTGAAAAGTACGGTCATCCGTTCTAGATATCGCTGTATGAGAGATGTTTTTGTGTTTGTAGCATCCCGGTTGCACGTTTTTGCCGCGTGTTTCGGGGAATCCATATTTCGGTTCAGCATCCCTTTAATACTCGTTATATTTATGGAACGACTTTCCTCAGTGATTACCTTCACACAAATATTTTTACGAGTTCATTGATTTATTTTCAGTAATGCGATCACTCAAAAATTTTTTTATACCCCCCCCCCCAAAAAAAAAAAAGATCAAAAAGTAAGAGTTTACGTTGTAATTATTTGCAATTTCTATTAAAAAAGCTCTCCACTGAGGTTCCTAGCATCCACAGTGAAATAGCATACAGTGGTTCCACTCAAGGCCATTAGCGGCAATCTCGCATAGACAGCACCTCTCAAGCCGTGCCCTGTCAACTGGATCTGTAAAAAAGACCCATAAAATAGTAGCATTACAAAAATTGACTGGGCCAATGTTATTATTTTAGGGAACTTAATAAGCCCGCTTATAATGATGAATTAATTTGGAAAAAAAAATCTGGCAGTGACCGTTAGCTTGACAAGTTCATTGCCCGTAACTGAAGCCGTGTTTTTTTACTAATACTTCACAGCGTACAAAAGACAACCATCAAATCACATCTTTCACATCAAATCACATGGTTGTCTTTTTTGCTTCACAGCGCACAAAAAACAGCCATCAAATCACATCTTTCACATCAAATCACATGGTTGTCGTTTGTGCGCTGTGAGGCGTTAGCCTGATTCACCAACTCGCCCAAGCTGAAGTATTGACCGCGTTTTTTAACTTCGCCGGTCGCGTTGTCGGTGTTGCTGTTCTGCAAATGTATCTTTCAAGCATGTTTCCCTTTCGGTTGGAGCCTCGTTTGGTGCTTTAATTTCACGCGAGTTACCGATTAACGATTAGAGTCCGTTCTAAATGGACCTCCTAAGTTAAGAAGCCAACAAGTCAAATCCTCACTTGGCCCCTCAGGATTACTCTTCAAGCTCATTACAGGTGTGTGCAAACAGTTATTGAAGTGTTCGTGCTTTCCTGCGCGTCAGGCAGGAGACGATAGTCTTTTCTCGATCGCAGTGTACGTCGGGTTGACCCGGTTATTTTTCTCATGCATACGTCGGACGTGACAGGTGAAACGGTCAAATTCGATGAATTGCTTGTTGACGTTTAATGATTTTTGCTCAACTTCCACGTATCGAAGGTTTCACGCCGCTTGATTGGGAAAATCTAAAATATTGAGGCAATTAACGCTAATCATGAACCAATCTGGGGTTTACCAGCCTTCGAAGTCACAAAAGAAAAGTTAGCATAAAAGTATATTCATAATTCAAGAACTAAAAAGAAAAAAAAGAAGAATATCCGCATCATTATACTAAGGTAATTTATTAGTCGTTATATTTTCATTCAAGCTAAGAAAGTTAACTGCGTTTATTGAACGTACCTCTGAATTGACCAGATGGACTGATGTACCTCTAATTAAATTAACGGGAAGTTATCGCTAAAAACAGCGATGCTGGAACATGCCGGTTTCTGAGACTTACGCCTGCCTTTTCTTTCTTTCTCTCTCTCTCATCAGGATACCTTGACATGGCAGCGTCTCGCACCCGTCGTTAAACATCGGTCGAGCTCCTCCACCGTCAATCTCCAGACGTCATCTAACTCTGCTGGGCACGTCGTGAGGTAAGATCTACATTATACTTATATCTAATTTAGAAGTATAAGATTTGTGCCTTTTCGTTCATAACTTACTTTCTCGTTCCAGTATGATGGCTCTTCGAAGAATTAAAAAAACACAAAAAAACATGGTGAGAGCGACGGACGTGTGCAGGCAAGCTACAAGACCTGGACACCCAAGACAAGGACCATCAGTAACCAGGGGAATAAAGTGAGAAAACTCAAAAGGTAGCTCATCGCGGGCCACAAGAAGAATAGGGGGTCTTGTGCTGGAAAATTTGTCGACATAGAGCTTTCCTGGGGTGGCGTGGGCATTTCCCGGTCATGTTTCCACATGAGGTGAATTGTTACTTGAAATCGATCGACTCACCTTGTACCGTCCGAGCTCTGTAGTTTACACGGCCTCACCGAAGTACTATACTGCATTTCACCATAACTTGGCAAATAGTGAAAGCTATATGGCACCAGCGAGCCAATCAGACTATTTGGCTGAGGCACGCGACAACATATAATCGTAGTGCACTCCATAGAGTAAGATAGTGATACGCAAAAAGTAGCCACCGAAGCCCTATCGCGACCCAGCTGTTAGAATTCACAATAATCGTTAGCTGGCGCATTGGTGCCTAATTACTTATACATTCATTAAATGTGTACCCTTAAGAAAATGTCTTAATTTAATTTAAAATTCATAAAACTATCATCGGCTTCGAATGTTTCCAAAAATATTACGGCGACTGTTACTGGGGGTTTGGCAAAACTCGTGACTTGGCAGCCGCAATAACGGCAGCCAAGGTGGAGGGGGGACGGGTGCGGGGTGCTGTTGCTGTCATCGTGTGAATTTCTCGACGTTCCTTCTTTGTGTCGAAGGTGAGACGGTTAAAGCGCAACCACGGGGAGAATGTTTCAAGCATCTCTTGAACGTCAGCTGCGTCGCCGGACAGTTGTTTTCTGTTTCCCATAAATTCAAGCGAGGTGACGCTACAAACGCGAATGTGTTGTCTTGAATGTACGCTTTCACCTCCCGAGCGTGCGTGCGTTACAGGGAGACTGGTGACCGTTACATGAAACATTTTGATGGATTACCGTTACAAATTACTTTCGCTGAAAAGTAACGGATTACTTTACTCGTTACGTTACAAATTACTTTCATGTTACTTGTCCCGCGTACTTATCAAGATAACGATAGACGCACTTTTAATGCTTTCAAAAATGTTCTGGAGCACTACTTTTCATTTCTCATACGCCCATATTATGGTGGTCCTTGTCAAAATAAAATATTGTATTCAAGAGAAAGAATCAGGTGCACTCCATTCACCTGTAAGGCATCGAAAGCTTCAACCACACACGCCATTCCGATAGCTTACGGCGACTGGAAATGATTCCTGGAATCCTGCAGACAAAGCTATAGAGGTGCGCATGCTCAGTAGCAGCGTCTACCTTCGCTAAGACACCAAGAAGACAAAGCCTACTCGGCGTTGTCATTTTGATCTTTTTTTTTTTTTTTGCGTTTTTCTAGTTATTCTATATAGTAACTGGTCAAACAAAAAAAAAAAAATCGTTTTTTTTTGTTATTCTTTTGTTGAACTTGCTATCTTTATGTATCTCAATTGCCTGCTCATATTGCTCCAGTTCCTCTATTATGCCCATATTTAAAAAAAAAAGTAAAGAGTAATTAAAGTAATCCGTTACTAAAATTTGTAACGAAATTAAATTACAAAATACTCCTGCAAAAAAGTAAAGCAGCATTACAAAATTATTTATAAAAGTAATTATGATTATCAATAATAACGCATTGCATCTCAAGTTTGATTACAGGTTCGTTTAAAGCGTCGAGCTCGCTCCCGTTGCTCCTCCTTTGCTCGTCCTTACGGGGAAAAGGATTACACATTTAATTCTAAGGACGCCCGCAGAACAGTTATTTATATGGTTGTCTTTCTGGTCAAAATAAAGATTTGTGCATTACTCAATGCTCTATTTCAGTTGTCCCCTTCTTTTCTCTGTTGAGTGCAGCGGTTTTAATTTTTATTGCATATTGCGCGCGATCTGCTGTGGAGTTCAGAATTTACTCGTGCATTTAAGCAATCTATTCGTACCCAAATCCGAAATTCGATTTAGTCAGAGCAGACTAGGTGGCGCAAGCCACCACCTGCTACGAACAGAATCAATGATATTAGTTATTCACCCATTTAGATAGCAGCCATCTATGTCTCTAGCCATGTAGTGAACGGAGGCGGTTAAGCAGAAAGCCGAGACCAACTTTACAACATCCGCTAGGTGCGCTAAAAGTCAGTGAGCCGTGGGGTCTATGGCAGTGGCCTCTTTTTACGTAACTCTATACTATTCTATGTACACTCCTCTTGTATGGAGCTGCCACATATTTTGCTTTATTGCTCTGATTGGCTTAAAGGCCCTTAGCGAAAAGTCGTTCAAAATCAGTACACTCGAAGTGTACTGAAGTATACTAAAAGTATACTTTCATTGCGGTCTTTGTACTGATTGTATACTTTAAGTGTACTTAAAGTATACATCCAGTAAAAATGGCGGTGGACTGAAAGTATACTCGTCCGCACAAAACTAGTACATGTAGTAGAATCGTACTGCCCGCGGTAAAAAGTAGTTCAAAATCAGTATACCCAAAGTGCACTTAAGTATACTAAAGGTCTACTTTCAGTGCTTGCAGTCGGTGTACTCAAATTATAATAACGGGTACATATATATATATTTATATAGTGCGATTTTTAACATCATAACACTAAATAAAACCGCGATAGGCCGATGCCGTTTTCACAGAATATTTGTGGGGCTCCGTGGGCATTAGATGAGTAAATAAATGACGCAGTACGTTGTCTAATTAGCTTTTTTTAATTTACAATATAAATGACCATGTTGAATTTTCAATTTTAAAGGGGCTATGAATAAACTCTAGCCCAACTGAAGCAATTTGAGAAAAGGTGACGAGTTTTGGGTTATTCATAGCTAAAACTCTGCCTTTCGTCGCCTGATTAAAAACAGCGCACTGGACAGAGCGCAGGATGCTATTCTTACGTATTCTCTTCAATCGAACCGTTGGAAGTAGGATGCTGGAGCATCCACCGAAGGCACACTGTCAAAAGAGTGCAACTTCGTTCAGGCTGAATGCGACAGCACGTTATGAGGGTTGTAACTTCACTAGAAAATTAAATAATGCATACAACTTCAGTATGAGAAGTTCTCGCTAACAGAAACAAACATGCCATCACCGATATGCCATGTCAAAACCGCTAAGTCACTCTCCACTTTGCCCGCCCCTGCCGCGCGTGATTCTTGAATCGAGGGAAAAAGTGCGAAATTTGATAAATAAATATCTTAAAGCCCCTTGCTGTTTCGTGAATAGTTTTGATTGTGTTAGGCTCTAATAACAACTGCCTCTAAAACAGCATTAATAAAAAAAAAAGTGAAGTTACGAAATTTAATTACTTAAAAAAAATGTTGCCACCGTTATTCACCCATGTGATGTCCGCCGAGTCGCACGACACACATGAAGAGTGCATCAACATTGACACGAGCCCCCAATTTTCCTGAAACCAGTTGATTAAAAAATAGCTGACATAATGTGACAAAGGGATGCTTCATTTCTCATTTCACTGCCGACCACGTGGTCCAAAAGTTCCCCGGGGAAACGACCGGCACTGTCAGAGCATACTTACGTCGCAAATGCAACATGGGCTTACGCCTAAAAAAAGCACAAATAGAAAAATTAGCTACATTGTACGCCACGAATAGTAGCGTTATCTAACTTCTCAATAATTATTTTAGCTAGTCATTTCTACTATATTTATCAATTGAACAGTCTACTTTTATTGCAAAGATTGCTTTTATTTTCCCTGAGTTGTATTTGTTACCTTTATTGAAGAATAAAAGTTTACTGTAAAAAAACTGTTAGCACTATTCGGAAGCTAGGCGATTGAGGGCAATCGCACCAAGTGTTTTATGCTGCTGATGAAAAAGCATGCACATGACTTTGTTTTCAAAGTGCACCGCCACTTGCGTGCTGCCTCATAGGCTAGTGGACAAATTACGTTTGCAGGCTAATCCGGTGTTTTTGTAATGCAGATCTCAGCGCACTATAGGCTGTTTCAGATGTCGGCATCCACAGCACTCAAAAGGACAGGAGGCAAAATAAACTACGGCTAATAATGAGGACATAAGATGCTCCACCCTGCATGGTCGCATGCAGCGCAAATGAACTTCTGAACCGCGTAAGCGAAGTGGTGTTATGAATGGAAGCTCGCTCTGAAATTGGCTGGAGAAATTGGCGCCTTTATGTAACAACCTCAAGCTTTCACCGAAAGTGTTTCATGGTGTAGATTTATCTTGCAAAACTCTAAGACATCTCAGTTCACGTGAAAAGAGATATACAATTGCAACAACGAACAACACCGTCGATCGAGAGTTACACACTGTAAAAAATCGACGTAAATTTAACGTGTCTTTCCCTCGTCAAAAAGACGGGCACGCTCATTGTTTCAAAACGCGAGGTTGCCCTCATTATTTATGTGCCGCGAGAGCCGATCCTTCCAGAAAAGCCGAAATCCCAGCGGTGCAACCATGCGCTGATGAATCAAAATAGCCTTGGCGACAAGGGAGAAACTGCTTGAGATAGTTTCGGTTTTACACTGAAAAAGAAAACCGAAAGTTTAGATAAAACCTAAGATAGACTAAACGTTTTGTTAATCTTTTACGAATATAATAAAATTGACATTATTATTATTAATATATTGATTTGCTTAGTTGTGTCTTAAAAAAAAAAAAAGTACAAAAAGAAGTGACTCTGAGTGACTTTTAAAAACTGCGTAAAACCATCGCTATTGCAATCAGCTTCCGTTCGGCCGCCGTTGTAATTCCGGAGGTTTCGAGCATCGCTTCCTTTTTACGTTTTAGCGGATATTTTAGACAGCTTACTTACGAATATCATGTTCAATAATAGCGAGCGATTACTGAGAGCTGTGAGACGCAGCGTCGCAAGTGGCGGACAGTCATGGCCGACTGGTGCAAGCGAAGGTGAGGAAGTTCCTTTTGTTTCTGCGAAGTGCGCCGCTGTTTCAAACTTTGCCTTGTACCGTGTGCTTGCTAAGCTATGCTTGACTCTCACTATGCTCTACCCGGTTTTATTTCGTTATTTGAAAAGAGCGTATCTTCAAAATTTATGGCTCTCTCCGCAGAGTGAGAAAGATTCGCGTGCGGCGGATCCGAGGGCCAGCCGAGACCTGTCCTGAGCGCCGTTCCTTGCGACGGTCGCCCGACGACGCTTTTGCGGAGCGTTCAAATAGTCTGACGGCAGTTCAAGCAATCACAGGTCATGCTAGTTCTGACGTGTGGTCCCAACAGTCTCTCGCCAACGATTTGTTTCATAAAGCGGGAGCGAGAAAAACGTTACAAGAGCGAGCAGCATGATTTCTTGCCCGTGCTGATGCCTGTGCCGTAGAGATGGGCGATCTCTTTGCTTATGCTGAAGCGGAACGCTTTCCAAGTTTGCGATTGTGTGTTGTGAATAAAGTGAGTTTGGATGTCACGTTTTTTAGTGGCCCGCTACAAAAGTCAGAGCAGTTAGAAAAAGCAAAAGCATGAAAAAATGTTAAAAGGACCTGAATATTCGATGGAGTTGAGAGACTACCAACGTACCAACTCGCCCAGTTATTTTTTGTCAAAGAATAATAGCCAATACTAATAAATTAAATAAATGCCAACTTTTGATTGGTTAGAAATTTATAATTAATGCAGTACAGCCCTACCCCGCTCTAGTGCTTTCATGATATCAGATAATGTGTAAATATATAGGATAGTTCATAGCAACCATTTATGTCCGACTCATTATATTGAATCTTTTCTCTAAAAGCTCGAAGTTATATAAAAAAAGTGCTTATCATAAATTAAGCCGGACCACTGGATGTGTAATAGCGTATGACTTGTATGTGTGTTCATAGCAAAAGAAAACGAGGCATTAAAAAATGCCAATCATTTTGTTTGCTCTGTGTTAGAGCTTCTTTCAGGTAGCAGGCTTTCAGAAACGATATTGTCTGATTTTCCTCGCCCTTTTGTCAGGATTAAGTTGTTACTATCTTGCCTTCCTCACATAGTGGTCCTTTGAGCGAATTGTGTGCCGTTATATCATAGAGTGGCATAGGGTAATTTTTTCTTCTTTTTTACGCAGGATGTAATGGCATACCATCATCACAAAGGAGAGTGTACAGTGAGGCAGGCTGGGAAACTTGAATAAAGTGATAAGTAGGATTTCAATTTCTGTGTTATCAATTACGTGAAGAACACTGATCATAATGTTTGTATGCTACACATACATACTTTCAGTTTAAAAATGCAATGCACCTCTTCTTTATGGCTTTTCTCACACAGTTTCAGATGAAGCCGGTACGTCATTCTCACGAGGAATAGAGCTGCCAAAGATTTCTGCGTTAATTTGCTGACTCATTTTTAAGAGTACATCTCCCGATGGTGGCGCCTCTGCATTATCATCATCAATTGAGTTGTCAACGGCGTTTCTTAGCATTTCACGAGAATGGAGCCATATGACATGAAATTTCACAGGTTGGAAAACAGCTATTGAAAGAAACACCTTTGAAAAGTCAGCTTTTTAAATGCAGGCGCCGATTTTTCTGGTCAATTTGAGACCGTTCTTTCCATTCAGAACGCCCGACATACACTGCGTCCCCAGATAACTTGCACCATACTTAAAAAAAACACCGGAGGGCTTTTCAGGAATGAAATCAACTGTCGTTAGCAAGTGTCCTCAGAAAGTGCACAGATTTTTTTAATACGCCTGGTTATGTAAATAACTAAGGTTAAAAAGCTAACCTTTCAAATATTCTTTTAAGGGCCAAGATATCAATTGTAAAGTTGCAGGCCGCATTAAGAAACACCCAATTAAAGTGTTTGAAACATAATACGTTTTCGTGCTTTTTTCCTGCCTTCAAAGAACGCATATTCGCGGCGTGCTCGCACGCCGTGATTGGGGAAGCGAGTTGTCACGGGGTATTTTTTTTTTTTTTTTGCATTTCGCGGGCGTCTTTTTGAAGGCTAGGAAAAAGGAGCATGCAAAGTGCACCTTGTTGAAAATGGTTTAATTGGGTGTTTGTTAATGCGCCCTACAACTTTCGATTTCACACCCCGGCTTTTAAACGAAGATTTCAAAAGTTAGCTTGTTACTCTTAATTAAATAAATAGGCGCACTAAAACAATTCCGTGCACTTCCGCAAGAGACTTTCTAACAGCGTACAGTTGGTTTCACTCCCGCAGAACGCTCCGTTTTCTTTTTTATTTATTTTTTTATTTTTTAAGTTTGCTGCAAGTTATCTGGGACACTCCGCATATATGTACTGGTAGTGTACATTTAGTACACTAAAAGCACACATGTAGTGCACTAAACGTGCACTTATAGTATGCTAAAAGTACACTCGAGGTGCGCTTATGGTATACTACATATGTACTCGGGGTGTACTAAAGGCATACTATTTTGTTTCATAAAAGTGTAAAACTAGTACGATTTCAGTACATACCCTAAGTTCACTTTTAGTATACTTTCAGTATACTGATTTTGAACGACTTTTCGCTAAGGGGGGGCCTTAGCGTTTTCCCTTCGTCAAGTTACGATGAAACAGAGAGTAGCTGTAGTGTAGCCACTGAGACTGACATTGAAGCATAACATTCCTCATAATGGTTCTGGCATCTCTCCTACGATCTCTTATGCAATTTTAATGTTGCTGCCATAACTTATCACTTGCCAATAATCCGCTACTCCTCATATGAAGAACTGCATAAATGGTTGCGGAATTGCAGCAGTGGCCGTTTTGCATATCTGGGAACAACTGTGGCTTGGAATGCTCTCCTTCCTTATTACTACGTGTTCGAGTCAAGGCTGTCTTGTACAGTGTCGAGTAAAGGCATTTGGGGGCCCTGGGCCAAAGCTACTATGAGGCCCCTCTAATGATGATAATAATGACCATGGTGATGATGATGATAATGGTGGAGGTAACGACGACGACGGCAATATGTATATTTTACCACCTTGTGAAATCAACATTTTCCATTTTATGATTATTGTCGAGCCTTTTCTAAATTCGTGCATTTAATAGAATTCCAGCTTCCCTTGCTGTCAATAAGGTGGAGGCGATTGTTGATTAGGAACTACTTCACAAATAATAAACCGCTCTAGCACTTTATATAGTCATTTGAGGTAAGAAACCGAAATCAATTAAATATTGCCAAAAATATTCAGATCTTTCGTTCACATCAGCAGCTTTACAAAGAAAATTAAAGAGCTTCCGTTGAAAATGTTGACTTCGCTCATGAACTTGTTTGACTAGAGGTATACAACTAGATTTATTGGGCACCGTTTTCCGGGCCAGCTTAAGCAAAGTGATCGCGATGTCGACTTGTAGCAAGGGTGACCCTCTTTTAACATGTTGAGTGGCACGATTACTCACATATGAATTTAATTAGGCAGCGACCGAATGAATACCTGCAAACTTTCGATTATATAAAAGCAAAATTTCGCTTTCCTCATAACTGGTACGTCTCTCAACTTGACAGCTGCCACGAAAATCTAGATGACTTGTTCTTGTAATTGTTCCGGGTGGCTGGTATTGTTTTAGATAGCCGTCTGTTAATCAATAATTGACGGGAACAGTGAAAGAAGCAACATAGGCAAGAAAGGAATTTCGTTGGCTGAAGCAGTCTTTATGGGATCAAGGCTACTTCTTTCCCGCTTTTATCATAACTGAACACTCACGTCATAAACACATATTTCTACATTCAAACTGTAAGTGAAACTTCACGCAATTCTAATACACCGACGGCTGTCGATAGAGCACATTTACATATAAAAAAAGTTCTAATAAAAACCCAGGAGATATTTTGAAATTCGTGTTTCTACACGCCGTCTTTTCGAAGGGGTGGTAGGACCAAGTCGAAGAAATAGGACCAAGAAAACTGCCAGGTTCAACGGCGGGTGGCGACGCAGACGACCAAGTCGAGCTATTGGGTGTGTTTGGCGCTCGTATTGATGGATGGCGTCGGGAGCAGCGTTGAAATGTGTAGTTGACCAACGAAAAAAAGCAGACGACACGCAGACGAAATTCGTTGGCTGCAAAAGCGCCGTCGTTATACAAGCGGATTTTGTTTTGCTAAGCTTTGCTTTGATTGCCCGCATTTATTTTTTAACCCAAGGTACAATGCAGAAAGATTATGTTCATTTTAATCAGCCACGGTGGTCGCGAGCTGTCTGGATAAAGTGGTAGCGCCATCTATCAATACGAGCGCCATACACGCCCTGCAACTGGACCTGGTCGTCTGCGTCGCCGCCCGCCGTAGACCCTGACAAGGTTTTTGGGCCTATTTTTTATAGAAAACAAGCTACGCTTTGTAATTTTACAAGAAAAACCAATTTGTGAAATAAATATTGACGAAAAGTTTAGATTGCTACCTGCAAGTGTCGATTTTTACAATCCATTTTAGATCGAGCCTGGTGGCTTGAAACACCCTATAGGTCCCACTGGTGCTGAACATTGCAATCAATCGAGCAATAGCTTGATTGCAATGTTTAGCATCAGTGTACTGAATTTCAAAACTACATTGTCAGCAAGATTCATCGAACTTATTACAAGGATCGTTAAAATGTTTTTGCTAATTTAGCCTAATCATTTGCATTTGCTTTGCTCAGGGTGTTGAATTAAGAGATGGGGGCTTTTGCAAGAGACAATTCAAATAATGTATTAACTACGAGTAATACTTGCTCCGCCTCTCTGTGTTTATGCGACAAATGATGGCAGTCACCGGCCAAGCCGGATTAAAAAATAAGACTGCCAGATTGTGCGGACTTAGTGGTCGTAGAGAGGAGTGGGAGTTCGGTGGTCACTGCGTTGTTGCTGTTGTGTGGGGGTGTTCTTCTGCTTGTGTTCCGTGTATTCTGTGTGTTCAGTGATTCTCCGACTTTCTTTTTTTGCCGTTTTGAGCGCAATCTTTTTTTGGAAGTTCCACCCCCCTCCCCTCCCCCCCCCTCCCCCCAAAAAAGGAGGAAAGTTGCCACCTATTTTCGGTCGTGGAGAAAAAGTTCCTCCCCTAAGAAGGGAAGGAACTCCCATTGGGAGAAAAAAAGTTGGCATTTTCTTCCTTTCTTAGGGGAGGAACGTTTTCTTCACGAGCAAAAATAGGTTGAAACTTTTCTCCTTTTTTAGTTGAGCGAATTTCTTCCCCGTTTTGTAGGAGGAACTTTCCTCCTTTGATGGAGGAACATATAAGACACGCGAATTCCTCCTTATGAAAATACTACATCTTTTTTTTTTAGAGTGTATATATTAGTAGTGTTGCCAGTTTGTGCTAAATCACAAAAAAAAAAACAGCCCTTGCTGAATAAGGCAGTGCCATAAGAATGTAAATTGTCAATTCCTTATAGTATTTGCAGTAATTGCCTGTAACGGTTCCTACGGATTTGTTAGGTTATGTTAGGTCAACACTTTTTATTAAAGCTGAGCAGGTACATACAGTAGGCGGAAAATTTAAGGGCACAAGGTAAGTCCTATACTCCCCATGCATTTGAGGCCATGTTGAGGAACAGTTTTCTCGGTGACTATTAGGAGTATTTCTGTCATGCATATATCATTTTGTTCGAAATGTTGTGTTTTATCCACTGAACTAGAATTATTTGAACCAATCTAAAATAAGCTTTTTAAATATTTTTTTATTCTAGTACTGAAATTTTAGTTTTTTTCATCTATTAAAAACTTTATAACTCAAAAACTGCTAGGTGCACATTTTTAATTTTAGTTCAGTATTTTTGAACACCCATGTATGTGGTAGGAATAAAAAATCAACCCTCTATAATGGCAGGTTAAGGAAAAAATGGTACCTATGTACTAAAAAACACTGTTTTGAGATAATTGAGTTTAAAGTAAAAAAACTGGTGAATAACGAATTTGTATTGGCACCAACAGCCTTACAATCATTTTTTCAATAGCCGTCAGCTTGAAAGACATTGCTAAAGTCATATCTTCGCCTTTAGGCTTATCGCCTTGCTTGCCGGCCTCTTTTGTGACCTGCCATGTCGCTTGGTCCGTAAAGTATATTAGAGTGATGTCAACTTCCCTCAGCCACTTGATGGCTTTCCAAACAGGGTTCCATCCACAAAACTTCAAAACATTGGCTTGTGCAATGCTGCCACCATTGAATAAAGGAACAACATTCAATGGCGCCATTTTGTCGTTATGAAAACACAAACACTTGAATGTACACACGTTACACACCTGGGAAAAACGTGCACAGCGTCTCGTGATTGTCTTGGTTGAAAAAAAGCTATGCAATAGTTGCGAAATAATTTTTTTAGATTATCTGTTACTGGACAAGCTTTTAGGTCTTGTGTTGATTTTGTTTTGTTGGAGAATTCATCGATAAACAGGGAGTGTATCCCAAAAGGAGGCGTAGTCACCCGCTACTTGCTTTCGGAAGAAGTGATTTTCAGCCCGAAATATAGCTTTCCAAAAACACTTGGACAATGGAAAATGTGCAGAAAGAGCTAAACTTTTCAAATTGCGAAAAAAACTAAAATCAATTTTTTTTTTCAATTTTACCTCACCATGTGCCCTTAAGCTGGCCCAATCTATGGCTAGCCCAAAAAAGTAAAATGCCGCTTGTGGTGCCTCCAGCGTGCTAAGCTATAGAACCGACTGCCAGGTTGCAACAAGTCGAGCGGCTTTTGTGCCACGCCGGCCTCAACGCTGTTGGGTCAAGTCATACTGCGATACGATGTACTTCCGACATGCTATCTCCGACAGTATAAACCAGAAAGCTTTGCAACGCTTCTTTGACATACCGGCCAGCTTTCGAAAAAACTCTGGGCAAGTCTATGGCTAGGGCACGAAGTTTAGGTCCCAGCCTCTGAACTCTGATAAATATCTAGACATAATGGAGCTTCGGGGACTGCACAAGTAGCCAAAGACCGTGTGCTGCAGCTCGTATTGTACGGGTAGAGGCTTGCTCTAAGGTAATTAATTGGTCAAACATATCCGACTTACCTCTAGACATTGTGCTAGAGATATTAACTCTTTAGATCCGACATACCAAACACAAAGTCCTAAAACAACGTTGGACATTACTGGCGGCTAGTATTTATCTACAGATAGCTAAAGAGTTTTCGTTATCAGCGCATACAATCATTCTAAGTGCAAACCACGTCATTGCATGTCTTTCTTGAAGTAATTAAAATGTAACCAAATAAAGTAACGAAGTAATTTATTACTTTCCCCGGCCAGTAAGTTGTAATGGTTATTCTTTATTCTATGGTCAAGTAATTGCAATCGTAATTAATCCTACACCAGAGTGCTTCGCTTACCGGTTCAAGGAAGAATTCACGCGTTTCGCAAGAACTTAGAAATCTCTTAATTTCCCACCCCAGAGTCTATAAAGGGGTATGACGTCATGACGTCCCGTAGGCTACTTTTAATCTCTTCCACGATCGTATGTCTGAACTAAACAAAGGCACAATCTGTCATGATCCGTCTTGCGGGTAATCACTCATTCAGCTCCTTTGTGTGCAGACTTGTTACGCCGACCGCTCTTACCTCTACCCGCGAGAGTTTCCCCTTTGTTGAGCCTCGAAAGGAGCGGGAGCAGAGTGAGAAATTACCTGGCAAACTTTTTGGGAACGCAGCCCCATGCCACCCAGGAGTCAGGATCTCGGATGGAGTGTCACACTGTACATTTCAACATCTGGAACATTTTGACCGGTCTACCTACTATAATGGGAGGCTGCCCGGAATGAAACTTGAAGTAACTTAATCTTTTTTTTTCTATGTTTATTTATATGTTCGATGAAAAAGTGTTCGTATTGAATGAGTTACCCGCTCTGTATGCTGTATGGAATGGGAAAAAATGTGTCTAATAGCGTTCTTCATAAGCTGTTAACAATGTCGCAAGCTCAGGTTGATGTATCTTAGTATCTTACAACGCTTTCTGAAAGAAACAACTGCAGCTGTCGTTCCAAGGGAAATTTCATCCCCGGAAAGAGTATACGCCTACGGACCGTTTTTAAGTTTGAACGTACTTTCGCGTGTATACTAACGTCCCCATAAAAAAAGAAAGAAAGAAGGAGGTTGGGGGGGGGGGGGGGGGAGGGAGTGCAGAGGCAGTTACCCATAAAGAAGACGTGTTCGTCATGCAGCGGTGTTGGAGAGGCAAAGGGTGGCCAGAGTTAAAGGTGATGAGTAAAATGCAACACGAACAGTATAAAAAAGTATGTACGTGCACAGGATCTCGAATGTTGTTACTTTAAAATAGGGATGCTTAAAACGCAAGGATAATAAATTGCAGGGGCCCAAAAGGCTAGAGCAGGTATCTGAAGATCAAAATCCAAATTTTTGTTCTCTACAAAAAAAAAAAAAAAAAAAAAAAAAACGCAATTCGAGAGTTAATCGGGTGTTTAGATTGTGGGAGACAGTACAATTCAGTACGCCTATGACTTCGTTTCCCCCATCGAAATCAAAAGCTTTCCCGAGAGGCGGCTCGAGTGGTAGTCTTCGTCCGTAGATCACTTAGACAGATATGCAGATGCCGTATCGGATGTCCAATTCTTCTCTATCACTCGGACGACTTCCAACCTGTCCTCCCGTCGTTCCATGTTTTGATCGAGAGCCGTAACACGAGCCCCTCCCCCCACCAGTTCCGGGTTGGGTAGAAAGGAAAGGGGGGGGGGGGGGGGGGGGAGTTGAGGGACCAAGCGGATTGCCCGGTTCTGCGGAAGCTTTTTGTTCGTGCTCTGTTCTTCCAACGCGTGCTCCGAGCCGCTTTCTCCGTTACCGCGCACCACGTACCTATTTATTTACATAGCGCACGGCGACGGCAGCGCCGCTCTCGGGCACGCTCATGGGGCTCCCTGGAGCCCACGCGACCGCCGGAGGTGCCCAGCGAGACCACCGGCAGCGCTCGCGAACACGGAGAGGCGTCGCGGAGGTCAGCCGAGGGGTCGCGACCTCGGTTCATTAGGCAAACAGCCCGCTCATTGCGGGACCCCAGATTATGAGGTGCACGCGCACTCTCTTCGCAAGGCTGTGGACCGGCAGAGATTCTCTTACTCTTTGTGCCCCTCTCCGGCTCTTTTTTTTGTATTTCTTTGTATTTCGCGCGAGGCGTTGCTTTTATACAGCGGAGACCGGGCAGGATGCCAATTGAGACGTCAGGTTAGATGACCCTATCGGTGCTCTGCGTCGCGAGTCGTGCACGCACTGCGCAGCATGCTGTTTGAGGCGTAGGAGTGATTCTCAGGCTTGGGGAAAGTGGGGTCGTTAATGAAGTACTCAAAGTGCCGTTTATTGCTTGTTCGAGACAAGCCACTTTCGGACACTACTTTTATATGTGTGTGGGTGTGTGCTATTCAGTGTTATGAATAATGAATAAACCTACCTTGTTCTAAAAGGTGCGCTTATATGATTTTGTCGGTATTGTCGCGACTTTGATTGCGTAATGGTTCTCAGCGACGGCTTACGTCCAATCGTGAATCCTCGACGTTTCTAAGTCGTGCAAGAAAAAGAAACAAAATCAACAACAAGACAATAAGATCCGTTTTTGCTTGGAGGGTGATTTAAAATTCCTGTATGTCAATATTTCCGCAACGTATCCCACCATAATCCGAATGCATCACTCCTTTAGTTTTTTTCATTCTGGTATGAAGCAAAAGCGGATGTATGTACATGTTTTTCAAGTGTTACCTGGCTGCAGGCTCATTCCCGAAAACACACTGCCTCCGAATATAAAATGCATCGTCACTGATTGTAGTTTATGCGGTTCCCGATATACGGTGAATCATCGGGAAGTCTGTGACACTAACGAGTGGTCTCCATGAAAAATGGGCATCTAGCTTCCAAAATTACCCGACGAAAACATTCCATATCTTTGAGTGAATATGCTTCTGACGTTGGGTTTATACCAGACATGTACAAATTACTCAAAAAAGGTAGTTAAGTTAAGTTACTGAGTATCGACGCCAAAAGTAATTGGAGTAGAGTAGAAATTACGCATTCGTAATAGTAATTGAGTAAAATACTAACTACTGTAAAAAGTAGCGAGTCACTTTGAAGTTACTTTCGAAGTCACTTTTTATACTTTTGTGGTAGCAAAATGAACAGCAGTTTTGATCAATGAAAAACCCTGCGAGCCTAAAATAAATGCAGTCTATTTATGGCTTGCGTTTTCGTCAAAATAGTTTACTCACTCGCAGAAGCAATTGACTTGCAAAGTTCTTGATAGGAGAGTTTTCTACTTCTAAAGACGTCCCCAGCCCAGCTAGATAGACGTTCCACCGACGGGCTGGATGGAACGGCAGCGTTGAATTTGAGAAACGGGCTGTGCAGGGTCGGGTAAGCGAGTGTCGGCATCTTAGGTGTCCATGGCGAAACTTGTGAGGTTTGCCTCGGGTAGAGGGTCTTTAGTAACAAACTTTCCTCCTTTTTTTTTTTTTTTCTTCGTCAAGTTGAGATTGTTATGACTGGCCCCTCTTTATTCCGACGTCGTTCTGAGAGTACGCAGAGCGAGTGCACCAGACCGTCAAGGGTTCAAGTCTCGCGCCACGACGATGAGATCATCCAGACGACTGCGTTTCCCGTTGCAGTGCTAGGGCTACGCTACTGAAGAAAAAAAAAATTGTTTTGGTTTAACAGAAGATGAACCGAAGTATACTTCGCCGCTGACGCCGGGTCCAACAAAAGGATCTCCCAAGGATAACTCGCAATCCTCGCCGGCGACTACAATATTCTGACGCGCCTGAATCGTTTTTAACAAAGAGGAGGTCTCCCAGGCGTGGATGGTCGGAAGGACGCGAAAAATTTCGTGGACAAGCATCGAGCTGGAAACGGGAACGTGCTCCCATGAACGGATTATCCGTACCAGGGTTTGTGCGCGGGGGAGTTCGGCTTTGCAAAGGCGTATGCGCTGACGACAAGGCGCCCAGCTGCGAGGTCGTTCCAGTGGCGCCTCCCGTGGAACCTACCGCTTGAGTCAGAACTCACTAAAGACAGACAGCACAAAAACAACAACTCTCAGAGCGCCTTTCACGGTTGCAGCTGGAAACGCGGCGCCTGCGTGCATTACCGGATTAGGTCAATACCCGACCAAGGCTTGTTCAGCATCTTTTCCTGCGTTTGTGCGTGCCGGTGTTATGTTTTGGCTGCTCGTCGCCACCTTTGCCCAAGGACGCCTTCCCGAACAAGGGGGCCCCTTGTTCGGGAATGCCACTTGATCTGCCGGCGTCTTATTCATTTCTGTGCTCAAACTTTCGTGATGGGCAAAATTAGCACTATATAATTTCGAAAGTAGTTAGTAACTTGAGTAGAAGTTACCTGAAAAAAGTAGTTAAATTAAACTACTAATTACCCAAATCAAGATGTAACTGAAAGTTACCAAGTTACTCGAAAAAGTAGTTAAACTACAGTAGTTTGAGTAGAGTAGTTGAACTACGTCCAAGTCTGGTTTATACAAAACCTTTCAGTATTCTCGCATTATCATGAAGCCAACTAAGACTCTACAGACACGTGACTCTTAATCAGATATAAATATGACGCGTTGTAAGTATTACTTGTAATCGATCATATATAATGTTGCATTTTTAACAGACAAATTACTTTTTAGACATCCCTTTCCTAGTAATTAATTTCTTTGTTTATACAGTTAGTTACCAGTAATACATAATTTTTTTCTTAAAGCCCGGGGTTGCCGAGTTAAGCTGAAATTTGTCTTCTCTTCAACAAAGACCAGGCAAATACTTGTATGTCACTCGTCTATAAGCTACAAAAATGTCCATTTAGATTTTTATTGTGTCGTTTTCTTGTGCACTATGACAAATATTGCAAAAACTAGCTGTCCAGATTGCGAAGTGAAGTATATTAACTCTCCTGAGTACATATCTTACATGTGCGAATTGTTACAACACGGTCACGTCGTCTGCGGCTATGGGTCGGAGTCAAAAACTGCCTAGCAAATTGCTAGGCAGTTATGTTGCACGTAAAATGTGTTGGCAGTCCGATTGCTCTGGGATTGACGTCTACGCTCTCGGCGCTCTTCATCGCAGTTAGTTTAGAAACTTGCTGAACGCGTGGCATGCACACTTGATAGCAATTTCTGAAATAGAGAATCCGGCGCTAACCCGGCTTTTAAACCCCTGGCGCTCTTCCAGAACCCTCCATAGCCGCAGATATTTCTCCGACGACATCCAACCACCGTGTGGCGGGCGAACGGTGGCGCGTGATAGATTGCGCAATCACCAGCCATTCAGCGTCGAGCTAGGGGGTGTGACCTCATTACCTGGCTCAGCCAATCAGCACCGAGCTAATCGGCGGATTTACATTTTGGCTTCACTATTTTCTGGACCCCCCTCCCCAGACGAGACAAAGCACGTTTTACGTGAAAATAAACAGCTGTTGGCTGTAGCTAAGTCATCCAGCCACTCCTTGTGATTGTGAGCGGGTGCTCGACCCAATAAAGGTAAGCTTGAAACCAACGGCGAGCTGTCAACAAGACACTTTCATCGGGACAACAAGAAAAGCCTATAAGACAATTTTCGCGCATTGCTCGCTATCGCTAATTCCGAGACAGTACGAAGTAGTTCTTGGGAGCTAACATTAAAATTATATATATATATAGTGACAGTGTTACAGAATACCCTTTGCTCATATATATATGCATGTTTTAGTTGGGAAAAATGGGGTGAGCAAAGGGTATTCTGTAACACTATCACTTGCTTTCCTTTCCTATATTGATGAGTTTTTCTTAAAGTACCATAGTTCTTCTTGGCTTTCGATTCTTGACAATAATCCTTGGAGATTGGACTTGGAGATAGGCTACTGCATTATAGGGTCTGCAACCTGCATGCGGACAAAATGAGAACCTGCGGTTTTACAGATCAACACTGAATGCCTTTCTAAGTGGCACCTGCAATATTAAGGAATTTCCTATTTTTTCGAGGTGAATTCTCTGTCCAGTGTACTTATACCCTTCTCAGACATGTACAAATTACTCAGAAAAAGTAATTAAGTTACAAAGTATTGGCTTTAAAAGAAATTTGAGTAGTGTAGAAATTACTGAAATGGAAAGTAATTGAGTAAATTACTAACTACCGTAAAAAGTATCGAATTGCTTTTGAAATTACTTTTATATTTTCATGGTAACAGGAAAGTAAACAAATAAAAAGCGGCTGTGTTTTGACAGAAATGCTTTAATAGCTGGTTCTGCTTCTGCGTGCCTAACAGTTTTGAACTTTTCTTTTCCGACAATGGTGTACTGCGGATGCATCATTTATACTTTGAGGTTTAGCACTGCTTGAGCTTGTTTTTGCAGACAGCGTTTGATTGTTAACAATGTTGTGTGAAGTACATTTAGAAGGTGCTTGAAGTGAAGTACTGTTAATGCAATATACTTTCAAAGTAAAGTACAAGTACTTTTTAACACAATCTTTCATGATGCCCTTAGGTCCCCTATGCAGTGTTTTTTTTTAACTGGTATGCATTGCTCCCAGGGTAATAGGAGGTGCATAAATGTTTTTGAAAATGATGGCAAATATTGAATAAATTCAAGTCGCCACAGAGTAGCTGTTTTACTCTATAGCTGACAACCTATTCAATACAATCAACTTATAAAGCACTTATTTGTGTCGGTCTTATAGCCGCCATTAATTCACTCAGAGTAATGACCAAATGACGTCTCGAAAAACGATAGCGCGTTTTCACATTACGATAAATCATTTCATTTGTTTTAGAATTTGGAGAATGCAGTTTGAAGTCGACGTTTGTACTTTCCTCGGAAAGTACCGCAAAAAATTTTGTAAAATACTACATGCTCAGAGAATGTACTTCAAGTAAAGTACGATTTTTCTAAACTCTCTTAAAGTAGCACTTTCATTACCATATACTTAAAATGCTTCCCAACACTGCTTGTTTTTTTTTGTTTTTTTTAATGTAAACACGTTTCTCGAACGATCTTCGAATATGGGAAGACCCTGCATATGTTAAGTCTTGGAAGGAAAGGCAGCGAAAAGATGTCACATTTGCGTTGGCCTTTAGCACGCGATTCTTCAAGTACAGCACAAACTACAGGAGCACCACATGAGCTTAAGAGCGCGTGCTGCATTTTGTTGCCTCCTTTGAGTGAGGATGCAGTGTGTACACCTCCTACAGTGGGCGAGAGTTCCTACGTTGGGGAGAAGCGGGTACAAACCCTTTCTTCAAATGCGTCACTTCTCCTTAAGCTTCGGGCCGCAAAGAGAGGCCAGTCGTCGGCGCTAATCCCGCAATCCCGCAGTTACTCGGCCTCACTTGCGACATGTCCGCTCACTGCGCCTCGTAGCACGGTTGTTGCAGTGGGGGTTTGTGAACATTTTTGGGGGTTTCGGACCCTCCGAACCACTACCTCCCTGCCTAAGCCACACGCTTTGTCCTTGTCTTGTGGCACTGTTATAAACCAAGGTGCTCATTAACCAACTAGCCCAAACATACCTTTCAGCATGCTTCCCACCCCTTTGCCAATATCAGCTGATCTTCCAACATCGTAACTTTTTTTTTGTGCAGGTATGTATGCTGATAAGCAAACCTACCACAAAATTCGAAAGTAGTTTGTAATTTTAGTAGAAGATACTTGGAAAAAGTAATTAAACTACCAATTACCGAAATATAAATATAATTGAAATTTACTAAACTACTCAGAAAAGTAGTTAAACTTCGGTAACTTGAGTAGATTAGTTGAACTACGTACACGTCTGACCTTTCTTCTGCCAACCCTCAAAATATTTCCCATCCAAAATCGGTGTAAAATGCTACCTCTATCCTCATTGACAATACTGCGCGGCTGAATAATAAGAACATAGAGAAAAGAAGTTTCTGCATTTTCGTACGATGGACACACATTGTTATTCTTAGCGTATGCTGCCCCTTCGAACAGATTTCTCAAGATCGAAGACTGTTAAGATATATCTATTTTATATAAATCTGGTGACAAGTGACAAATAACGATAAGGAACTTTTTCATAGCTTTCTGATAGACAAGCTGGACCATCGGCGCTATGGCTGCATGACGGTAGCCACGATTCAAACGACGTTCTAAATTATCCCAATGATATCCTCGGATGACTTCCTCCGCCAGAAAAATTGATTGCTGATCCGAGAGCCGTATATGGAGAGACTTTGGCCATTCGTTGGGAAGTATAGGAGGCAAATGAGGAGGCGCCATTGGCCGAAAGCGGGCTGGGCGTGTTCCAGGGCGTCTTCACAAATTCGAATGGCCAATCAGAAGCCAGAAATAATACTCTGGTGGTGGTCGCGAGAAACAAGCTTAATAAGTGCGTCGGAGTAACTCTCGGCGACTGAAAATGTGGTGCAAGTGATGTTTCAATCACGGTCATCCAAAATCGTAATGGAAGAGTGCGACTAGCGGAACGATCGACATAATCAACCCGCCAAGCGCCGAGGGCCGAAAATCTGCAGTCCGAGCGGTCACAGTCTGTCCGAGCACACCGGAGTTAAGCGGAACATTCGTTCCTTACATCTTTCTGGATTATCAGGATCGAAACATCACGTGCACCAGGCGCGTAGCCAAGGGGGGGAGGGGGGGGCATGCCCCCCCCCCCCCCCCCAAAAACAAAATCTTGGCTACGTGCCTGACGTGCTACCATGAAGGGTTGAGAATACCCTATTCAAACCATATACTAACATATACCTATGATTGAAACTGTTTCTCGCTACTACCGCTAGGAGATTCTTTTCGGGTTCTGTTTGGGAAAGAGAGCATGTCAAGATCTCTTTCTGCGTCTGGTGCACGCCCTGGCTCTGCCCACGCCTCCCATTCATCAGTCTCCCTCTCTACACGCCTCTGGCTGAACCTTTTTGACCGGGCGGTCGCTTGCGCCACCTGTTGCCCGACTCGCGCCTCTTCTAAAGCATATAGGGTTACTCAAACCTGGCCGCTCATTGAAAGGAGCAACAATGAGGCGCTTCGCTTCGTGGATGATTCCGAGGGTGTGACCGCAAACTTCAGAGGGCAACTACAGCCCGAGCTTAACAAGGTCTAACTGGAGAAACGCAAGAAATAAATAACTTGCGCAATAAACCCTTTTCAAAAGTCCAAGTCAATGCCTATTCGCCATTGCTTGATCACGTTCCCTGAGAATGTACTGGGCACGATTGCTTCGTCACCGTTCGGCGTGAACTCGGCTCAGCTCGCCTTGAGAGCGAGCGAGGCGTCAGCGTTCGGTGAGGACTCGGATCCAATCACGCGTTTCGTGTCCAAGCAATGGCGACCGCCAATGTTGCTAATGAACTTCTGAAAGGGAATCATTATAGTAATAATTAAAAAGAGTAATGCGAAAAAGTTATTGATTAGTTTCCGGTAATTTTTTATTACTCTTGGGAAACTATCTAGTACTAATCATTGGCATTAATTACATTTTTCACAAAGAAAGTGTAATGCACGATGTGCACGTGTCTGGTTTATCCCTATAGCGTGCCTGTTTCAATTACTGTTGCTGGCTCGCCGTGGCTACTGCGTGTATGTCTGAGCATCCTACACTCTAAAAAAGTTTACCGCATTTCACAGAGAAATTTTCTGGCCACATGTTGCCAAGGGATGTCTCCGTAATGTGTTTTACGAAAGGTTGAGTTAGACTGATTATGGAGAACCCTCCGTCATACAGATTATGGAGGATTCTTCGTTAGTCTGGCTTCAGAGAACCATCCGTGAGCCAGGTTACGGAGAGAACCTGTGGTAACATGTCGCCAAAGAATGTCTCCGTAATTTGAGTCACGGAAGAACCCTCCGATACATAGTTACAAAATATCCTTCAGGGAACCAAGCAATGGAGGGACCCTCTAGCAGCATGTTGCCAGAGGCTCTCCCCGTGTCTTGATTCACACAGAAATTCCCTCCCAACTTGAGAATTTATTTATCAGTCGTGTGTTGCTTCGTATGTGATATATGCATTAAGCAATCGTTTGATTTCATGAAAGTCATGCAAGAAGAGATACCAGATCGGTGGGTGCTTAGCCTGAGGACTTTTATTTAAGATCTCAAGAAGCCCGCTTTTTAAGTTACATGGCGTTGGTTTCCTGTTCTTCCAGGTCCTTCAACAGGCTGCTCAGTGCTCTTGTCTGGAAGAAAAAAATTGAGAAATATTGTCGTTGCACAATCACAATCACGAAGTCAAAGTTCATTTGAATCAAGAAGTGTCATATACAGAGGTGAGGGTCCCAGAATTTCTAAGGAACACTCGTTTGGGAGTTCTGAGGTCGTTTTAAAAAAAAAAAACTGCAGTAATTTTTGCAGTTTATTTTTCACAAATCAGTGGATCGTGAAATGAAATTTTGCAGTCAGAGGCAGAACAGATCTTCTCTCGTACCCGCAAGTATCAGGTGCAATCACCTTGTTGGAGCACCACGCAATAAATTGTGTTCCGATGCAACTGTCGACTTAATTTTTTATTTATAATTTTTAATATGAATGATGTGAATCACATTATTATACGACTCACATAAATACACTTTTTGAGAAATCTACATGGTGCAACCAATAATTATTTCGGTTAGACAGGAGACTATTTAGCCAAATTGAAAAACAAAATTATGAATTTTCTAATTATTATAGCAGAAGTAACTTCGATACATATTCTACCACCCGGAAGAGGGGCTACGCGCTTATGAAGCAGAGCGGTCAATTTTGTTGGGCAGGGTGTGTACGTGTTTTCCCATTTATAATTGATCCAGTGCTTCTCATGCCTATAATACTTCTTGAATGAGGCAGCTGCTCTCAACGTATGTGTATAATGTGCTATGCACAATAAGCCTATTATCACTTTACTATAGCTATGTGTCAGGTCTTATTAGTTCTTATCTTTCTCGTTGTCATGACATTTTCCTGTTGTCTTTATTGAGAAATTATGTGTACTTTCGCATAAAAAAAGAAATAGAAAAGCATGCATAGTCGTATGATGTACATACTCGAGGTATGTCCTGAAGTCGGCTTTTCACAGATGATCAGGCTTTGTCAAAGCGCAGGAAACAATGCTTCCTCACTGCTTGCCTAGCAACAGGCACCTCGGCATGCCAAGACAGCTGTTTTTTTTATTTTATTTCACCTGATTGGGGGGGGGGGGGGGGGACCAGCCCAAGGAACGTATATTATATAATGTGGGAATTTCCTAATTCTTTTTGTCATATAAAGTCACTGTTATGTACACTCATAAACAACGTTCAAAATTTTCACCAGGAGTACAAAGTATTGTCACGAGGAACATTACCCAACTGAGACTACTCTTCCTCTCACATATCCCCTCTGCTCTCTGTGGAGTGAACTACTTGGCAAGCCATTCCCAAGTGCAAATCTGTGCCTTAAACCTCGCAGCCTCCGGCTATATGTGTATGTGTCAGCGAATAAACCTTGTCAGATGTTGGTGCCAATGCGCAATAGCGTTTAACTGAACTTTCTGGGAAGGCGATATACAGGATTATAAACACGGCTTGCACTGACGTCACTCGGTCAAACACAATAGAGGAAAGGGCGCGTGAGAGCGTAGCTTCCACTAATTTAACGAGGCACTTCTGGGTACCAGAAAGAGCGAACAATGGAGAAAGGGCGCGTGGGAGCGTAGCTTACGCTGCGTTAAGGAGATGATACTGGCTACCAGAAAGATGAGTGAACTGATGTCACGTGCAAACCATGTATATAGTCGATTCAACACCATGCTGCTTGGGCTCTCCTGTATAGTGGTGATTGCAGGTGGTCAATAAACTCAAACTTCTTGGGTTAGTTGTTAGAACACTGCTGTTAAAAAAAATATCAGTGATTAGACATTCAGTAATGGTGGTTGACCAATTAACTGTCACAGTTAGAAAAAGTTAATAAATAGATTGGTACCTTTATTTCTTCTTAACAGCAGAGAGAATGGTAAAATTGCAATGCCAACAAGAGAAATGGATGACATTGATGGAAAGAAGAAACCTGTGAGCTGGCAGAAAAAAACACAAATATGAAACAATGAATGAGTGACTTTGGAGTAAATAGCAAGCATGAGTGTGGGGGCAAGTCAAACTATGAACGCAAAAAATAGAACAAACAGTATTTTTCCCAACAGTTTTTGTGACATCATATCTCCTTCACCCAGTTTCAAAATTCTTGGCTGCTGTGGTGAATATTCACCGCCTTCACAGTCATGCCATATTTCAGCAGGAAATTTTTTTTCTTCAGATGTTAGGGGTGGTGGGCTAAAAGGCAATGCTGCTTTCATACTGAATCAATGATCATATGTTTATGTCCACATAACCCCTATCATGATAAATATATTATTCATTGAAATATAGTATTGCTGACGAACATTAATCACTTTAGCTGAAACATATACTGAGCTCCAATTAAGGGAAAGAAAATGCGCTAGCATACTGCGGTATCTACACTATGTTTTTGTAGAGTTCATATTAAAATAATCATGTTCCCTTACAAATGCACACATTCACACAGCCTCTCAAGCATATGATAAAATATTGGGGGTTTGGCTTCTCCAGAAAATGTCAGCAAAATGTCTTATTAAGGTATTAAGCCTGGAAAGAAAATTAATGGCAAGTAAATGCACTGGAGTAGCACGAAAGGCTCTACTTCAATGGTGCTTCATTTTACATTTCTTAGTGTCAAGCTGACTGTTTACCGAATTGCATCTATTTAATCGCACAAAACTTGACTTCATTAATTAAGTCTTTAGATTATATACTAGATATCAGTCTATTTCAAAGAACGATGCCGTTTGATTATTGTTGTAAGCCATGCCATATCTGGTGGAACCGTCGAAGTTGTCATCTGCTTCTGCCTGCAGATTCTAGGTGTGAAGTTCGTCTCACTTGCGCATATGCCTTGTTCTTGAGTGTACAGCTTTATTCCAAAATATTTCAAATTAGAAAGCTCTATTGCTGATAGTTTGGCGTTTGCACGGTTAATACATAAAAATAGTGCTGTCGAGAAGTGGACTGCTGCATACCTTCGAATAAAAGGTTGCATGAGTGCGGATTCCACTGCATACTTCAAAATATAACACATATCAGATTTGCTATGTGTTCGTTGACTACACATTTACAGTTCTGAAATATATATCAAAATGCAGATGAGCACACTTGAAAACAAGTCAGAACCCATACTTTTGGCAGCACTGTCTACACCCAGCCATAGCTCAACTTCCTTCTTGTTACTTTTTAATGGCAGCGTCACCATATCTGTATATTCATCCGAGGACTCGTTGCATTCCCAAAGATGACAATGTTTTTGCCGCTAACAAAAAACTGCAAATGAATCATAATCAACATAAGTGACATTGCGTATCGGTGAAATAGGGGAAAGTAGGTAAGGTCACTTAATCTGGAGTATACTAATAGAATCCATAGTTAAACAAACAAAGCACTAAGATAGATGAAGCTGGTAGGAAGAGCTTAAAAGGAATTCTCCTGGGAGGCTCGGGCACACGTTAAGACGCCTCCAAGAGGCTCCTTCTAGAGTGTAAAAAACATTTTTACATAGTATATGAATATGCATATTAATACGAGCATCAAATTCTGCTCGACTTTCAGATAACATCGCCATTGGTACCTTACCTTCAATCCCTATGATGATTAGAACTTGTCAAATTCACCTTTTTCCTCTTCTTTTTTTCTTCGACTTGTCCTCCTTGAAAAGCTTCACCGAATTGATTTAACAAACCTGACTTAAAAAAAGCACAAAAGGATAAAACTATCACACCCTTCACATCCTTGCTATGGACGTAATGTCTAATGTGTGCACATAACAGGAACATTTTATGACAGGGCCCTGTATGTATGTTTTCAAAGTCAGCTGTTGTTTTACCTTTGAATACACTCCAGTGTTGCAGTCACATCTTCAGTGTACTCAAGCTTCAAGACATAAAATGCCACCTACTGTAGGCCAACAGCTTATAGCAAATTTAATAGTTCATTGACAGTTGGCAGAAGTCGAACGTATGTTTCTAATGCAAAATATTAATTCAACATGACCCTCCCGCAATATCTTTACATGATGTATTTAAAGTTTGAAACAATAATTGAAACAATACTTGTAGACAGTCTCATATGCAGTGGCCACAAAAGTGTCTCGGACACTATTCTAGATGGGAGGACAGAGGGTGTCATGGTCGTCTGTTGCGCACGATACTATAACATATATATTTAGTTGCTGAATTAATCTCATATCATTGCATGAATAGCTTGGTTCCACCTGACTTGTCTCGCATACATTTCCACGTACCTGTTTATCTAATATTAGCTTGAAGCTCTAAAAAAATGTCATGCTCCTGGAAACCGCAGAAACGTTGACTAACGTTCCGCAGCTTCCAGGAGCTTTTCGTTTCTAAAAAAGGAAAAAGACACGGAGAGGAAACACTTTCACGAATGTATCTTGTAATAACAAATGTAGCAGCAATCATGCAAATAATTAACAAGAATTGACTTGCAGAAAAAATTTTTTGATGCTTTTAGAAATGTAGCTTATAAAGATTTGTGATATATCCCACTTCTGCTTAGATCTTGTTTGGATTGTGAAATTGACTAACAATAAAGAAATTATAGTTACAGAGGATGCATGGCATACAGTCGATGCATAACATACTATTTCTGATTTACGAATGCAGCAATGCTGTCATAGCTGCCTGATAAGCCGCAGTGACTTCTGGCCCCTTCTCCAATTGCTATATCTGAGGCTTGCGTTTTACAGGTACTCCTGGGGAGAGGTACAATGACCGAGAATGCTACCACATTCACTACATTGGAATGCTCCATCTTAAAAAAAGAGTATTTAAAAGACGTGTGTATTTAAAAGACGTGTATTTAAAAGACTACCTTTGTTGGGTGTGAACGCAGGCAGAGACTGGTATATTCTTGGGGTATCGTATAATTTTAAATATTCGAAGCATTTGCTCGTCGGCTTGACGTTCCTTGTTGTATGGTGTTGGCTCTGAAATAATACAGGAGCAAAATAAAGTGATGTGTGTTCCGCCAGAACCACAGGGAAGACTGTATGTATAGTTCAATCAGACTACTTTATCTTAGGCACATCTAAAAAAGTTGAATAGCGAAAGAAAAGTAGGGCCATATGCAACTTATTACATCTGCTTCAAGAATTTAGACATTGTGTTAATCTGCCCTACAGCCTTTGCCTGCTTAGACCCTTTCTCACTGTTGGTCTGAAATATTTTTTTGAAAAGACACACAGAAGGGTAAATACTGACAACTGTGACACCTTTCACAAATTTATTACACACCGATTATCTAAAGAAAGTATATAATAATTAGTTCAGCTAGTGGGAGATCTTCGAGAAATCAACTATTTTCTTACCTTTGAATAAATTACAGATTGAGTAGCTTTTGTTTGTAGACAGGGTTCAAGAAATGGAATGTTACAAAATGAAGACCAGATGCATGTAAAAAAACAACTTCAATTTTGATCAAGCATTAATATTAAAAAGGTTCTATAGGTTCTCCAAAATGTTTCCTGGAAAAGAGAGGCACAGATAAGTATTCTTTACGCAGAGGTTTTAAGCTTAACCACAACAATCGGTTTCAAACTCAGCACAATTTTATCAGAACACCGTATGCATCGTAAAATAATACTAAGCAGCATCCTTCCTTACCGTAATCTTTGTTATTTGAAAGCAAGTTTGCAGACACATCATGAGCTTCCCCACTAAAATATATTTTGCTACAAAATAAACACATCTTGCGACATGAACAGCAGATTAAACATAATAGTTTTTATAGTTATTAAGCTTCTGCGGCATGCGGATGATATAAATATTTCAGCCCAGTTAAATAAAATTTTTCGCCTATATATAAAATGAAAGGAGAGCTGCCTACAATGGTCACTCCATGGCATGCTTCGATGCTTGTGCCCGCACCAAAAAGTTCGTTCCAGGAATGTCATCGCGATGGAGCAGTTAATTAAATCTTAACTCCTGTAAAGGCTGTCTTATCACATTTTTTGGTGCTCGTTCCCAAGATGAACGCGATAGTTTATTTTTGCCCGAAAACAATATGTCCGGAAACCGCAGGAAGTACCCGTAGATCCGAAAAGAACGGATTGCTCCGCGGAAATTCCGGACGCCTTCTACGTAAAATTGAGAACAAGGGATTTGCCCGTTAGAATGACGGAAATATCATTCCAAAAATAGGAATCGGTATATTTATACGTATAGTTTACGGACAAGTAATTCGTTTTAAACGGATCGTTTTTACAGTGTATATGATCACCCCGAAGCCTATGAGATTTAAGCATTAACGGAAAAGAAAGCAGGGGAGAACTGATCATGAGACGAGACACTTAAAAATAATAGACCGCGCCGTTAGTTTCTTGAGTTGTCTCTGACTATACCGGATGTCAAACCGAATGCACCGAGCTAAACCGGACAAATTCAAATTCCGAAATTCTTTCGTCTCGAGCCCTCCGCCATTTAAGCACATCTTCCAGCTCTCAAATCGGCGTACCGAACTTTTTTTTATATTTTTTATTACGATGCCTGGTAACTTTTATAGTTACTTTAGAAACAAACAAACATCAACAAACAAACAAACAGTAGGGTAAGAAGAGCCGGCTACAATTTCTGAATCAACTTTCACAATACCGCTTTTTCATTGTATAGTCTCTTTCTGTCTATATGTTTCTTTATTTTTTTCTTGCTCGATCAAACAATGCGTTACGTGCACGCACGCAGTTGTAGAGCGTACTCGGGGATTCCAACAACGACGCTTCCGCTGCGGCCACGACGCCTGCACGGGAAGAAGGAGCGCGCGCGGCCGCTTAGTAATGGGCCGGTCTCCGGCGTCGTCCCGTCGTCGGCCGAGTGGTCCATTTGCTCTCGGGACTCGCCTCCTCGGCGAGAAACGAGCGCGGCCGGCCTGTCATTAGCGACACCTCGGCACCGGACCGCCGGGGTGGACGAGCGGGCATGTAGACCGCCGTGCCGGCACGGATCTCGGGTTTGCGTGGAGGGCCTCGCTTACTGCGGACAGTCCGGTTTAAAGCGCGATCTCCGTTAGCATTCGACTGTTTGCGTGTTATTCGGCTGGACTAACGCAGTGTGAGAAGAAATGCATTACAAAGTAGCCACGTTACTAGTGGCGCGTTACTTCTTTCAGTAACGCGCTAACGTAAACTTGTTAGATTTCTAAACGACTAGCGCGAGTAAAAGTATTTTCGTTACTGTTTTACTGTAGGTCCTTCCATGTCAAACATCCCAGGCGTTGCGCACGACCACCTTCGATTTCTAAAAAAAAGATGCCTGGCCTTTTGCCGCATTGTCCGTTGCCATACCCTAAAAAAAAAAAAAAGCGTGAAACTAGGTATCACTGTACTTGATTAAAGATCAGCTTTTTTATGAAACACCCAACAATATTTTGCTTAAATCTGCACGGCTTTCGACTTGCAATGTGGTTGGGCTTGTGCAGTTTTGTTTAATTTAAATATATTAAAAAAAAACGCAATTTGTTTTGAAAATTTTAACATTTTTGTTATTTTATTTAAAAATATTCAATTGCTCCGGGGACTTAATAGAACGTCTTACTGACTTCCCCTGCTGGTATATAATCTATAAAAAAATGTTTAAACCGCTCAATTAAATATCTCGAAGTAAAATAATCCAGAAGTTGCCAAAAAGTGCGGTTTGACGCATTAACAGCCGTTTATTTCACCCTGACGTGATCCAAGTAAAAATACAAAATATGGTTGGTCTGAAAGAACAATCAATTGTCTTTTCACTCTGAAAGTTTAATCAGTGTAATTTTTGTTTAAAGCGAAGAAACAATTTTTTAAGTTGAACTCTCGCACCACAACCCGGCGTCGCTTCTTAAGGCCTCTTCGTCGCATAGCACGCCACCGGCGACAATAGCTGACACTATTTGGTCCAAAGAAAGAACAAAGTTTACTGCCGCTTCCCCTTGTCCGTCTTTTCAGCTGAAAGGGAAGAAACGGCGGGCATCGTGTTGATAATCGGAGGTGCCGCCAGTGCGTAGCCATGGCGGGCCCGTTGTGTCCTTTATATCTGAGGGCGGCTCCTCACACACCGAAACGCGATGCCTAATCAACGGGCGGCATCAGCTGACGTGAACTTCTCCTAAAAAGGGAAACGCGACAATATCGCCGCAAAATCTAGCCGTCACGCATACTGGGGTTCCAAACGGAACTATTCAGCGACGCAAGAATTTGCCGTTTCAAAACCGATTTGAACACAAACGAGGCGTGAGCCTCCAACGGCGCGCAATCGCTAACACCACATCGCCTAGTCGTTTGAGATTGCTTGTTCATTGGGCTTTTCTGTTGCTGCTTAAATAGTGTCCTGACGTTGACAATAGAGAGTGACCACGATGTGTACGTAAGAAACAGCTTACGCTTACAGTGGATGCTCTGACCCAGCAGCGCTAAGCATTTGCAGTGCTGATATCAAGACAGTGGAAGACCACAGGAGGATACCGCCGCGCAAAACAGTCGAAATAGGAAAATCCATAAAGCAACAAGAGTAGAAAAAAGCCTCTTCCCACCAAGATGTACCCGACAACTGGAAGTCCTGCTGTCTACCTGCGTGCACAAACCGTGATACCGTCGCACGCTTTGCCAGGCTCGACTGAGGCGTGCTGTGCAGAGAAGAGGCGCAAGAAACGACGCCAGGTTGCGGCGCGAAAGCTCAACTTCAAAATGTTTTTTTCCTCTTTAGAACAAAAATTATTTTATTTAAAATTTCAAGAACAAAAGAACAAAACGGTTCTGTAAAAGTCACCATCTTTAGTCATTTTCTTTGGGCCACCTCAAGGCAGAATTGACGGGTCTTTAAACGGCAGAACGCAATTTTGCACAAATTTTGTTTTCATTTTTTTCTGCAAGATATCTAGTTGTACGGCCTGAAACTTTTGTTGTATACATTATACCTACAGGGCTGTTACTAAGAATTTTTACAGTCGCTGGCAGCAAAGAAATGGTTTGTAACAAAACTAAATATGCTAAAATACCCATACATTACTTATTTTTTAAATTCCTTCGAGTTATATACCAAATTCCACGATCCTCATTACATAGCGATTCAAATTCCGTATGGTGTTTAGGGAAAATATTCAGTGTTCCGTAAAACAATCGTACTTCTCATCAATTGTTAAATGACTCCTAGCTTCACTCCCTTTTTATGAGTTCAAACCACCATCACCCCATGAAATTTGTTTTTCGTCAAAAATATTTTTACAGAGGCACTACTAATATTATGGAGAAGAGCTATTAATTTTATTTTAGGAACTTTTGGCAAGGCATGGAGAAGTCCACATCAGCTGATGCCGCCCGTCGATTAGGCATCGCGTTTCGGTGTGTGAGGAGCCACCCTCGGATATAAAGGGCACAACGGACCTGCCATGGCTACGCACTGGCGGCACCTCCGATTATCAATACGATACCTGCCGTTTCTGAAAAGACGGACAACGGGAAGCGGCCGTGAACTCCGTTCTTTCTTTGGACCTAATCGTGTCAGCTATCGTCGCAGGTGGCGTGCTGTGCGGCGAAGAGGCGTTAAGAAGCGACGCCGGGTTGTGGTGCGAGAGTACAACTTCGAAACTTTTTTCTCGCTTTGAACAAAAATTACTTTGATTAAACTTTCAGAATCAAAAGACAATTGATTGTTTTTCCAAACCCACCATATTTTGTATTTTTACTTGGACCACCTCAAGGTGAAATAAACGGCTGTTTATGCGTAAAAACGCTCGTTTTGGCAAATTTAGGATTTTTTTACTGCAATATATTTAATTGGGCGGTTTAAACATTTTTTGTAGATTATATACCTGCAGGGGTAGCCGGTCAAAAGTTCTATTAATTCCCCGGAGCAATGAGACATTTTTTTTAATAAAATAACAAAAATGATACAATTTTCGAAAGAAATTGTGTTTTTAAAAAAAATAGTTAAATTAAACAAAACAGCACAAGCCCAACAATATTGCAAGTCGCAAGCCGTGCAGATTTAAGAAAAAAATATTGTTGGGTGTTTCATAAAAAAGCTGATTATTCATAAATTATAGAGTGATACCCAGTTTTATGCTATTTTTAGAAGTTAAAACCGCGCTCACGCCATCAAAAAATTCTTTTCGATAAAAATATTTTAGGGCTTGGCTATGGACAATGCGGCAAAAGGCCATGAATTTTCTTTTAGAAATCGAGGGTGGTCGAGCGCAACGTCTGGGACATTTGACATGGAATGACCCTGTATCGTCTATCAAATTACGTTACGCGTTACATTTGAATGTAATTGTTATTGTTTCGGCATAAAACAAATTATTTAACGTTTTGTGAATGGCGCCGAAAAGGGAAATGGGATTTTGTTTGTCCGCGCCATCTTTTTTAAGGAAAACACACACACACACACACATTTTACAAATTTGATAAAATATAACAAACCAATTAAACTCCCCTGCACATGTATAATTGTTGTTGAAGTTTGTTTCTGCGGCTTATCACAGCCAAATAGCACTGAAAGTCTAAGTAACAAAATAAGTAACCTTCCTTAGCTTTTGGAAATAACGGTTACGGTATTTTGCTCCACATCCAGGGCGGTGACGAATCTCATTAAGATATCTTCTATATTTGATGATCTAACGAAGAACGCTATATCGTTACTTATTTTCGATGACGGGCACACCATTTGTACAATGTTAATAAACGTGCTAGGGTTTACGTGGTCATATATATATATATATATATATATATATATATATATATATATATATATATATTACGGTGTAAGCCGTAATTGTGGTTGTGAAATTTGGTGCGAGAAAAACAAATGCAATTCCAAAGAAACGCGACTATGGTAGCCCACCTTTGAGTAAGGTGTTTAGCTTGAGTATTTTTTTCTTTCTTTGAAAACCAAATGAAGAGAAATTTTCACCTGAAAAGTTTAATGCTTCATCATCTTCGATCCAGCATTTCATGTTTCAAGCTTCAACTATGTCCTAACACGTTTACTTGTTGAAGAAGCGGGAAAAGGGGGTGGGGGGGGGGGGGCAGTTGTCGTTTCTGCTTCACTGTATGAATGGGTGAAGATTTCTCAAGAAACGATCGTCACTCCCTGTCTTCTCCTCCTTCCCCATTTTTAGATGGAAATAAAGAAACTACGGATACGAACGTACAGTTAAAATTTCGTTTGCGTATCCTACGGTATGAATAATTTTCTCTATGATAAACTGGCTTTCCCAATTAATTTGCGTCATCAGATTTTCTCGACTTCCACAAGATAGACAACAAAAATGTGACCGCAATCACATTTACAATTATTGTGATTAGGTATCGACTGTAATTGAGAATAACAACACGAAACGTAGTTATATATCCGAGTTCATCAAACAGTGGTTTAAAAAAACAATTAACTCTAAAAAACAAGTCACTTTATATGCATCAATTGGAAAAATGTGGCACAGTTTAAATTGTATAAAGAAATTTCCTACTGAAACATTCACGCCGTGTTAAACTAACTTCCACCCCGAGTAATTGCCCTTGCATTAAAAGTTAATTTCGGTGGCGCGAAGAACGTCTTATGGTGTTAGTATTGTTCTAAGCCTATTTTAGTGAAAATATATTTTGTTTCTCATATAGGGTGCTCAAAATGAAATTTTAAACTTTAAAACGAAGACAGAATGGTAGGTACACGAATTTATTTTAACCTAGGTTATTCTCTAGGACCAAGTCAACACTGATGATGAATTCCCCTCGCAGACTTGGAGCGCGCAAAAAGCGCACCTTTCGGAGTTCGCATCTTCTGCTGGCTGTTTCGACTCAAGTCGGTCATCTTCTGCTCGTAAATTTATGGCAGCGCCCGCTACTTCAAACCCCGCAACTAAAAAAATAAAATAATATTAAAAAAAGAGTCACAAACTTAAATTTGTACTGCGGGTGCTTCCAGCGTATCAAAGTTTTGAAAACCCCCCTCTCCCCCGCTCCCCCTTTCCTCGCCCTAAATATTTACACATGTGGAATTCAATAGAAGGATTGGATATCCTGACCTCCCCTCTGAATCCGCCATTGTCTACATGGTATGCTCTCGCAAGGCACTTCGAATCGGTTAAGGGAGTTATGTTCCTCTTTACCTTTATATATTGAGGCCGGCGTGCCGTTGCCGTTTTGTAACTAAAATTAGCGAATCTGCTAACAGCGTATTTGGCTTCGCTTGAGTTTGCTACGTAATGCGCCTTTCTTTGACGACCATCAGCCGAGCCCCTTCCTAAAACGTAAAAGTCCTTACAACGGCTGAGCCCTTCATTGCTTTTCCATGAAATCTCGACGGTCTAGTTTGGTCATTTCTCCAACTGAGCATTTGGCTGCAGATCTGGCAAACGTTGGGCAGTTTAATCATTTTTATATCGTGCCAGCCGGCACAAAGAAGTGACCATGCACAACACACAGAAAAAAAAGAGCACTCTTTTTTTTAGTCGGAAGTATAGATGAAGTTTGGGACGAATTTACCAATACGAAGAATACGAAGCTGTTTAGGGCAGCAGAATTTGGACGGTGGCTAGAGTGACGCCGACTCTTCGTAAGCTCAAAGAAAGCTGGAACAGTCACTAATGTTAGGACGTGATAAATAAACCCTTTGCGTGTGCGTGTTTTTCAAATAAAAGGAGACGTTACCAGAACGTGCATGCTTTAGTTGTATAATATTAAGACAAAATTGCTGTATTTTATTCGCCTTCTAGGGTGTAGCCTGTATTGTAAACATTTTAGTGTATCTTCTGTTGTATTCAACAAACTCGTTTTCCAGGCGCATACCTTATTGTAATTTAATTATCACAGTGCTTTATGTTATTTTGGTGTGCATAGCCTCAGTGGTATATTAAAATATATTGCTAAGCGTTTTCCCTGCGTTTTGGTGTTTCTTGTAGGATTAGTTTGTTCTGGATTGGATACAATATTTATCCTAAATTGCAAAGCAGTAGGCGGCATGGATCAAGCGTCAGCAAGTGACTTTTCTAATTCAATCTTCACAGTAAATAAATAAGCAACGCTACAAAAATTTGGCTCAAAAAGTAGTGCACTTTGTAAAGTAGCGTAAGCCTGCGTCTATACAACGCCCGTCTACGTTTGAACCAGTTATATACAAGTCTGCGCCGCGAACCTTTCTGTCAAATGTCAACGTATTAGATCTTCAAAGAAAGAGTGCCTATTGGTGCGCGGTTATTAGTGGGACAAACAGCGAAAAGGCCACGAAAAGAAAGCTAAAGTTATTGATCCTCGAAAAATCATCGGAACCTCCGCCGTTTTTGACTCCGTGCGAGCTTTCGCATATCATGAGGTAGTGACCAGGTGCGTTAGCGCAGGCAGCATACAACTCGAAGCACGCGGAGCGAAAGCTGATACTGGATTTTGAATTCATCTACCATTTCCGGTTTGTTTTGATCTGAATGAGTATCATGCAAGCATGCGGTCGCGTCAACTGTGTGATGCACGTTAAGTGCTCCAGGCAAGGAGTCGTACTCCATTAGCTAAACTTATATTATGCAGCGCGAACCTCTGTCGCGAAATACCTTAAACGCAGACCGACCTTACGCCTGAGCACGAACGACTAATTTGTGTTCATTTGAAACGATACTATTCTCTCACGAGCATTTTAATTTTTTTTTTGTAAATTGACAATGCAAGAACCGATTTCAATTGGAATGGACCAACGCACATTCGTGGAATCTTCTTCTACGTGATGCGCATGAGATCTCGTGTTAGTCGTATATCGGCTAGCCAAACTGTCCACCAAACCCAGAGTCACGAATACCATTTAAGTGCAGACTAACTTTCAGTTGTCTCAACTCCGTACAACAAATTTGACTTTCGCCGTTGGTCAGTGACCAAAAAAAAAAAAAAATGTATATGCAGCGCACTAAACCAACAGCCTCCAGGGACCAACAACACAAACTGTGGCTAGCAATTCCGTCCATACATTTACAGAAACCGTAGTTGGGACGCTTAGGCTCTCACGTCTCCTATAAAGCTGCTTTCGCTCTCTTTCAGGAAGGGCGTTTTAAGTCAACAGAGGGCCATCACAAGTTACGTGACGTCATTAATGGCAAAGGCCGATCATTCTAATGATTAAATTACCGTTGTTTTTACAGTTAATAAGAGAGCAGGACCCAATTTACGAAACGACCATGTCACACTTAAAATACAAAAACTGGTCAGTTCAGCTTGGTCAGCTCAGCAACAGGCAGCACGTAGCGCCACGTGCCGTCGTACAACAGCTTCGAATTGGCACGCCGTTTCGGTGCTTTCGCAACGCCGAGAAAGCACGTTAAGACAAGGCGGCGAGCGCACTCTCTGCACACTTTTCTCTCACCCCCTGTTCGCCTTGACTGCATGCTCTCTGTGACGTAAATGCTAGCGGCGGAATGATAAACTCCCATGTTAGTAGGTGACCCGGATAACCTAAAGGACACTCGGACCGCGTTGCGCAGCACTACAGAGACGCCTCACCGAAGAGACCCCCACTCATACAAACGCGGGGGCACTTACGACCTCCTCTAATAACAGTTGTCATCCCGACGTTATACAGCTTCGTTTTGCTGAGTCCGACCTCCGTCATCGCTACAAGACCCGGCTCCGGCAAATTTTTCCCTCGAGTGTTCCTTGCCCCGAGCTGTTTTTCTCGAGACGCCGAAAGTGGTTCTAGTGCGCGGCATTCGGCAGTAAACGCGGAAGTGTCCACACAAGGTGGAAAAGGGGAGGCACGGAGCGTGTGAGTCCGGGCGTTGAAACGCGCTTTCTGCGTTCCTCTGGTGTGTGCGTGTGTATGAGAGCGTAGGTAGAAATACGGGGGGAGGTAAAGTGTAGGGGGAAGGACTAATGGTCTCTGCCTCCTTCGTGGGAGTCGCCGGCTTCCGCAAGAACGCCGCTTCGATTGAGTAATCACACTCGTAGACGAATGACGGCTCCGTGGAGTGACTGCGATGTCCAGTTCCTCCGACGGGCCGCCCGAGGAGTCGGGAGAAACTCCACGAGACACACACGTGCGTTGGCGCGCTACCTTGCACGTACAGTACGTGCCCCTTTTCGTGCACAAGGTTTCTGGAACAGGTGAACGTGTTCAGAGAGACATCTTGCATCTGTAGCGTCCGCTGTAGAATAACTTGCAGGTTGTATACTATTGGCGACGGTGTGCGGTGGAACAGTTCATCCTTCTTTCCAGTTTCACGGCTCCCACCACACAATCACCGTAACTGGTTATGACACCGGTTAGGGTGATTGTAATTCCAAAATTGACAAAAGCTTATTGAAATTAAGGATTACTGTGAACTGGGTTTTCGACATTTGAGATGATCAGAAAACACGCGATGTTGACTTACCGCCATCAAGCATAAACGACAGGCGGCAGCAGAGTAGAAAAAGCAAAATGACTACAAGTTACAACATACAATCTTATAGCTATGCCTCACATCCCTAAACGGTGTGGTAGAGCCAGACATTTCCGTAGTGACTGTTGGGAGACGAAAGAAAGACAAGTAAACATACTCGTATCTACAAAAAAGAAACATTTTTGCGTAACGTTAACATGTCTGCAACAATCTTGGTATTGTGGGACGAGCTCAGTGGCTATGCACATTCTTATGGCAGCCTGTGAATCTAGGAAGCTTTCCAATTTGGCCTCAACTAGTAGCGTAGCCAGGAAAGGAGGGGGGGGGGGCGGAGGTTTTATGAAGCTTATAAAACGAACGAGGCCCTCCTCGTTCGTTTCTCCCACTCAGACCGCTGGAGTCGTCACGGGAACGCAGCCAGCACCGTTCACGACTCGGGTAAAAAAAAGATGGCGGTCGGGTTGTCCGCCGCCCCAGTCGACGTTACTAGAACAACTCAGTTGGAAAACTGCCATGGAACCTCCTCTGAAAAAGTGGCACCGATCCGTACTCGAGAGCCGAGGAAATGGCTATCGCAACACCACCTTCTTTCCCGCAGCGGCAGCTCGGGGAACTGCACGGCTGCTTCTATTGGTTCGGGAGTATCGCATTCGATAGCGTCCGCTGAGACTGTTATATTTTGGCTTTAATCAGCCATTCGGGCGCCGAAACATATACGGTGGAAGGGGTTTCAGGGATTCCAACCCCCGACTCTTAAGACGGACGCGTCGCGTATATACTACCAGTTAGGACGCGCTTAGGTCTGGACGCCCTACCTGAAATCACTGGTGAAACATGGTTGTATAAAAACAATATTAATTGTGCCACAAAACCTTGTAAACTAAAGATTTTGAAAAACATCACGCACATGTTATTTTGTACTAATCTCCAATAAAAGTATAAAAAAAGAAGTTTTCCTGTTTGTTTTTACGCAAAATATGCTTTTTAAAAGCTCCAAATGACCACAATAAAAAAAAAAAAAACGTTTGAGTTGTTATTTTGGCATTTTGAGCGTGGGAGCTTCGGTACTCTGGGATCATTCAGTGGCTCTAGCAGTAGCCTTATAAGGCACCTTTTATGTTTGGACTCGTCGCTGTTATCGTATTTAGCTCGGTCTCGGTGGATTCCAGCGGCCCAGGTTTCGAAAGTGAGTTTCCCAACTGAGTGTTCTAGTAACGTTGGCCCCAGCGGAGCGTTAAACTTAGGACAGTGTGAAGCGATTTGTTATCCCCGTCAGTCTGCTTCATTTGGAGGTTCAACGAAATCATCTCAAGGACGGTTCACAATGGTAAGCGATTGCAAATGCTGTAAACTACGCATGCTAGTCATTTTTTTTTTTTTTTTTTTTTTTGCGATCTGCGGGTTGACTAGCTGCTGTGGCGACCGGGAGCAAACTAAATGATTTGTTTCGACATAACACAACGTGAACGATCGTTCAAGTTCAAAATGACGGAAACACACCACCTACCTTTGCGGTCGTTTCAGACACTTTTTACTATCTAGCTTCGCACGCCTTGAAATTCCGACCTGTAAATGTTAGGTCGGCCGTCTTGTTTACATCAGTCGTACGCCGGAAACACGACCCGCCATGGTTTTGCACGCTGCAGAATGTTTCACATGTTTACCAGAAGATGGCGCTGCCTGTCAAACACAATCATCATCATCGTTTGCAGGGTTGCGCCAGTTTTACGGCTCGCTAAAGTGCGTTAAATTTCACGTGCGGTTTGACAGGATGGACCAACTGCACCGTTCATGATTTCTGAACCGTGTGTTCCGAAAACAACTCGCTAAAACTCCTTATTTTTGCTGCGTTTGGGAACGAACCGAGCGACAACCTACAGACTAAACATAGGTCGAGGAGAGCTGGGCCGCGCGTTGCATTCCAGTCGTGATTCCTGCTATCTACTGAAAAACATGGCGTCGGTGGTGGTCGTCGGCGTGGTTGGCATGGTGGAAGTTCATCGCTCTGCGCAGAGTGCTCTCCTTGATTAGGAATTCTCATCGCTTGTCGAGAAGTTAAACCAGCACGTCCCAGAAGCGAAGATCCATCTACACGTGCGGCGGTATCGTGGAGGCACTCTCAAGACAGCAGAAACGCTCGTGCCGGCGTGTTTTTTTACCTCGACTGCAGAGGTTCTTTTTTTAAGTATTTGTGTCCTCGAACATCGCCCGGGTATCTTGTCTTGCGCACTCCATGCGTGTGCTCATGTTCAAGGTATTGTATTTAAAGGCGTGTATGAATTAAGGACGTGAATTATCACGCGTGTTCATCACCCGAGAAAAGTAATTAGTGCTAGCCTTCCTGAACAATCGCAACGTCTACGGGATCACAAAATCACATCTCCACGTTCCTATATCGCTGCTAAAATTACATCGTCTTCCGTAATCATAGAAAAAGCGTGTTTCGAGATTTCTACTATCGGTAAACTCGTGTGTTAAAAGTCGTGATCATCCAAGACGGCGCGCTGCATCTTTTACTGATTTTTTTCTTTCATACGTACACTCTGCCCCGGGTGCCTATCCTGTAAAAATAAAAAGGATAATAATAAAGCTTGAGGCTATGGAAAACTGGGTGCTAATTTTCTATTACGCTAGTGAATAGCTTTTTCCGCGGCTTCTCCACCGCGGAAACAGCTGACGGCGGCGGAGAAGTGGCCGCTGTGCTGACGACCTGTTGCGCTTATTGCACTGATTGCAGGGGTGTGTACGCGCGGCGCAGAGTGGTCGTTTCAGTCGCACCGGTCACAACGAACGCAGTCATAGCGCTTGTTGCAGATGTCTGAACCAGCCTTCATTGATCACAGGAAGAGTAATACTGACGGTCACTTAAGCATACTCTTTATTCAGAACAAAAAAAAAAATGCTTTGCCGAGTGTATTTTTATTTATCGTTCTCGATAAATACTGAAATGAATAACATCCAGGTAAAACATTGGTCGGTGGATAGGTGTTCCATGCTGCAAGAATGGACCTTTTCCACAGACCAACGGCACCAGGCGGTGGCTGCACGAACTAAAAATCGAGGAAGTGACCTACCTGCGCTACCAATCGATAATGGGAGCTACGCTACCAGTTTCTTCGCTCTCTGAGCTGCGGCGCCTGCCCAACGCATCCGTGGCGTCCACCCAAACGTCGTGTTTTCCTTTCCGTCCCCTTTATTTTTTTGTGTAACACAATTATATATATGCTGCAATTACGTGTTCTACTCGCTGATCCACAGCCTCCTTGCGAATTTCCTCGATTTCTCGTGCCGACTTCCGCCGCTTGGCATCGGGCGCTCGCGCGTGCGCAGAACGCTCCTCGGGAAACGTCCATTTCTGTATAGTACTACGTGTGGGTGGCAGGAGAAATGAGAGGGGGGCGATATAAGAGAGGCCGTGCCCTGTCCACTCGTCCCGTATGCGTCGTTTGTGGCATCTACATACGTGTCCACGGACTCGTGCCGCATGACAGTGGCGGGTACGCATGAAGTGAATGCCCGTAGCTCGGGGTCTCGTCAGCACTTTTGCAGCCCCCCGGGCCGTCATCTCCAAGTCGTATAGGCGGAATTGCGTGCGAAGTAAGTTGACGGAGAAAACCTAGGCGCGCTATTGGGCCATTTTAAACACGAGACGCGAGGTTTCTCCGGAAAGAAGCATACACGGATGAAAGGAGCCTGCGGCGGCTTCTAGGCGGACGCTATTGCAAGTTCGCTGCGTCATTGGTGAACCGCGGTATACGAGGAATGCGTCGTCACGCGTGAGAGCTCTCAGATTATTTTGTTTTTTATTGCCGCGTTCAAAATAACTCAAACTTTATTTAGACTTGCGTGACGTCACTTCCATGACCAAGTTTTCGGGACATCGACTTCGCAACTTTGCACCCCCTTCCAAGTGCGAAAAAAGACGCAATTCTACGTTAAAAAAAGTATGTATCTAAATGACAGCGTTTGGAAGCAAGCAGTACTTAAACAACCAGCACCGAAACACTTCGTCACCAAAATGACTGGCAACCGAAATGTACGCATCGAATCGTGCGGTACAAGAATTACCGGCATCGAAACGTCCGATCTTGATCTTGATTTCATTTTTAAAATTCAGTTTCAACAACCGCGTATAGCTCCACGAAAAAAGCAACAGCAAACAAACCGGCATGATGAAAGAAATTACGCGAAAAGCTACAAAAGCCCACTTGGCCCAAGACAGATCGCCCATCAGGATTCTCATCTACATTATTTTCTGCACGTTCTTTGCTAATAGATTCGTATCCAATCCGGAAGCGGTGTGAGTGACGAGTTTCCCACCTGTACTTAGAAGCCACAGAAGCCCTAGGCAATTCAGAGTCAGGAATTCGCTTCATCAAGCTACCAGCCCCACACAATCCGGGGCAGCCTCGCTCTCTATCGTGAACGCCGATTGAGTGATAGCGAGACGTTTCGACATTTTATCCCTCCTTTGCATTCAACTAAAAAGGAATGCTGGCCCCTCCCATCTGCCGACCTCCGTATGGCTGGAAGGCTCCAAGAAAAGTGTGTCGTTCAATAATGCAAAAACTGGTCCCCGTGAACATTTTGAAGCAGCCCGAGACTGAGGAATTACGAGAATTGATGCCGAGAGAAGAGAAGGAGAACGTCTGCCAGAGATCCGCATTATAGGAACCTATAGTCAAACTTTAACGTTAGGTTCGTATTCTAGAAGAAGCTCACTTTCTTCTGGAATACGAAAACGAAAAAAAAAAGAAAGACGTTTACAACTCTCCACAACGTCGACTTAGAGCGTAGCTCTTCGGGAGGAGGAGGGGAGGGTACAGAGAGGAGCGTATGCCCCTCCTCCCCTGCCCGCTAAATTTCCCGCTAAATGTAGCACAGAAATTTTTCCGCTAAAATTACCGGGGATATTTTTACGCTAAATTGAGCGGGGAAATTTTTCCGCTAAATTTAACTCGTGAACTCGGTTACCCAAGTTTCAGAAATACCGTACTTCCCCACGGTCCGTGCAAGCATTTTTTTGTTCATCTTTCTTTTTTTTTTTTTTAAAAGGAAGAAACGAATATAGAGAGAATGTGACAAGCCCATCTTCTCATTAGGGTTAGCGTGCGTGGCGAAGCGGAAGTTGTGAAAGGGCAAGATTTCGCGCAAAGCCTCTCGGCGCATCAGTAATAATATCTTTTTTTTTTTGTTTCTTGTGCCGAAGTATCTTAGGTAAGACTTTAAGGCTATATTTATAAATATCATGGTGGTTTTCCTTACAATATTTATAAGAAAAGTTTCTACTTGCGTTTTTATCTAATCTTTAAGTAAACAAGCTGAACGAAGTGCATGAAAAAGTAACCCTTTACATATAACACATAACGTGCTTAATTATTTGCTAAATATCCAACCAACACCATGAGTAAGTACAAACATAATTAACAATAAGGTAGAAACAAATGGTTATGACCTAGCTTGGAGGAAAATTTAAGATATATCGTATTTTCGAATTTGCGAATTTATAAGTCCAAACAATATATTACATTTGATTTTATTGGATGCTTTAGACCATAGCGAGGACTCTTCATGAAAAAAGCAAAAATATGAAAAAAACCTTTTTAAGAAAATTGATGTTGAAAGTTGTGCTTTTAGAGTTTCCTCTTGTAATTAAATGCGTTTTTCACCAAGGTAGCTTTTTATTATAAATATACTGTGCTTATTGAATGGGTATTTGTGTAATATCTTTTATATATATTTGATCTTATAAAATTGATTGTTAAAAGAGTTTTCTAAACCTAGTAAATTATTTTCAAAAAGACCACGCCCTAGCTCTTTTAACAAAAAACATATTAAAACAAAAAAAAAGCTCTTGAATATCTTGCGCTTGTGATATAGTTTAAAAAGCCACGTGAAAGAGTTTTTCGTTCTTGTGTGAAAGATATGTGCACCTGGAGGAGCTCCCAAATACGCGACATGCAAAGATTTTCCAAATCTCAGAATCCTTCTTCGGTCCTTTAAAAGTAAAAAAAAAGAAGAAAAGTTTAAACACTTATATTATGACACAGGAAATTTGCAGTTTCCTCTCAATGAAGAATTTGCCCACCATAGATATTGTTTTTTCTTTCTTTTTCAAAATATTTTTATCAAAGATTTCCATTTTCTGCATGGTTTGAAATGAAACCGGCCATATATCATTCATTGTTTTATTCCAAACTCTGTTACTGCATTTTAGTATGGGAGACGAGGACGTCAACAGATTACAATCGGCATCTCATTATACAAAAATGAAAATAAAAAAATCTACGACTAATTGAAAACTTCAATGACAGGCCACAAGATATTCCCACGGATCTACTTTTCAGCAAAGAACGCTTACAAAAGGCTAACCAAATTTATAATTTGAAGTCACTATAAATAATACACGACAACGACCTCCCGAAATTCGCACAAATGATGGTAAGTAGACAAAATATTTTAAAGCAGTACAAATCCTCGGCAATATTGGCGGTGTAGTCGACATGAACTGTTCTTTAATTTAATAATAAACTGAAGGCACTTCTGGTGGGCAGTGAGATTGTTTTCTGATCTTTCTTTTGACAAGAGTTATATGCTTCTGCTTGATATTCATGGTTTCTCGTGTTCGTTAAAGCTCTCTATGTATATACATTTCAATGTATTGGACTGTATCAATCTATTGGTAAAACAATTATTTTCTTGCTTTTATTGCGTAACTGATATACAATATTTGTATATCGTGGTCTTAAGTGTGAAATCTTTTGTTTCTCCTAGAAATGAAAGTGTTTTGCTGGAACTCTAAAGGGGGCAAAGACCCCGCCATGCATCACGCCTTTAGACTCTGCCACCTCCATGGAGACGGAAAACAAGTAAAGGTATCAAATGATATCATTGCACTAAAAGTCGGAATGATCGAGGAATACGGCTTCAGGTATAGGGCGAGACAACACGCCTGGTATCACCAGGTGTGTTGTCTTGCCATAGGATCATGCATTGGACATAATTCTTTGACTGGAAGCAATTCGAGCCAAACAACATAGCTCATTCTAAAAACTGTTTTATTTATTGTACTGTCTTTCGACTGGTTATAGCAGTAAATTGTATTAAATAGTCATCCCTGCCCTGCGCCCGAAATTTAGTGGTTTTTAGTGGTTGCTTGGGGTTCGTATTGCGAGTTTTTGATATTTGATTTGGCAACACTGTTTACATCGGATAAATGACAGCGGTCTTTTTTGTTAATTGTCCAAGACTAGGAATTTAATTCGTTACAAGCAGCGGTTTACTTGTAATTCGTTAGTTTTCCGAGTAATTTTGTATTTGCCACGTTACCCTTTTGCGGCAGTAGTGTGTAATGTAATTTCTTTGCAGACATTGGCAACGGATTACTTTAATTACTCATTAATTTTAAAAATGTGAATATAATACACAGACTGGAGCAATGTGAGCAGGCAATTCAGCAGCATAAAGATAGCAAGTTCAACAAAATAGAAAACATTGGGAAGAGGAGAATAACCGACAATGACCGGTTACTAGAACCACTAGAAAAACGTTCAGGGCATATAAACATAGCCGAAAAACAAAGATCAAGAAGACAAGCGCATGCAGCCCTAGCATTTTTCAGTACTGAATGTAACTATAGACGCTTTCAGGCAGCTGTGCATGGTTGCTGCCATAACCGACCTCCAGATTTTGTTTTCTCTTATTCCGTTCGATTCACTTCCTCATTGCCACAACAGGGGACCTAATCTGGACACTTGGCGAAAAAGTCGGCGAGAAATTTGGCGGCCGTGATTGGCCAGCTCCGCACTTGACCTTGGCGCCTGCCAATCAGAGCCGTTGGATTTCTCGCCGTCTCACCAAGTGTCCAGATTAGGGCCCCAGGACAGGTTATTGCCACTTTAAGCGCTACTGTTCCCTTCTCCCCAGCATAGGCCTTTGTGGAGCCTCGTCAGCTACCGCTTGAGTGACTCAGCCTCTCGGTAAGACAGGAGAAGGTCGGCAATGACGGCTCAATCTGGCGCGTGTTTAAAGCGTCTATACTCCGTTCATGCACAGTGTGTCAAAGCTACAGGCACGAAAGTACAGCTTTGAGACGTTGCGCTCACGTCTGAAAGGCCCGGCCGTTTCAAAAGGAAGCTTTCGTAGATCGGTTCCTTACGTCCCAACCTTCTAACGGAGGTAGACACTGCTACTGAGCATGCGCACCGCTAGCTTTGTTTGCAGAATTCCAGGGAACATTCCCGGTCGCCGTAAGCTAGCGGTATGGTGGATGTAATTGCAGCTTTGGCTGCCTTTCCAGCTTACAGGTGAATGAAGTGCATTAACATTCTTTTTCTTAAATACAATATTTTATTTTTACACGGTGTGGTGGTGCTGTGGTATGAGGAATGGAAGGTAGTGTTGCAGAAAATTTCTAAAAAGGTCAAAATTGTTCCTATTGTTTTCTTTATAAGTGTACGGGAAAAGTAACGTGAAAGTAACTTGTAACGTAACGAGTAAAGCAATCTGTTACCTTTCAGCGAAAGTAATTTGGAACGGTAATCCATTACATTTTTGAAGTAACGGGCACAAGTCTGGGTGAAACTGCGCTTAACGTTAGCGCTGGACACAGGAAGCGAAGCACGAGCAGCTTGAGCTTCGCACCATGCAGAAATAAAGCGCCAGTCAAGACGTTGGCTTTTTCAGAACTGAATGATACCACTTGACTCCCCTAAACGGAATAACACTTGTACTCCGCAAATGTTTTACCAGCAATTTGTAGCGTCCTGTTGTCATCCGAACCGTTCCGAATAGTGCGTTGTGCATGCTGAAGTCATCGGAAAGTTCTGACTTAAAATGTAGGCTAGAAATACGAGCTGCTATTCAAAAAGACAATGGATTATCGCTGAATCAAATTTTCAAAGACCGCTTTGATTTGGTCCTCATAGTGCTACTTCTTAATGTGTTTTCTGTAAGCACGAAACAGCTCTTAGGCATCGTGTTGCTCAATCACAAGGGTCGAGCAAGGCGTTAACTTTGAGGCCATATAGTCATGATTCTCATGGTGGTGAATTTCGTTAATTTGCCACCAAAACAACATATCATTCAGTCGAAAAAAAACTTGATAAAGACATTGAAGATCAAGATACTTTCGGATCCATTTCTCTCATTTCTGCTGGTATTATGCTGGTACTTGTTCTGTGAAATTCATACTTGATTAAGAGCTGAAGCAGCTTTCTAAGACGATACCGCCGTTTGCGTCTCCCCAATTAGGTAGAATGGGCGATGCTCGTGGACATGGGACGGCGGTGAGAAAGCTCATACGGCCCCTTTACGGAGTCAATGAGAGTGGACAGCCGATCCCAAATTTCGATATTTCTGAATATATACCGAACTCTCCCCCCCCCCCCCCCAAAAAAAAAGCAAAAAAAAAAAAAAAAAAAAAAAAAAAACGTCGGCGGGCGGTTATTGGCATTCATCGGTAAACACGGAGGGCTTCGAACCCTAAGGATATTTCCCCCCAGAATTTCCGTAACCCGACACCGCTACCGACTCCGGCCGTTCGTCAGGTCAGCACGCTGGCCCGCGCGTGCTCGAACACGGCCGCGGTGGCGCACCGCCTGTTGCAGCACGTGCGTTGCGGCGCTCCACCTGCCGCCACGAGGTCCTTACCTCGCCCCGAGCACGCCGAAAGGGCGAAGCGGGCCGTGCTGCGGGTGGCCCGGACACGGCCTGGGAGCGGGACCACCCACGGCAGACACCGCCGCCGCAACATGCCGGGGCCGGCAACGGCGCGCCGGTGTGCGCGTCCTTGCCTGCCGGGGACCCTCTCGCTGGCCCTGCGGGGCTAATGGGTCGAAAGCGCGCTCTTTTCACTTCCCCGGAGGCCATTGTCCCGAGGCGTCGAACGCGTGGCCATGGGGCAGACGTTCGGGAATGGCTTGGCCGAAGAGCGCAGATCGTTGTCGAACGCCCTCGAGACGGCGACATGTTCATCCTACGAATGACTGAATCTTGGGCGAGGTGTTGAGCAGTCGAAAAACTTACTTTGACCTAAAAAAAAACAGAACGGCAGAAATGCATTTTAGTTGTCTTCCTCCGTAGATATGGTAGCAATACATTCTAGTATATAGGGCTATATTACTAGAAAACAGGTTTGTGCAATATGAAGCGTTTAACATTAAAGTTACACTGCAACTGTAACCTTGCAGTGCTGTAGCCAACAAATTTTTGTTTTCACAGAAAAAAAAGGGGGGGGGGGGGAGGGGGAGGAGGGCTTTCTATAGCTGGGCCTAAAGATTCTGGAGATGTGTGTGTGTGACGTGAGAAGTTCTTACGGGTTTTGAAAATACTTTACGCGTACTAGGCAATACACATCACTACGTGAAAATCCAATGGCCTTGGCGCCGACAGTTTTTGCGCGGTTGAAACGACTAGACTCACGCAATCTCGTGGTTTTTCCCTCTGAATTGTAAGGGTTGACTGCCGCCATCTATCGCCGCGGAAACCCAGTGAGACAGCGTAGGCAGCCGTCTCTGCTGTCTTGGCGAATACGGTATCTCGGTGCAGTGCGATGCGCAGGCGTTCTGTCGGACGGGTAGTTTCCAAGCCGCTGGGGGAGGATTTGGCACTAAAGGCGTGCTGTCTAACGCATGTGGGCGAAGTCGAATGCAGTAAGGTTCTGCTACTTCTGAGGATGCGTATGGATCCTAAGTCCTTAGTCATCTTGATTTTCAAGAAGCCTCTTGAGATAACTGAAATAATTGCGAGGGGATGATGTTAATCGGATCCGCTAATTTATCGATTAGCCGCTGTGCTAAGTCGTGACGTCATGGGCCTGCTGCGCTATATGTTGGTGCGTTACGTTGTGGGGATCACGTGTGGAGCTAGACTTTGTCATTAGGGAGCCACATGCCTGCGCCGACGGTCGCCTGTTCATGCAGGCTGGTATGTGAGCATTGCCCATGGATTTACCTTCGTATATACTGTGTTCACCATTAAGCTGAGACTAGAAGCTCCGCCTTCAGAGCCAGCTCGCTGGCTTTCGCAGTGCTTTGGTTGCGCGTGCCTGCGCGTTCGCACTTATCTTGGCGAAGGCAGAAAGCTCGCGCTGAAGGCGAAGTGATCCTCTAGTCTCAGCTTAAGAGTTAACGGAGTATAGCTGCGAGCTTTTATCACAGTCATGTTCTATTAGGTACCACAATAGTTATACATAACAATCGAGAATCGAGAACAATTGTACGCTGGCAAAATATTGGGACATATAATCCTAGCATACGAAGATGCGTTGCTTTTTAAGCAAACTCCTTCAGTGGTGCAAATATCGCGAGGAGAAACGCATGTTTTATAGACAATCATTCTCACGAAGTTGCAAGACACCGAGTGATGGGACATGGTAAGACAGTTCACAGTAAGAATGTAAAGCACACAGAACCAAAGGCTCATGCATAGTATTGTCCACAAAAGCAGTGACATATTTTTAAAGAATTCTCTCATTTTGCAGCTACTACCAGATAAAAGTTACCTAAGTTGAGAGACTAAAAAACAACAACAATGGTGTGTGAAAGCAGGAGAATGTTCTCTTTGAAAGAGAGTTGTTATCTCTCGACGTCCCTCATGCTTATGCTTAGCACTTGAAGTCACAATGGCCTTTTAGTGTTCAGACACGCTTATTATTTGTTACCATTTATCTTCCAACAAAAAAATATTTTTTTTCCAGCCAAATGGCTATCTTGCATTGCAACACAAACAACAACAGGAGCACAGGAAACCTTTCATGTCACCTCTCAAAAAAGAGCACTGAAGCACTTCATTTTTAACACGAATTCAGTGCTCTTCAAGTGAATAAATGAAATATTTTAATAATTTTTAATTTTGCCACTACTGCTTACTGCAGACCGCTTTTCGTGGCGGCCGACATATTGAAATTCTGACGTCACTGAGTTGGGGAAAACTATCAGATCACTACACTTTATTGGAAGGCGATATAGTTCAAGGAATTCGGCCCAGCAGTTCTGCCTTTTTTTATTATCGCTATACTTTTTATTCTCGTTATGCTTAAACTATTTGTTTTGGTTTTTGACGCCGAACCTAACTACGTAATAGTTCAACATGACAACCGTCACACGAAATCAGTCTATAAACAATTCCACTAAAAAGAACGTAAATGGAAAGGCCCTCTCTCCATTCACACGGTGCGTCGTATGCTCCACCGGACTGCAATAGTAGTATACCAGTCCTGCACGCGTTACACGAAAAAAATTAATGGGTAATATTTACAATTACGCTTAGGTAAAAACTATTCAGTTAGATTACTTGAATACCCGAGAAGAAAAGTAATTGGTCGTTACTTAAAAACTAACCGTTACTTTTCAGATTACTTGACATTAAAAAAAACAACAAAAAAAAAAACAACAGATATAAAACTTGTAGAAACGAAGGCGCCATTAAGAATATGGAAAAAATAGTAACTGTTACCAGTAATTTTAGTACCTACAACAGTAATCAGATTACTCTTGCGATTACTTCCTAATAAATGCATTCAAATTATTGCGATATTACTTTAAGAAGTAATCGATTGCAAGTAATTTGATTACTTGTAACAAACACTGTATGCACTGCAGTACGAAATATCCGGTTGGCGTGCAAACACGGCTAAAAATCGCGTCATTTCGGCAATATCAGGAACAATGCGCGGATTTAGATGTGCAAGGTAATGTAATATGTTATACCCGATAAAGCGACTAACCGGGCAGAATTCTGCTGTCACCGCCCGTGCAAGTAAAAAAAACAAAAAACAAAGTGAATACAACACCGTAAACAGTGTGATTGGTCTGTCATATCCGTCGAAAAGGAATGCTGTTGCAGCTGCATTTTGCAAGGTAGTGTTTGTACTGATTTAGACTTTAGAAACTATGTGCAGAAAGCCTAGTAGAAAAAACAAATAAAACGAAAGGAAAATATGTATACCAAATATAAAGCAAAAACCGAGCCATCATTTTTTTTTAGCGAACAGCAAATCCTTACATGTTTCATTACCTGCAAGCCCCATGAAGACCTTACAGGCGCCTACATTATCGCAAGTGTTTGTTGCGGTGTATTTGTAATAAAAAAAAACTTTTTGTGATGTTTACGCGTAGGGGCTACTCTGAAAGCGACTGATGAGTGCGCAGTTAACTTCAACGCCTAACCGACAACCCAAAGACGCGGGTGCGCCGGCAGCGAGGTATGTACAAAGTTGTTCATTGCAATTCATAAAAACTAAGAAGTAAAGCATCTAACATTCATGTCGCGGCGCTTCCTTAGCTAACGAAATTCTGTTATGTATGGCTGGACGACGTCATTCTCGACGTTGTCCTTGAGGTCGCCCTAGAGTTTGTCCTTGAGGTCTTCCTTAAGATCGCCTTGTGGCCTATTCGTCTGGGGCGCACCGCAGCCGTCCAGTGCAGTAAACTCTTTCCACTTTAGTACACGAAAGACTGGCGGGGAGAGAAGGAAGCTCCCCTCTCCCCTACCGTCTACCACGAACCGCACTGCACCGGTGCGATGCGAGCCCAGGCGAATTGGCCATTCGATCGTTCTACACGTCGTCCTCAACGTCGTCCTTGAGGTAGACTTTGCTATCGCCCTACAGGTCGTCATAGAATATCGTCCTAGACGTCGTCTTTTATGTCATCCTCTAGGACGTCGTCTTAGACGTCGTCCTTGAGTTTGTCCTAGACGAATGGTATCGCAATTTATAGACAACCAGGAACAGTGGTTTCTGCAGCCATTTCTTATCTGCTGGCTTGCTCGTTTTCTCGCTTCAAGGTGACGCGCTCCTGACTGATTGAAATGGCGATGGTTGCCACCCCGGCAGCAGTGATTCCACTATCTTCGCTCATCGCTCTAGACAGAGGCCGAGTGGCCGAACTCGCGTCCACTGCGGCACGGGCAGTTCACACGACTTTCAAACGCGGCTCGGCAAAACGTGACCCCCCACCCCCCTCCCCGCACACACACATACACTCCCTCCCCCCACCTCATTTCTTGTGCCACCCTCACGTAGTTCTACGGATATTTATGCAGCATAGTACACCTATATGCACCGACCAATTTCTTTATAGGTTTAGACACATTATAGGAATGCAGCGATTGACTCTCCATAATACGTCGTGGGGGAGCAGACGCTTCGGATTCCTTAGTGTGTGTGTGGCGGTCGTTACCTAATGCATCTATTAAAATTTGTCACCATTTTTAATGCACAAATATTTCTTTATTACTCTCGAGCATCATCTAAAACCGCTACTAAAGTAGGGAGTAAAGCCGCATGTTTTCAAATCACACACACAGAAAAATAAAAAAAGAACAAAAGGAACTGAACAAGGTAAGCATGAGACGATAGTGACTTCTAATTTGACTGGGGCGCAATTTCTTGACGTTTACGTGCAGTCATTTCCGTGTTGGCGACCCTCGACTCAGGTTAGTACGACTTCAGTGCAGATCTGCACGTTCGGGTTTCTGCCTGTTAGGTTAATCAGGGCATCTCGGTGCGAACTTTACGGCGACCCTCGACTCAGGTTAGTACGACTTCAGTGCAGATCTGCACGTTCGGGTTTCTGCCTGTTAGGTTAATCTGGGCATCTCGGTGCGAACTTTACGGCGCACGGACATTTTGGTGTAAATATGCGTTGTTTCGAAATTAACAGCTGAGCCTCCCAGCAGGCATTGCAAATATTCGTTTACTTTAATATTTTAGTGCATGAACATATATGGCTTATGAATTGGGATTTCAGATTCTTAATTTAGCTATCTCTGCGTTTTGCCCACCGTAAAAAAAAAAAAAAAATAATATATAGAATATAGACTTTAAAAAATAAAATTCATTTCGACTCTGAACTACAATCATATATTCGAAGTCGTTTTGGTGCACGGATAAATAGCTCAACGTCTAAGCAGTTGTGAAAGCAGTCATTATGAGAGGCTAAACATACCAATACAATTTGAAAAAAACAGCGCGTTTTCCTACGACAGGCGTTAATGGAACAACAGGCTAGCTCTAAGCATACAAAGAAATCCGGCTTAGCTTTCGGTTGAGTTGAGGCGAGTGGGAGCAAGCCGAACGGCTAATTATTCAATCAATCGATTAATAAACATAGCAAATAAGATAGTTTTTCTTTGTAGTGGTAGCCATGAAGTCAACCGTACAGGGAAGTCACAAATACATTCTTCCCAGGCAAGTTCAGGGGCAATCAAAATATAACCAGGATTTCAAGCAACTATACGCGGAAAACTTTGTAGACCGAAAAGCCCGCACCAAAACGTCCTACACCAAAAATGTCCTATGCCGAAATGGAGACCCATCTTTTAGTGTTAGGCCTCATTTCAGGCAAAGAAGTTCTTTCAGCATACAGCTGTGCACTAAATGTCATTGTCGCGCTCAATGTGGAACCTCTCCAAGGTCTGGACAGAGCCTCTTGGCCATGTCCTGAAGATGGTGTCCTTGCCGAGTGTCTGTGACTCTCTCAGCTGTTCGAGACATACATCCTCCTTGGACGGCGGCGCCCTCACCATCACCGGCAGGGTGGTCCACACAGAGACTGACTTCTTATTATGCGTGGCCCTGCCGCCTTTGCCAGCCCCACCGACGCCACCGAAGTCGTGGTGGCATGAGCACGGGCCGAACCCACGGACATCTCACCTGCTGAGCCACATGCGTCCATGGGCTCACTCGCTCCCAGGGGGCGGGGAAATGAATAATCGCTCGCCTCGGCTTCGATACCTCCTTCTTTCTCTCGTGTATCGAAACGGATCGAGTCTCTTTCTTTCTTTGTGTCCGTTGCGAAACTACGCCTGTAAGGCGGCGGCGGCTGGCGCCATTGCGTTTCCTTCGAAGGCAGAGCGTACGGGGAAGGAGAAGACATGAATGAAACTCCGATCGCGATTAAGTTCGCCGACCGATCGACGACGATGCCAGCTGGCTCTCTGCGCTGCTTCGATTGTTTGTGGCCAACCTCTCGAAATCGACCACCGGAGCCGTTGGATCGCCGTTGTAGTCGTTTCAGTTGTTGCTGCCGCTGTTTTTGTCCGAAGCGTACATGCAGTTCCAAGGCTGCACTTCCTTCCGATTTTGAGCGAGAGAGGTTGCGATGGAAGAAGGCGCGAGAAAGTCCGACGCGACTGACTCCCGGGGAGGAATGGAGAGAGCGTGACAGGGAAGCAGAATAGCTCGATCGTCGGTGGCGGTACCTCGCAGACGTTGGTACGTGTACCGCTCTCTGAATGGACACAGCGCAGCCCCAGGCCGTCATTTTGATTTTAATGAGTAGCTATGCGAATTTTATTAGGAGGCGCTGGCCGTTTCCTCGTGAAGTTGTCAGAGAAGCTCCTCCGAGGTGACGGTAATCACCGACAATAACTGTTGGTTCAGTTGAAGGCTGACAAAAGTAACCCCGCCGTTTATTGTGAGGAAAAACGCGTGCTCCTGTGCGACCTTTAATCGTGCCAATTGGTTTCGACAGCTGTGAGCGCGCTTAACGTATAGCCATGACCGACTCTAATCGATAAATGATTTTGCCTGCCATATCCGTCCGTTTTTTTTCTTGGCAGCTGGATCCAACGCGTTTGCGTTTCACGATTTCATGCTTTGCCGCTGTTGTCAGAGGGATACTCACATCCACATCCGTTCGCCATCTTTCAAATAATCATCGCTTCAGGAGCTTTTTGATTCCGTGGGCTATTAATTTTTAGGAAATCTAGAAAGGAAATAAATCGCCTTTTAACGTTTGTGACAGCCTAAAAATGCCCACCAAATTTTATTACTTTCTTGTTCTATTTTATAAACCCGCACTTGCTGCTTCAGTGGTTCAAAGATTTGATTTATAAGTAGTAAAACAAAACAAAAAGAGAGAGAGAGATACGTATGCATGGTTCTAAATTCTACATCTAAACAGTGACTAACACCATTTAAGCAACACAGGCAATCAAGCCACGAGGCGTGACAGAGTTTTAGCAGAGACTCCATCAAATAGGATACATCAATTTAGACAAGAAACACCACGAAGACCGGAGAAGAAAGGATTTGTTAGCAAGTCAAAGTAGGAAGGCCGCATAATATGGAGAATTCCTGATTCCGTGACGAACGTGATCAAAAGGCCTTGTTATTTTAATTGTTATTTTTATTCACTCACTCCGGAAAATGTACAGTTCTTGAGAATGGTGTGACGCGGCGGAATTTCGAACATTTAGTTGGAGTAATTAAACTCTAATAGGGAAACAGTGGGTGGGTCTCCCTCGCAACTTTACCCTCAATGACTTGGTGTTTTACAGGATACAGCCAAACAAAAATAACTGTTCGCCTCCGTACAGAGTGGAGAGATTCTTTAGACGACCCCGCACTGCCAAGCTGCCATCTTATGTTCTTAACTTCGAAGAAGCACCGCTTTTTTTTCGCCGGTACATTCCGCGTCTGGTAGACTTTTCCAATCATCTCACTCCATTTTTTTTTATTGAAATAAGAAAAACGCGTTGCCAAGGAAAAAGAGTTGGCCGAATCCACTATCCTGCTTTGGCTGCACAAATATAGTGTGTTGGCTAAATAATCACCCCTTGACCAAGAACGAGACATTCTTTCAAAATCGTTTTTATCCGATTAGAACGCGTCGGGGGAGGGGCGGGGGCGACCCCCCGCCCCCCCCCCCCCCCCCCCCTTTCTTCCCTTACTCGTCCCTTCTTTTTTTACATCCGGCCCTGGAGTCGGTGCCGGCGGCTGCTTTTCGCTGTGTTTCTTCGGTGAGATAAAAGGTCGCTAAATTCAATATTTTTTTCGCTGTCCATTTAAAAACAGGAGACAAAGCTTTAAATAAACGCGAAAGTTCTTTACATGTGTCATTGTGTGTTTACTATAAGATGATAACAGAATATTTTGACAGTGACAGTAGTCTTCCTGCTCACATTTCGAGATAAAGGAACCATCGGGGGGCCACAAATTTCATCGAACGCGGGAAGGACGCTCTATTCGCTACATCGCTAAAGACAAAACATAATTGAGAATAAGTAGGAAGGGAAGGTGACTACGAAAATCAAGAATCATGCCTAAGACCGATGAATTTCAAAACAGTGACAAGCTCACCACGGCAGCTGTGAAACCGCCCGGAAAACGTCGAATAGAAGGCGTCTAGAGATCAAGTCGCGAGGTAGCGGTTCATGCATCAACCGTACTCGTTGCTCTCAGCAAGGTGACAGAACTACCCTGTACCATCGTTGAACATCTGCTGCAGCCCAAAACTAACTTGAGTTTCACACTGTCCCGTTCTAAAAAAAGGTAGCTGTGCAGCCTCAACCATTCCTACTCGAGATGTCCTCCCGCAGGCACCAATTACATGCCATTTTGTTATGTATCCAGTACGCCGATATACTGAAAACGGCATCCACAGTGAGTGGCTTGAGCAGCTTTGGGTTTCCCAAACCGACAATTCAAACCCGAGTCGTTTGGTTAGCGTATAATCGAAAGTATACTGAAAAATTACACCAGAGGTTTCCCTGCAACATTTTTATGACCTTGACGGCATTTATTGCAAACTATCTTTATTAACTCAAATAAAATATATCTACCTGTGCGTTTTATTCTAATAGTTATAACACCTATGGGGTGAGAGTGGGAGCTAGAAATAAATAGCGCAAAGGTCAAGTACAAACGGACTATTTATTCGCGTTATGTATTTCTAAGATGCAAATCCAACTAGCCCAGCTTAATATTTTATGGGAAGCTAGGCTGCTGGGGTTCAGAAAGTAGGCTAAACATTCACATTGGGGAAATTTTGAGCCTTAGTAGTTTTAAGGCGAATTAGAACTCACTGGACCTATTATCTCGGTCAGTCAAGCTCTAGGAATATGAACTTGAAAATATTCATAATAGGTCATGCCAAAAGCTGGCTTCAACTAGTCGGAACAAACTACTTGTGGCTGTTCTCCTTTATGCCTTTATACCTAAAGGTTTCACCTTTATTCAAAATATCATGTTATGCTTTCTTATCTTAATATTTATCTTTCTCAGCCTTTGTCTTCATATGTCAATTACCAAACTATTCAAATTACCATTTTGTAAAAACACATTCGCTGAAATATAGAAATCTGTACCTGTATAGTGCGTATGTAAATAATTAAGGAGAATCGTTTGTTAATAAAAGTTACAAATGCTTAGATCCCCCATTATGACTGTAAGCTTCCCTTGCACGGCCTTGAAGTGAGTTTTATGAATTACAGAATTGAAAATCTACTTATCAGGCTATTTTCTTGATAACACTGAAGGTCTAGCTTACAACGTATTGCTTGGTCAAAGTCATTGTCACCCGAGACATTGAAGTATAAGCTAACAACAACCCCCAACACCTTCTTTGACACGGTCTTTTGTTTTACTGCTATCGTTGCGTAGCTTAATTTTTTTTTTTCACGGCCCTGGTTAGCTGTTTGTAAGTTTGGTTCGCTTGATTTCTAGCGTGAGCAGCCAGCCTTGCACAAAATGCAGCTCGTACAAATTGAGTATAGCCCCCAAATGGCAAAGGGCGATTCAGGTTAAGCTATTGAAACCCAAGCAAAGCCCACAATCATAAAAAATATTTCATACGTCAGTTTGCAACTGCAAAAAATATCAGGAACACCTGAGCACAGTGATATCTCACTTAGGTAAATTTAGATGTTCTTACTTTCAGTGTTGCGTCTGGAATAAGAATGGCACTACCTTATGTCTGTCTTTTCAGTATATTTTACATGATCTAGTTTTTTAAGCTTCTGTCGAGTTGCAACATGTGAAGATTACATTTTCACGTGTAAATGGTTTTTAATAATTTTAACTATCACAATTTTCATTTCAGAAGTCAATCTACAACCTGGGGACAATGACAGTCCCGTGATATTCCTCAGCACTTTGGTACATCGGAGGCAAGTTGGGTCACCAGATAGAAAACTCTGTTGTAAAAGCACCGTGCAAGACCGACGATTGTTTACAATCTGAAGGCGACGACCATCCCGTTGTAGCTCTGAACAGTCCAGGGCCGTCTGGAGGCAAGTTGGGTCACAAACTAGAAATCTTTGTTGTAATAGCACCGTTTAAGACTAATGATTGACTACAGTCGGAGGACGAGGATCATCCTGTGGCAGTTTTCAGCACCCCAGTGCCGTTTAAAGGCAAGTTGGGTCACCAAATAGAAAACTTTGTTGTAGTAGCACCGTCTAAGACCAATGATTGACTACAACCTGAGGAGAACGACCATCCCATGGTAGTTTTTAGTACTTCAGTGCTGGCTGGAGGCAAGTGAATCACCAGATAAAAATCTTTGTTGCAATAGCATTGTCGAAGACCAATGATTGACTACGAACAGGGAAGACGACGACCCGACGATAGTCCTTAGCGATTCAGTGCCATCTAGAGGTCCCCGAATGCCCTGCCGGAGTGTCTCAGCACCTTCCAGAACGAGGCTAAAAGAGCAGTTCAAGCATGTGCAGCCTCTACAGGCTGCACACGCTTGAACTTTTGGTTTTCTCAATTTGGTGAGAAAACCAAAGGGGGGTTTCTCACTTCCTCACTTTCTCTCACTTTCTCACAAGTAACGAGCCTACTTGTAGTCCCTTACATTTATCAGTAATTTTGTAAAATAATATTTACATATTTTAGAAGGTATAATTGTGAAATAATTTACTTACTTTTTACGCGAGGGAATGGTTGTAATCCGTTACATTCTCGTTTTCATTTAGAGGATTTTTTTAATATTTAAATTTTTATTATTTTTTACTTACGCTTAGGGTCAGACGCTACACAGAGGAGTGGCAAACAAACGAACAAACAAAACGAAAAAAAACCACTTATCGTGCATCAGAAAACAGGACGGCGTTTTTTAAAGCAATTGGGTCAGGTAAGTTTGCCATACGGTGACGAAGGCGGTTCCATTCCACAGAAGTGCGAGAGATGAACGAATAGAAAAATGCATTCGTGTTGCAAGGCAGGACGCGAACCTTGTGTTAAGTGATCTAATCGACGGGAAATATATGGCGGGTCTCTTAGTACATTTTCACGCAGGGCAGTATGATAGTAAATTGTATGAAGAGACAAGCGAGAAAGCTGTCTCCGTAAAGCAAGGTTAAACAAAGATGATGACATCTTCATAGAGGTTACACTAGAAGTGCTATGATAGTTAGAAAGAATAAAACGTACAGATTTGTTTTGAGTCATTGCAAATGACTGAATGAGGTGCTCCATGCCGGAGTACCTCATTCTGGCATGGAACACCTCATTCAATCCGTGTACATTTACAGGGATTCTAACTGCATAGTGTTAATGGAGTAAATAGGCAAAACGCTGTTACGACGGGATACTCGCATTCATTTGCACTTGGTGATGTTTAGTTCCATTAGCCATGTGCGGCACCAGTCAGCTATTAAGATTAGATTAGACTCCAAAAGGCTGATGTCAATATTGGTTAATATTTCTTGGTAAACTACACAATCACCGGCAAATAAACAAGCAGAAGGGGAGATGTAGCCTGGTAGATCGTTAATATAAATGAGAAAGAGCAATGGGCCCAGTACAGGACAAAAAATCATTAAAGAGAAAGTTTTTTTTTTAATTGCTTTGCCTCATCTACCCGAATCATACTGTCACATGCACCTACACAGCGCAAGGTCTGGCATGCTTTGGATGATCAAAGCCTTCCTTCACGGTACCTGTTATCTCGAATTTACTTTTTTTGGCTTGGTTGTTTAGAAGAAGGGTGGTTGTTTGGGCGAGTTGGTTTGACATCTTATACAATCTTGTGCGCAACAAACTTGACAGTGCTCTTAACAGCCGGCTTCAGGGATCAAAAGTAAAAAAGGTTTTTATGTACGTAGGGGATTTTTTAGTTTTCATCGCATCTGACACTAACGCTTTTAAAGCAGAGGCTGTCAAAACCCTGACCACTTTTAAGGAATGTTTTGGCCCACTCGAGGTCACGCATGAGATACCTGTGGACAACACTATTCGCTTCCTTGACATCAGATTTGTATTTCTCAACGACCACATCTGTTGGTGCTATGAGCCACGTGCGAATAAGCCGTCACTTCCCTTTCATTCAGCCCAATCCAAGCTAGTCAAAAGGAGTTTTGTTAACCTGTGTTTCACCAATGCACTAAAAAGTCTTGTGAGCATTTGATCCCCAAAGGTTTTAATCAGCAAGTTTTGCGCTTGCTCGCAGCTGGGTATCCTAAACACATTCTTGTTGCGGTCGCGGAAGGCCTTCTAAGAAAGTGCTGTCTCGTGGAAAACAATGGGAGCCAGCCGGTAAGACAAAAAGTAAAAGTTGGTGTGATTCCGTATATGCACCGAGTGTCGCACAATTTAAAGAAAGTAGCAATGCGATCAAATGTAAAGGTAGTGTTTTCTGCGCCCAATAAGCTCATGGACCTGTGCAAACTATCAAAGCCTGGCGTGCGTGCCAAACACGGATGTGAAAAGAAGGACAGAACGAAATTTGTCGACTGTACAGATGGCGTGGTTTATCGCATTCCGTTGTCCTGTGGCAAGCACTACGTCGGGCAGACGGGGCGCTGCCTAAATGATCGGCTTCGCGAGCACAATAGCAACGTGCAAAAAAAGAAGGGTGGCTTTCTTGACTTTCATTGCAGGACATGCGGTTCTACCCAACTGTTGGATGAATGCGTAAAAATTGGGAAATGCAAGTCAGCGGTAACACGCGAAATCATAGAAGCCGAGCACATTGATTATTTAGGAGACACGTGTGTTGCTATGCCGTCGATTGCATTATCGGAGAAGGAATTGTTTTTCCTGAGAACGAAATAGTGTTGTTTTCCCAGTTATGCTCTGTCATGGTGTTTTTCCTTTACTTTTGTCTTTTTTGTTGTCATGGTAACGATGGTTGAGACTATTTTACCAAAACACTTTTTCAATAAAACTCGGTTGAAAGTTGCGCCTTGTTGTGTCCTCTTCTCTGCTTTTGTCCTTGTCTTTGTTGCGCACAAGATTGTATAAGTTGTTTAGAAGGCGTGACTCATCAGCTCACTCGCCTAAACCGAGGGGGGAAGCACGCTGATACAAATAACCGGACTCTCCATGCAAACAGTATTAGGTAAATATTTTGGGTGTCGAACAGCTAGGAAAGGTCTTGTGCGCGCACTGTTTTCTATTTACTCAATCGTGAACCCAGTCGCCCGTCCAGGTGGCAGCCCCTATTTGGGTAAAGGTGGGCTGAAAAGTTGTTCAGCGCGGCGGACGACATCTTCACATAAAAACGAGGCACAATGTCCGTTGAGACTTTTGAGAGCCAGATGTTGCTCAAGGTCACAAAGGTGTGTGTGGCGGCAACAATAAGCGCTTCCATAGCACTTGTGTTTTTCGTCCTATTCTAGGGCAGTAAGACGCCGCGAAAGTAACGGATTACTTTTTGAAGTAACGGCTACTTACATTTATGGAAGTGTAATTGTAATTGTGATTAGTTACAAAAATGTTACGGGTAATGTTAAATTAATTTTTTGAATGTTTTTTAGTAACGTGTACAAGTCTGGATGCAACCATGTGTTAACAGGTTACAGATTTAAAAAAATGCACTGTCTTCAAACAAAACCTTGCCTCACAAAAATAAAACACAATTCAGAAATTGCAAAGCACAACCTGGCATCCTTGCTCTCTGGTAGCCGCAGTAAATGTAGCAACTATAAACTGAAGTGAAGAATGACAAAAAACGTAAATACAAGGGGTGATTACAGAATTTATTTTAATCAGAACTTTTAAAATCTAAGCCTGTCATGTAATATTGCATAGGCAAAGCCTTGGCTAATTTGAAAATGATTTGCCACTGCAAAATGATTTTGTCATTGCCACTCGTCTATCCGGCAGAATGAGTTCACAAGCACGCTCAGTGTCGTCATCAGTTGTCGAAACACACAGGCGTCGGCTCCTTCATGGCTGACAATTGTGCACCCTTCATATAACGTCTGTATCCACCCGAACACACCTCTTTGTGACGAAACATTTGCATGATATACTGTGCACAAAGTTTTTGATAGATAGCGGTACCATATATATATATATTTCGGCTCAGGAGAGCCGCGTACAAATTACACATGGGGGCAGCCATTCTTTCTTGTACCTCAATCACAACTAAACTGACTTAGCACATTCAAGCCTGCACAGCAGTGGCTGGAGAGACAGCAACCCTGTACGCAAAGAGCTGACAAGACAGTGCGACAAGGGTTGTCTACCAGATCCCTCTCTCGTGCGGCGGAGTCTACATAGGACAGACGGGCAGGTGTATAAATGTAAGGGCGAGGGAACATTCCCTTTCCCTTCGTTCCTCCCCCTCTGGCCACCTCGGAATGCACTGTATCCGATGCGGCTGTGAGCCACGTTTCCATGATATCACAATTTTAGCCCGCCACAGAAACAAAACCATGAGGGAGATTGATGAAGCATTTTTTTTTTATATCTGCAAAAAAAGGATAAGCCTGTATCGGTGCGCCGTCCTTAGCTCTGATGACCGACGAAGTGAACTCTATCATGACTTGTGGAAACTTCGTTTGATCGCAGATAAGAGTGCACGTGCAACCATTTTGACGGGTTGTTTGTATGTGTTTTTTCCCTGTATATTTCGCGTTTTGTGCACAAATAAACTTCCAGTTGCTAGCCAGCACCGTGTCTGTCGTTACTTATTTTGCTCGCCCCTCGTTTATTTTCGCGTTCTTCCCCTTTCCTGATGGAGTAGTTAACATGTTGTACCAAGACTGAATGGAGATTCACACAGCTCGTACTAGCAAATCTAATATACTGTCATTACTTTCCATAGAAGGTGACCCAAATGTTTGTGGAGAATGTAACAATGTCATCACCCCTGTCATGGTCGTCGCCGTACATCTACGGCGGTGATTACATATTTGAAAGTGCTCTTGTAAAATAGTAACTTGAGCTAGTTGGTACTTCAACATGATAAAACAGCGCACAGAACACGAAGGAAGAGAGAGGACAGAAGAAGGGAAAAGTGAAAGAAGTCATTTCCATGGCTTCTTTTTTCTTCTCTTTAAAATAAACAAGTTGAGAGTCAGCGCTTTTTCGCTATTTTCGCTCTGCTTGTCCTTTCTCTTCTTCCGTGTTCTGTGCGCTATTTTATCATGTTTAAAGGGCTCGCCTAAACGCGGAACTGCGGACACCGGAGGAGTTATTGCTATTTGTGATGTCTTTGGAGAACTATACACATTATATCCACACGTTTTTTTTTTTTTTTACATGCTGAGCTATTTATAGTTTATAAATTAGACTCTTCGCGCACGTGATGCTGCCTTCGCATACCGGCTGATCTCGCGGTAGTGCCCATAAGAGCATAGGCGCTTCCGATTCAGACTTCCAACGCTTTCCAACGCTTATCATCAGACGGGAGTGGCTCGTGCCCGACCACAGCGGTGATGAGAATAGCCAAACCCTAACAATTCCTTGAGCTCAGCATGCGTTTTCTACTTTGCCAACCCTAGTGCGTGGGTATGATTAATGTTGGCGGCATAGGATAGGCATCAGCATCAGGCCACGTGGCCGCTTGTTTTGGCTGCGGGTTGAAGGGATGAACGACGTTCATATTTTTCGAAGTTATTTGCCGACCGCCTTTGCTTAGAAAAAAAAAAAAAAAAACTAAGGCAAGTTTTTTTTGGTTATTAACGTTAGGGAATGATTCCGAGTAGTATTTAGCGAAAGTAGAAAATCGTTTCTTTGCCCCTTTAGGCTGAGACTACAACCAAAGCTACAAGCGCGAGCTAGCCCGCGGTGCTGGCTTCGAGACGTGCCTTTCACGAGCGCTTGTTCTGCGGACGAACTTTTCAAAGCCGAGGAATCAGCTCCGCGGCGAAACATTGATGGTCATGGATTTTAATAAAGTGTTAATCATGCATTAAATAATCACCCTTGAGTATGTCTACAAAATATCTCATCAAAATGATCATTTTCTTTCGAGAAAATGAATTACGAATTTTACGCGTACACCTCCGAAAAGCTGGCTGTAACTCTACTGGCAACAACGAGCTCGGGCACTCGTGACGTCAAATGTTGCATCCGCGGCAACATTGATCCGAGAGCCGACGACGCTCCCTAACCCACGGCGCAGTGCGTTGGGATAGTGGGCGTCTGTGGTTTTGCCAACCGTGTCTGGTTTAGGCTGTTTGCGGCTTGCGATGGAGGGCGGAGGAATGAACCGATCTCACCAGCCAGCTTAGTTACGCCGCGGCTGGAGTAATGCATCGAGAGGAACTTGTCTTTCTGCACGTAGGGATAATATCGATGGAGCTCTACGCGCGCGGGGCACGAGACGGCACGAGCCGTTTCTTGCACTGCCACCTGCCTCCCGTCAACAAAAGTTTTGGCGGCGACACGCATGCGTGGAACGCTTAGTGAGATTGGTCTATTGGTGATTGGCTGTGGGGTGCTATTGCAGAACGAGGGACTGCAGCATAGTGACATTTAGTTGGTTTCCGACCGTTAAGTCTCTGCGACGGAAGTGTGTCCGTGCAGTCCGACGCGATCGCTGGAAAACAGATAGCACCTTGCTAGCAAATAAAGCATCTCATTACATTCTGCTCTGGAGCGGCATCTGAATCCATATGCTGGCGGATCGCGGTTGCAGCCGCCTTGGGAGGTATCCTCGGAGGCGATGCCAGCGGATCGCATGCGAACGGCGAATTGTCTGCAATCTTGTGATCAAAATTTTAATACATCTACTAGTCATTGCACTCTCTAAAGACAAGCTTGATGAATCGTACTCCATAATTTTCCACGGACGATCGCGACGGCCTTCTGACTGCTTCTGTTGCTGGAAAAAACAGGCTCAAGCTGCAGATGAGCTGATGTTTATACGACACCTGACGTAACAACAAGACATCAAACCAGTAAAGTTGCAGGTTAGTTCCCGTTTTGGTTATATCGTATTTTTACGACTAAAATTATTAACGTTTTTTGGGGGAAATTAATTTGCTGCTTTAGGCTCAGTTTCTTCTGCTCTTTCAGAAAAAACGTTTTGTTGAAAACGTTCAAAGTGACGCCGGAGATCGGACCACGTGGGGCGAACGCTGGCGCTGAAGAACCCAGGGATCCTGTGTCCAATCCTCACACCTTCCCGTTTCGATCTAGAAGAACATTGTACCGGCGTGGTGGTCGTGCAGTAGTACTGCGTGATGCACGCTGAAGATCCCAGGATAGTGGTTTTACTGTACTGGCTAAATTTCTCATCTACAGCCGAGACACCAGACGCCCATTGAAGCAGCCTAACTTCGGTTGTATAGAAATAAACACAGCACAATTACTGGCGCCAGTGACTCCTAGTCACTAAAATATACTGTATAAACTCAAAAGCCAGAATTTCGTTTCTGTCTGTTTAAACACCCCTACCGTATGAGGATGATTACGAACCAACGCGCGCAGAGGTAGACAGTTATACTCAAAATCCAAACACACACAAAAATACACTCACACAGCGCTGATGAGTTGAGATCACCGCTGTGCGAGTGCATTTTTGCGTGTGTTTGGATTTTGAGTAACTATCTACCTCTGCGCTGGTTCATAATTATGCCTTACCCACTCGCCCAATATGCAGTATTAACAGGATTTATGAGGATGAACCACACGCAAGGTGAATCAGCCGGATCACGACGGTTGCGAGGCAAGCGTCATGGTGCTGCCATCTAGCCGAATAGACGTGAACTATTTTGGTTTTCCCACGGCCCGAGATTTCCCGCGGCGTTCGAATCCTTCGAGGTTTTTGGCGCATCGTTCCTCGCTGTGTTTACTGTGTCACTTTAAAAACACTTTCCCTGTGCCTGGTAAAATTTGTAAAAGAATAACTGTAAGATTGTAAAAAAAAAAACACGAGAAACTTGTAGACTGTGGCAATATGTCTTATCGGTCAAGACTGTTGTGTTCCAAAATATTCTTTCCTTATTATTTGTTCGTTTATTAGCGATTCTAGAGGCACGCAGTGGTTGTATTTTCTTACTGTACAATTCTTTTGATATAAATTGTAGTTACGGCCGCATCGCATCAAGAAACTTTTGAGGTTCCGAAATGTGGAGGGCGACACAGCCAGACATCGTGATATTGCGAAAACATTTCGCGATCGCCATGGCTCGCGAAGCCTACAAAAAATATTTTTGACGCTTGCATGTTTTATTCACGTGTCGAGAAGTGTGACTAATTAAGGTACATAATGCATTGTATTGTTGCTACAATGAAGTTAATTAATGTTAGTACAAAAATGGGCTGAAACAATTTCCGACAAGTTACCGGTCATGTTTTGTTTTTCTTTTCAGTTTGCCTTTGGTTTGGTTTTATGATGGCGGGAAGGATGTTGATTTGGTTCAGTTACGCAAATTACGCATCAGTCATATAACAACTAAGTGTCGTTTTTTTGTTTGGTTTAGTTCTGGTTCGATACTGAGATTCATAATCGAGTTCTGAGGATCCCGTAATTTCTCATTTCTTTATTTACTTATTTTAGGATACTGCATGTAAGATTCCTTGCTCAGGCAGGAAAAGCATATTTAAAGAGGCACTGCCAGGTCCAGTTATTTTTTTTTTAATACAAATCGATTGAAACCGATGCCTGGAACACTACCCTCAAAACTTGAAGCTTAGGAGCTCAGTATTTGTGAAGTAAAAAAGCGATTTGCGAAATTCGAATTTGAAGTTCCCGCGCGATCCACGATAGTGTATTGACGTCAAAGATTGAGTCGTCCTGTCCTTTCTCCCCCGCCTCCGAACCGTGCAGCATAAGTGTCGTACTCGCCCGCGATCAGCCATGCTTCGAGCCTGTCGCCGATCGCTGTGAGCAGTCGACGCTTCACGTTTCGAAGTGTGAAGTTCTTTTAGGGCCCTTTCTTCGATTGCAAATTCTTTGAAACGGTGTGAGGTCGAGGAGGACGCGCATTTGACTCTTGTGAGTGACATGAGGGGCCACGTAGCGCCTGGTGCTGGGTGCCCAAAACAAACCGAAAGTACGCTGCGCAAGTTCCCGAAGAATCCGTCAGAGAAGGAGGCCTGGCTAGCTGCAATTCCTGAAGAGCTACTCCAGGGTTTCGGATCGAAGTCCATTATTTGTTTTCGACACTTTGTCGACAAGGATTATGAGGTCAGCCGAAGCGTCCCTAGAGTATTGGAGGTTTAAATGGTGCTTCGGTTGAGATGTGGTGTCGTTCCGACGAATGTGCCGCGGCAGATCACATCACGCGAAGCAAAAGGTCCATGGCGAGATGTAGCCTACCAAACATAGATAACTTTGTCCGATTCCCTGGCTCCCCGATCATCATCGGCCTCGCTGCTACAGGTGCGGATGCCGAGCGCCGCCATGTTTTCCGAGGAAGGATAAAAAAGCCAGAAGGCGACATCACTTCCGGACTTCGATTTTCGATTTTTCATATGAAGGGGCGTAGTGCACTCGCAATTGCGTTAAAGAATCATGTTTTACGAATGCCATTATTAAATATTATAAAAATGTCGCTTACAAAGCTTCTACATTTCACAATCGATTACGTCGCAAATAAAAAGAAGCCAGGAAGTGAGACTAGGGGGGGGGGGGGGGATATTAACAATAAATAGGCACGCGCGCGTGCGCTCGAAAAAAAGAAATATATATATATATATATATATATATATATATATATATATATATATTTTGTTTGCAAAAAATTGGGTTGTGTGTGTGTTTATGCAGCCTAGAACTTGGTCTGCCTCACAGGGGCGACGAGTCTCCCAGCTGTGGATGAGAAATTTAGCCAGTGCGGTACAAACGCTAGCCTGGGGTCTTTAACGTGCACCACGCAGTAGTGATACACGACCGCACGCCGGTACGATGCTCATCCAGATCGAAACGGGCAGGGGTGGGGCTCGAACCCAGGATCCCTGGGTTCTGCAGAGCGAGCTTTCGCTCCACGTGCTCCAAGCTGGTGTGCGCTAGACCACTCGGCCACCGATTTTTTTTTCTTTATTGCCGGATTTTTTACATTGTCAAATAGGCAGGCATATCGCTCAAACCATAGGAAGCAGGGCAAGGCTAAACTAAACCAGTCCGAAGTGACTGGCGTCGGAGGCTAAAATTGTTTCATGGACAAAAGTGCCTCAATGCGGGGAAGCCACGCAGGCTCGTACTTCTGTGCTCTGTTAACTTCAACTAACAAAGATACACTTTCACGAAAATATTCCCGCGCCTCCCGTACATTATTGTCAGCGTTGTGTACAGCCATTCGGGACTTCCAAATACTGTGCAGACCCAACAGCATAACCAGGTCAAAGGGAAAACCTTCCTCGTTTTTAACCGATAGATAACGGATTCCATGCGCATCCAGGGGGAGGTCCTTCTTCAGGGTACGTTGGAGGACGTCCCAGAAGAAGACCCCATCCCAGCACTCAAGAAACACGTGTTCGACCGTCTCTGGCTTCTTGCATAAAAAGCAGTGATCCCCCCACGGTACAAAAAGTCCCCTCTCGTTTAGCCATGTCTTGACCGGCAGTGTACCTGAATGTAATGTAAAGAAGAAAGTCTTGGTGCCTGCGGGCACCACCATACGCTTAACGCGCTTCAAGACATCTTGCCCTGGGCCTGCACAGTATAAGGCTCTGTATAGAGGTACAGGAAACACAGTATCGCACACAGCCTTATACAATCTTTTCCGAGGAACCTCACTCAAATACTCATCTGAAAAACGAGATAACAGAAATTTACATGAGGCAACGACTTCCTTTAAATATCCATGAATACCACCCGACATCGATGACGTGGAAACAATCAACTCAGGCAACCTGCTTGCAACTCTCACTTGACAAACGGTGCGCAAAAAGGGGTCACTTATGTCCCGAAAATACATGAACCGATTAACAGCCTGACGCAAAAACAAATGCGTCAAACTAAGCCCTCCATTGCGTACGCGCCTGAAAAGATTCGTCCTACTCGATCGCTCCCAAGTGGAACCCCAAATGAACACTGCAAATACCCGGTGCAATTTCTTCACATTTACCCGCGAACAATGCAAAACTTGTAGAACGTACCACAGTTTGCTGACAAAAAACAAATTGCAAACTGTGGCCCGTGCAAAAATAGACAGATCATACCTCCCACTTTTTTCTACTCTTTCGCGAAGCTCCACCACCTGCCGTCGCCAATAGGGTTCGCTATCGCGATAATTTTCTAGAGGCACTCCCAAATATTTTACGGGGGTGGTCACCCACTGCATGTTGGCAAACGAACAAGGAGTAGAACTCCACTCTCCATGCCAAAATCCCAGGCACTTGGCCCAGTTAACAAAGCTGCCACTGACTTCGCAATAACGTTTAAGCGTGTGAACGACTTGAACAATACTCTCGCGGTTGGAACAAAACACTGCGATATCATCAGCATACGCTAACACTTTAACTTCGGTCGCATGAAGCTGAAAACCACTGATAGTACTGTTTTTAAAAATACTAATGCAAAGGGATTCTATGTAAATGCAAAAAAGAAGTGGTGACAAAGGACACCCTTGGCGGACGGATCGATTCACTTTTATACGTTTTCCAACCGACTTGTTCACCATAAGTCTCGTCGAGCAACCGTTGTACGCCATGCTGACACCTTCACGGATAACAGCGCCGACGTTTACATGATCGAGAATAGTTAAAAGCAGGTCGTGAGGCACGCGATCAAAAGCCTTTTCCAAATCTACCTGGAGCATCGCAACGCAAGTACGGATTGCGTCGCAACACTCCAGAACACTGCGTGCTTTATGGATGTTGGTGCAAATAGTCCTTCCTTTAATGCCGCAAGTTTGATGGGGCCCCACTATTTCTGATATTACAGATTGCAATCTCCTTGCTAAGATCTTCATTAAAATTGTGTAGTCGACATTAGTCAGACTGATCGGCCGATACGCTGTGACGTGCTGCAACTTAACTGCGTCATCTGTTTTGGGAATTAGCACTGTGTGCGACGACATAAAAGATGGAGGCAACATATTCAAATCATATGCTTCATTGAATACCTTGGCTAGGACTGCGGCAACCTCGTGCTTCTGAGTCTTATAAAAAACTGCACTTAGGCCGTCTGGGCCAGGGGACTTTCCCGGGTTTAGGGCTTCTATTGCAAAGACCACTTCCTCTACGCTGATGGTCGATTCTAGTAATTCTTTCGTTTCGTCATCTATGCGCGGCATGAAACCCAAAAATTCATCTTTAAAAAGCTGGACATCTACTGGACTGGACGCAAATAATCTACTGTAATACTCGAAAAATGCGAGTTCGATTTCTTCCTTATCGGTCGTAAGTGATCCGTTCCTCTCTACCCCCGTTATCTCGTTACGCCGAGCATATCTTTTCTCGAGGCTCAGCGCACGCTTAGTTGGCGCTTCGCCTGTTGACCATCTTTCGGCTCTGGCTCTAACAATCGCCCCAGAGTATCGTTCCCGATCTAGAATCTCGAGTTTATCTTTCACACAAGAAATATCGTCTTTGTATGCCCCAGGCAATTTAGTCTCTTCCTTTAGTAGTATCCGCAAATTATTACGCAATAACATTTCGTTGCTTCTTTCAGTGCTTTTAAGTACGCCTGCACGCTCTAACGCTTTCATTTTTATTTCCTGCTTAAAAAGCTCCCATCTCACACCATACCCTAATTTTTTCTGGCTCTCCAGTGTTTCAACCGCGGTCTGCACTTCGGCAGTGAAAACGTCATCCTCCAACAGTTTCGCGTTCAATTTCCATAATTCCCAGCTGAAGACTTTCCTGGCTTGGGATTTACTACGCATACAAAAGGAAACTAGACAGTGATCACTAAAGGAAACAGGGTGCACGCGATATTCAAAACATAATGGTATCAAATCTAAAGAAACGTACGCTCGATCTAGACGGGCGTGACTCGACCCTTGGAAATGGGTGTACTGGATTTCGCGGCCATTCCTCAAACATTCCCCGACGTCATCAAAGCCGGACTCGTTGATTAACTTCAGAAGGCTCTCTGTGCTTAAATCGCGATAGGGCGTTGAGCTGGACTTGTCCCCAGCAGAGCAGACGCAATTGAAATCGCCAAGAAAAATAATAAGGCGATCACTTTTACAATACTGATGCATGAAATCAAAAACTCCCGCCGCTCATCAACCCTATTGGAGGGGTACACACAAACGACCCTCCAATCATACGATGAAAGAGAAAAATCACATACAACAAAGCGCCCTGAATCACACGTCGTCACCGCCTCGACTGTTGCACCCAAACTCTGGCGCACTAACAACAAACAGCCCGCCGACGACCCAACCGCGTGACTAACACACACTTCGTAACGCGCCGAAAAAGGTCTAACCATGAAGTTGGTCTGGTCCTCACTCTCGACCTTGGTCTCCTGCACAGCGATGATGTCGAGGTCCTGTTCGACTGCTAGACGGCAGAGTTGCCTCTGCCTCCTGCGATCTGAGAGGCCTCGGACATTAAGGGTCGCTACTCGCACAGGACTTTGTAAGGAGACCATGGGTTAGTGAGGACCAACCCTCCTACACTGCCGTTCACTGCGACAGTTTGTCGCGTGGTCCTCCTCGGTCTGCGCCGGACCGCTGGTGGCCATCCACTCCGCTCCCGCCCGACACCATTCTCCACTTGCGCTCGAGCTGACGCAGCCGCAGTTCCTGACCAGTCGTGTCCGTGACGTCTTCGAGCCTACGCTTCGCAGAGCCCAGCTCGACGTCCATCGCTGGCGTGATGGACTTCGCCATTGCCAGACCTCGTCTGGCAATGGCGAAGCACCAGCTGCCCCGCCGGCGCTCCCTGTTGGAGGTACCGTCGAGCGCTCGACTGCAGGTGGATCTGCATGAGCCGTAGTCGACGGCTTGTCCGGCAGCACGGGGTTGTTCACTCCGGGGGAGGTGCTGGAAGCGTCGTCGCTCTTGGCTTGTTCGGCCTGGGTTTTCACGGGCGCGGCCGCTCTCTCCGCCTCTTCCTCGTCCATCATATCGTCGACGTGGTCTTCGTTGACTCCTCGTCCCACGGCTCGGGCGTAGGAGCGGACACAGTCGTCACGCTCGTGGCCATAGGCGCGGCGCTCGGAGCACCTGGGAGCCCGGCAGTCTCGACGTATATGCCCCGTCCTACGGCACCGGAGGCATACTGGGGCCCTCCCAGGCACGACGACCAATACCAAGCCGCCTCCTAAGCGCAGCTGATGGGGGAGGCGGTCAAGGTTGACACCCTCCCGGAGTACCAGCCGCACTATCCGGGTGGTAGACTCGGCTCCCTCGAAGCCCGGCACCTTCCAGCGATCGGACGCGACGTCCTTCACCTCGCCGTACTCCGAGAAAGCCTTGCGAATGGTGTCGTTCGACACGTCGAACGCCACTCAGTGCAGCTTGATGCGCACCTCTTGCCTGGAGGGGTCCACGACGATGCAGGTGCGTCCTTTGACAGCGAGCCGCCCTGCTTTCACCAGCTTGAGCTTGGCCGCGTCGGTCCTCAGGTCAAGCAGCCAGACATGGGACATCTGGTACGCCCCAATTCCGGCTACCTCCCTGAGGACCCCCAGTTCGTCGAGCGGTTGCCGGAAATCCTCAATCCTGTATGGCCTCCCGGCCATGTCACAGTGAAGGACGACCGCTTTCTTCATTGAATCACCTGATGGAAGCTGGGGCAACAAAAACCTGTACTCACTTGAGCCGGGAAAAACAGTATCACCGCGGCCGGCGAGGGCCGTTATCGCCGCTCCTTCGGAGCTCATGATTTCACCTCCGTGCGCTCTTGCGTTCGAAAATGGAATGACTCGGCCACCGATTCCCCCTATTTTGTTTGCATTGTGGTATTTGTTTGTGCGTCTATAACTATCCCTTCGTAACGTTTTAGACAAAGAAATACAACCTTTGGGGTGTCAGCGCCTCTTTCAAAACACACACGCACACGCAAAACAAAACGCAGATATGCAACACACAGAACGGCGATTTAAAAATGAGAAAATGTTGGTCATACAGCATCTCCCGACTAAGGCCACCGTCCTGTAATTCATGGCGGGAGCACTCGATCCGAATCGCTTGCGTTTGCCCTGGTATCTCGATTCAGCTTGAAAACCTCAAATATGTCGAAAATTGGAGGCATTTACGCGCGTGATTCGATACGTTAACTCGATTTAATGCGCTACTGTCGCATCCATGTAAACGCAGCATCTAAAGACTTACGTTTTGAGTTGTCGAGGTACATAGACCAATTGTTTTACGTTATCTGCGATCGAAGTAGAAGCTAAGAGCACCAGCATGTTATTCTGAATGGTACTTTAACTGCACGAAACACCCTTGCTTGGCAGGGAAGCCGATAGCCGCGGAGCTTCCTCTCCGATAGCTTCGGGTATACGTAGGCACTTTGAGTCAGAGAGTATGCGGGGAGCAGAAGACGAGAGCGCGTGGCGCCAGGATGCCGAGCTCTGACTCGAATGATTAGTGGGCAGACACACACAGCTAGCTGACTTTGTGTCTGCTCACTCTTTAAACGCGTTCGAACGCCAAACGCCGGCGTCATGCGTTTGTCGTTCATACGAACGGTGCAGTGGAGACAAAGGCTTGCCTCTACCCACTAATCTTTCCAGTGAGAGCTCGGTGTTCTGACGTCCTCGCGCTCTCTCCTGGTTAGCTCCCTCGGTTTCAATCCGCGTAGCATTGGTCCGAAGCGCTTCCACACTGTCAAAAGTACTTCCGCAAGTGGTTGGCTTCGTTTGGTGCAAGTGGTTGGCTTCGCTGTGCTATGGCGACATTTTGTTTTCGTTGATTTCTTCGTATTTTCCTTGTGAGCGCGTGCTGTCGGCATCGGGTACTACAAAGGCTGGCATCACCCTAAACAGAAGAACATTGAGGCACCCTAGGTGACTGTGCTTCCACTGTGCTTCTTACGCACCATTGACCTAGTCGCCCGCTACTAAATTTCTGGGTTTTGACGTCAAAAATAGGAGCCACAAGGGGGCGCAACTGCAACATCTCATCGCCACCAGTTAATTTTGCTCGAGTAGAGGGCCGCACTGCGGCCTTTACTCGTTATGTAAAGTTCTGTACGTCGGCCTTTACGCTTCATGGAGTATTCACTCCATGAAGCGAATTCGCAGCGAACAACCAACGGACTTCGGTCATGTGGCACGCAGGGCGCCGCCATGTGTATCTACGCTCGCGCCACCACGCGGAAAGAACTGGCAGGCAAAAAGGGGGAGGGGGGGGGGGGGGGGCTGCGTTGGCGGCGTTGCTTTGGGGAGCTGGATGCGGCAGGCTGTCCGAATGCACCGACACGTCGTAAAAGATGTCTTCACCAGAAGCCACCGCGGCCCGTGCTTCAACAGATAAGATGTGAATATTCGAGAACCCATCTTGATCAAGAAAACAAGGGAAAACCTTTCTTGTCTTAGATGTTCTCGGTGTCTGCTGACCCTTGACATCCGCGTTTCAGTCCGGGTTCATTGTGTAGTAAATATTTCGCTACCACTTTCTTATGGCTTTCAAATGCTTGATTGTTGGCTTCTTGTATACGACATTACATTCGTGGCACGTTTGAGACCGATTTTCGCGATCTGCTTGCCTTTCCGCGGCAGCGCGGCTCTCCCGAGCCGAAATAAGTGGGAGGTGTTCACTTGATCGAACGACGTTTTAGCAAATGAAAATGAGACCTCGACGTTTCATCGAATGACTAGCGAAAGGGTCTAGTTACATAGACAGCTCGGATTAGCTATCTTTTGTAATGTGCCGCCTTGTCTGCCGCCGAAAAGCGGCGTAAACGAGGGCTCCGAGTATGTTAGCACGCGTCCCCCCCCCCCCCCCCCCCCCCCACACACACACAAAAAAAAAAAAAAAAAAACACGCTGCGAGCCTCTGGGTTCGAAACTATTAATTGCCAGTTCTGAAGGATGGTACTTACTTGAAGTGGGAGCTGGAATTCTGCGAGGTACCAGGAGACACTTACTATCGGGCAACGAAGCAGGGTGCCTGTGGGGGCGGAGTCTAGGAACGCTACTGATTAATATTGTGACAGGCGATAAGTTATGATAACAGACTAAACTTCCACTCGTTTGTTCCACTCGTTTGCGGTGATACTTTATTAGCCCTTGTTACACTACACCAAATATCTTGGGCAGTGAAATTTACATCACGCAAGCTCCTCCGTCGTAGTCAAATGAGCGCAGTCGACGACGAGGTGTAATGAGCTACTAAGCTTCACAAGGAAAATGCGCATAAGAAAGAGTTTTGAGGCAGTCCAAAACACCGATCCAGCAGACGCACGTACACTGTTAGCGAAAATGTAATATTTCGCCTGTTTACACCCCATTTTCACTCGTTAGCATATTTTTACACGCTCTGCTAGTGATAAATCGTCAAAAAATTACTTGGGGTAGTAAAAATTGGTGTTTCGGTTTCGGTTTGCACGACTTGGCGTGTAAGCAACACTGAAAACACCCCAGCCCAACACCCCAAAACGTCGAGCGCCATGTTGCTTCTGCTGCTTCTGCCTTGAAGCGGTACGGCGGACGTAGCAGCCGAAGGTGAGTGTTTGATTTTTTTTATCAAGTTTGTATAGAATGTAGCACGTCTCAGATTTTTATTACATGACATTCAAGAACGTTAGATTTGCTCTGAGCAAGCCGGCTCAGGCGTTAAGCCCGATTCACACAACCGGCGTTTAGCCACCCCGTCGATTGGAAACGACTCGACTGCTCGCCGGTTCTTTTGCGCGAGCTTTCGCTCGGGCGCTGTGAACCCTATGAACTGTGGTGCTCAAAGCTAGCACAATTAGGCACGGCTAGCGTCCCGGTGGAAGCTGCAGAGAGCGGAAACCGAAGACACCGTCGCATAAGAGTGGCGAAGCCGCGATCCTGCGCTGATCGTTGTCCCGCCGCTCTTTCCGGCAATATCGACACTTCGCTGCTGGGTGTCTCGTATTTCGACGTTTTAGAGAAACTTGGCATTGGCAAGCGCGAGGAGTCTCTATATCGTTTTCTCCGTCGCCTGCGTGGAGGAAACACGGTGGCGATAAAAACATATGCTCATGCAGTCAGTCAACTTGGACAATCCCCCTGTTCCCTCAATCCTATCGCATTCTTTGACTGCGTTTGTGACAACAACGTTTCCCCAGTGTGAAAGCTTTCAGTCACAACGGGCTACAAGCTGGGTTGTGCATTGCATGTAGCCCTGAGGGAATTCTTCGCCGGAGACACCAGCACATTAGTTTCATTGGTAAGGTGACCGGCCACTAACGTGTTTGGCAAATGAAGCGATCACGGGTAAGTAGAAATGCAAACAATGTTGAATGAATATTAAGGTGGTTGTAGCCAGAGCCTGCCAGTTGAAATCAACCTTTAACAATATAGTCTGCGGTAACTTCTTTTTGCACTTAGGATTGCAATTTTAAACACAAAGCCACTCCACATAGCTGTCGAGAATCGTGTAAACAACAGCAGTCATCGTCCCCGGTTCGGATGAGCGAAGCCTTAGCTTGATGAAAAGAATGGCGGTCTATACTTCTTGGTTGTTTCAATCACAACCTCGCACAGCTGAACAGACAAACAAATCAAGGAAATATATCCCGCGCTGGCTTGCAAATCACAGCACACAAGCAGGGTACATAGCAGAGCAGAAAACACTGGCAATGAGCACACGGAGGCATGCAGCTTCCTTTCTTTTCCCTCGGCGAATGATTGGTTTGCTGCAGCATTCCGTAAGCACGTCGACATTCAAAAGTTGAGCCTCATCTGTCTTGCAGTGCCTTGCGGAACGGCAAGTATTGCCCACCATTCCACAAGGCACTGCAGGACTCGCAAATGTGTGAACAGTGCTTTGCAATAAAGGCCATGATCGGGCAGCAGGTGCCCATCTAAAGACATTTAATATTGATTGGCATTGAACTAACCTTTGGGCTTCATCACGTAGCAAGCACGGGTGAGGTATAATTCAAGAACATTTAATGTTCGACGAGTTTAATACGTTGTAGTGCTTTCCCATCTGTTTCGGTGTCACGGAGTGGGGTTCAAATTAATAAAAATAATTCAATGATCCACTCTGAGAATAAACGAGAAATTACGGGAAAAGAACAAGAGAGCTAAGTTTGACCATTGACTAGCGCTAGGTCCACGCCTGGTGTATAATCAGTAGAGAAAGATGATGACACAGGGAGGATAAGCAAACAAAAGATTAGATTTAATAAAGTGAAAAACTAAGCTGTACACGGCAATAGAGCACTCAACACAAACCACACTCCAGCTCAAAGCTATCGAGCCCTGCGAGCCAGAAACTAATACTAAAAAGACTCGACGCTCATAAAACCGAAATAAGCCAACAGAACATTGACGAAAACCCGACACTAACAACGAGAGCAAACCGAGATGGAGCTCGAACGTTACCGCTACACACATGGGATAATCCCCCAAAACAGTCGCGACAGAAAGTAGCACTGTGTAAAAATCTTCCCAACATTCAACAATTCGTACTTCAGAGCCAGAGAATGCAGTAGACAAGTCCTAGAAAACCAGGCTTAGCTTTCCGGTAGGTGCCGAGTCCAGAGCAGTCCGTAGTCTGGAGTTGTCGGCCGAAGAACGGCGTCTCGAAGTCCAGCGGTCCAATTAGAGGCTTGATGAGGTCGACATTGCGCACCACACAGCCACACACGCTTCAGCACAACAAACTCAAACACTTGTCCGACAGGCAGGGCAGAAGCCAAAAATTACACGTTCCAAGACTCATCTGCAGGGAGTAACTGCGTTGAGTAGCGACCCGGCCAGCTCTGGGGTTGGACTACCTTCCTTGTTCCCGAACCCCCTTTTATAGGCTCGTCTACCGACCAACCTCCCGTTTCCCCGCCTTTCGGGTCAGTCAACTTTCAAGAAAAACAAAGCTACACAGCAACGACCCAAATGGCAAAACCTATTACATTTTTCAGACAACCAAACATATGTTCCCATCCATTCCCCCGTACGAGTCCAAAAACATCAATTATCGCCGATACATAGAACACGACAGGCGGCAGACTGAGCAAAGCCGCCGCCTTCAAAAAGCGCGCTAGCCAACGTAAACATCTTTGTATCGCGGCGGCGCCCCTGCATGTCAAATCGGCACCATACGCGAGCCAGCATACGCACCCCTCCGTCCGCGAGGTCAAAGCCACAAACTGTGACCTGGGATGATCTACGTCGCCCGTTAACAAAAACCCATTCCGCAAACGAGCAAATTCGTTGGGGACTTAGAAAGGAACTACGACGGGACGAACCGAGATTAAAAGTTGTATCATGCCGATATGGTACCGCATGCCAATCTTATCATTCTACTTATGCTATGTCATCTATAGCACTGAGTCATGCCGCAGGTACCGCCCCCCTGTTTTCGGCTATATAAGCGATGCCAAATAAACCTTGGATGTTGTTGCGTTCACGAAGTCAGCAGTGTCGGACTGACTTTCTTGTCAGCTGAGAGCCAGCTGATACAAAAGTGGCACCACACTCCCCCTTTTTGACCGTACCAACACTTAAAGTGGTCCAAAAAAAAGATCATAAAAGTATTAAAAAAAATGAAGAGAAGCCTGAATTTGTGACACCCGGTTTCTCCATCCTGTGTTTTTTTTGTGCTTTTTCTATTACGAAGTGAGACATTATTCCAGCCGTAGGCACCAGATGTAATTCCCGTCTGCAATCATAAGATTATAGGATCCTAACTGCCGGCAGCTAAGTGTCAATTACATCCGGCTTGTGCATACAGTGCAACATCTTTTGCTATTCAGCCGATCATCACTTTACAGCCTGGGTATCTGTTCTTGTAAACGACAGTAGTGCTACATGTTAAACGGCTCTAAAGCGATAGAGCAAACTCACATCTCATTATCTTTTAGCTGAATAAGCTGTTTGTTTGGTTATGCTTGTTATCCAATTTTTGTTTTAAATTTAATTTTCTCATATAAACACCTTACATTATAGAAAAAAAATCTTTTTATAGTACGGAGGTGTCCATATTAAGAAGACATGACTGTATCATCTTTGAAACTAGTTTGCCACAGCCAGTGTTATAATATGTATTGATATTTTATGCAGTGCCTGCCTTTCCTTGCCCCTTGTGAGGACGACTGAGAAAGCGACTTTGCGCCACAACGACGGATGGCAAGTGTCCCAAGTGTCGTCACCTATAGTGGTCATGTGCTATGTGTTCGCAGCATTGTAAGCCGACCGTGGAGCACTTTCAAAAGGGAACTTTCGCCATGTGCACAGTATGGCCGTGTACAATACGGGGCACGTACAGTCAGAAGAATTATGAGAGGGAACATGCGGGCGCGTGTCACTTGGTACAGGCAGAGCAGCCTAGCAAGTGTCATGCTTGTGCACTGAGGGGCCCTGGTTTGAAGAGCCGAGGCAGAAGTTTCAGCGGCGGTGTCACCGCCCTGGCGGCTTGTCGCCGAAGCAGAAACGGGGTTAGCTAGCTTTGCTCGTGGCTGGCTTTGTGTAGTGTGTGTAGACCGGGAACGTAGGCTTATGAACTTCGGCAACAAGAATACTACACGGCTTTGGTGTTTTGGTACGAGCAACAAACGTGACACTATCTGCTACGACTAGCTACGACCACCCACCGCAGCGGTGAAGGCATCCAAGAAGCAGAACCTGTGTATTACGCCATTGCCGTAACCCAACAGTGCTCATTTGTCATGGAGGGCTTTCCGCCCAGAGACTTTGCTCGTCACTGAGTGTTATTTCCCGTGTTTCTCTTTGTGTGCGCAGTGGCTGGACGGGCCTCATACAGCAGTTCTTCAGTCTCAAAGGTGACTAAAAGTTGAGGGTGGATGGACTTGCAGCAATCCCCTCGGTTGGTGCGTGTGACAGAACCTTTGTACGGCATCATCGGGAGGATGCTGTTGTGAGTTAGCAAGTTGTCCAATTGTATGTTCATTATGCTAATATTTGAAAAAGCTTGTTTAAAAGGATGCTGGACCAAAATTTGGATTTCATAAAATAAGGCCGCGGAAGCTTTGAATGGGAGCTCTACAAACTCCGAAACACCACTCATACATTAATATCTCAAACGGATGGCCGTATTCTTGGAAAGGAAAGGGCACAATCAAACAAGAAATGTGACATCATACTTCTCCTGGTACACTTTAGAATGAGGGGAAGCGGCCTCGCTTCTCTCATTCCCGCTTCGGTTCACCTGCTTAAGGGGATGAAGCCTAGAGGAGAGGGAATGAGAATCGCGACATCACATGTCTCGTCGGCCTTGTTGAATCCCACATGTTTCCAAAAATACGGCCATCCGTTAGAAATAATGCTGTATGTGTGATGTTTTGGGAATTTTGCAGCGTCCCGCCTACCGCCCCAGTGTTGTTTTGCAAGCTTCGAATTTCGGTTAAGCATACCTTTTAATATGAATAATTGTGTCATCAGAATGTTAGAACATGTCAGTTCTACACAGCTACTCTCAAACATTTTCGAGTGGTCTCGCCTGCCAGATTCCAAGGGAGGGGGGGCAACATGTACATGTTTTTATGTCTACAGCACAAATAGTTCCTATCATGCACTCTAAATAGCTGTCAATCGACAGACTGGGTAAAAGATTGAGCACAAACAAGTCCAACTACCAACAATGCTGTCCATGGCGAATCTTGGACACCATGTCTTACGTTATGTGGCCTCAGCAGTCTTTCTATAGTTCTTTTCATTGTTGCCGGTAGAGCAGCTACCGATAGGGGGGGTTGCGAGGACGTCAACTTTGAAATGCAGTTTCTTCACATAATGTTTGCACTTTGGGAAGTTTCTACACATATACCTTGAAGTCGCTATTGTACGGATGAAACAACTTTGTAAGAGTGTCTATGAAAACTTGGGCAGGGTTCTCTTTAACGTGCCTGACTTACAACAAGGCTGTCCAACTTGAGAAATTTCACTGGTGGGAAGCTTATTTTCATATAAGAATGGTGTACTTCTTCACAGCGCTGTATGTATCCAACAGAAACTCCAGATGTGTTCAATAAAAGTAGCATTTGCTAATATTGTGTTTTTTGTGTATCTGATGCACTAGGTTGTATTTGTTTTGAACGCTTGCTACGTTTAGGCTATAAAAAATAGTCTAAATTTTATGCCGACAAGCTTATTGAAAAAGAAGTGTTCGGTCTCCATAAAAGATTCCAGAAATTACACTAAAATAAATTGCTACTTGGGGTAGCAAAAATGGTGTTTTACAGTCGACTCTCATTATTTCAAACTCCAGGGCCCGTTTGCTCGAAGCGCTAACCGCGGCTGAAGTTAGCCGCAGTACCTAGGAGAGGGATTTTCAAATCACGTGACTGGCTCGGTAGGGATGCGGGGAAGCGTGGCGGTGCCCCGGTGAGTGAGCGCCGCACGCTTTGGAACTAATATGTCGTTGTAGCTGCAATACCGGGTGCGTTAGTCAGCAACGAATGGTGCAGGAGGCTTTCGCTTTGCCTTACCTCACTTATCACAAAGCATGAGCAAGGCTCTTGCCGCATTTTTTAGATAGTCTTTCGACTCTGGCCATTCCTAAGCCTAAATGAATGTGGTAATTGTCGGCTTAGCAACATCTTTGGAAAGCGGATTGTCTTGACTCTATCGGTCGGGTATTGATTGCACACAAAAGCAAACAGCATCCCTATAGACCTTTTTCTAAATTACCCAAGCATCGAGAACAACGCTAGAAGTATAATCCTGCGGTCCGCGCGCACTGGCCTTCCTCTTATAAAAGATTCGAAGTAAATAATCATAATAAATATTTGACCAACGCACGTGCAAGACAAAATTTGTTTTAGACTTTTAGCTTTAGAACAGTTACTACTTCAGACGCCAGCACGTGCAACGCGTGTAACTACACTTGTAGCATGCACCTCGGTGCTTGGGAAATTTAGAGAAAGGTCTAATATGGTCTATTGGGACGCTGTCTGCTTTTGTGTGCTATTAATACCCGGCCGATTGAGTCAAGGCAATCCACTTTCCAAAGACATTGCCATGCTAACATTTATCGCGTTCATTTAGGCTTAGGAATGGCCGGAATCGAAAGACTATCTAAAAAATGCGGCGAGGTCATATGCTCATGCTTTGCGATTTAAATGAGGTAAGGCAAAGCGAAAGCCTCTGGCACCATTCATTGCTGACTAACGCGCCCAATATTGCAGCTACAACGACATATTAGTTTCAAAGCGAGCGGCGCTCACTCACCGGGGCACCGCCATGTTTCCCTGCATTCCTGCCGAGCCAGTCACGTGATTTCAAAATCCATCTCCTAGGTACTGCGGTTAACTTTAGCCGCGGTTAGCGCTTGAGCAAACGGGCCCTGGAAGCCACACACTTTAGTTTGAAATATCAGAAGATTGAATTATCAAAATTCATCTAAATATTGTCACGAATAAAAACGTACTTCTTTATTAAACTTAAAATCAGTGTGTAATGCGCCGAACTTGTGCTGAGAAACATAAATTAACAAAGACTTTTGATGGTGTCGAAAGGACAACTGCCTCAAGCAGCCAAGCGAAGGTACTTTTGTAAGCGCGTGGGTATCTAGAAGTTTCTGAGCTCGAACAAAAAAAATTTAGAGTCGTCTCATCATTCCAGTCACGCAAACAAAAGAATGAAGGACATGCACTGGCGGGGTCAGTGGCATGTGAGTCGATCACGCTGCTGACTCGGCTATTTGCACGTGGCATTACTCCCCTCTTGTGAAAGACTCACCGTCTTTATGCAACACAAAATAAAATTAACAGCTTAAACAAGACTAGGTCAAAATACAGAGTCTCGTAAATAGCAGATTTTCACAGTCCTACCGAGCATACCTAGTTCAGTTGAGTCGGAAGACGTGAATCGCCTACGGGTCGCAGAGGGCAGCGTGACAATGTTGATGTGCCATTGGCCAACGACTTACAACTTAGGTCTCATGTAGCGAATAACCTTGAGGTCGAAGCACCACTTTAACAGTTCCTTGCTGCGACAATGAATTGGTGTTTAGATTCACAGTGGGTAGCCAGGCTGAAACTGGGCGTCGTGGTGACAAAGATTGTAGCAGTCATCGTCAGGAAGTTGTGGCTTGCATCAAAATGCGACCAAGCTGGCAAACTTCCTCCGTTCGTTGAGTGACATACCAGGCGTCGTCGTCCTGTTCGTCTTCGTGACAGATACCACACTTGCCGTAGGTATTGTCATCGGGTTCATCATCAAGGTCGCCGTCAAGTTTGTAGTCGTGGTTGTCGTTAAAGGGCAACTCCGGACCATACTTTCAATTTTGGTATTATGACTGTTTTTAGTGCAGTCAGCGTCCCTGAATTGCAAGGTGTAATTTTTTCGTCGTTATTGTGCGTAGCTTTAAAGATATGGACGCCTCAAAGTTTTGTTTGGGGCACGGCCAAAAAAACCGAAACTAGCCGCTCGAGGCCCTGGCAGCACTAGAAATCAGCCGCTATGTGAACGTGACGTCAGGATCATTCTCGTTTAACGAGTACGCAGGTTGATCAGCAGCTACTTCTGTTGCGCTAGCCGTCTAAAGGTAGGAGGTAAGCTGATTTTATTTTAATTCCGTATATGTGGTAGTTATCCAGCAGATGTAGGAAGAGTTAGTGCGTATACCCAAAAGCTAGGGACTGGAAAACCCGTAAACTCGTACAGTGCCGTACTCGGCGGCCGCTGCCGCCGTGCGTGTGCCATGCCGTACTTGTCGCTAGTATACCCAAAAGGTAGCGACTGGAAAACGAGTGAACTCGTTCAGTACCGTACTCAGCGGCTGTCGCCGTGTGTGCAGTCTTCCGTACTCTGTCGCTAGGCCTAAATTGTCATCGGGGCTCCGTGGATGGAGCGGCGTTGCTCTACGACGCGCTGCCAGTGAAGTACAGTACTGGGGGCCCTCTCGCTTTCGCGCTGCGGATCAGTAACAGACACAAAGCTTTGAGGCTTTCCGGCACGGGCTGCTGCGTTAGGGCTGTACATGTCTGCTTTTGCATTCTTTTTTCCTTGGGCGCGTAAAAGCCAAAGTCCACTCGTCGAACAGCGTTTACCCACACCTTCTTCAATTTCTGGTACGTTGGAAACTTGTGAAAAAGCACCTCCGGGTTGTGCAGCGGGTTGTTTGAGCAGCCCACAGCCCTACAAGTTCTACTCGGCATCCTTCGAGGAACAGCTGGGCAGTCTTGGGCGCTACGAGTTGCTCGCTAAAACCAGTCTTTGAGTCCTCACAAGCAAATAAACAAAAGGCTATACCGAAGCTACACGGGCTACAGATAAAAGCAATGGCTAAACATGACAATCACAAGTCCAAGTAGCGGTGGTAGCGGCTCAAAGAAGCGCACTCCGCGTAACGCTTGGAGGAAAAAAAGAATGATACTGACGTCACGGCCCAATGTTGCTTTAGTGATCGGCAACCCGCTAGCCGACCGCTAAGGTGCAGCGGCTCGCGGCGGGTCACATTTTTATTATCGGCATTAGTTGAAAATGCGGCATCCCACGGACGTAATATTTTGGCTGGGGTCGTATTTTGTGTCACTACAGCGATACCAGTAATTTCTTTAATTTCGAGTTTTGGCCGGAGTTGCCCTTTAAAGTCATCGTCCGGATTGTCCTTGGATAACTGTCAAAGCCGTAGTCGGGATCGTCTTCCATGAAATTGTTTGAGTCTTCGCCTGGGTCATCATCAGTGTCGTCATCAGTCTCGTCACCACGGTTGAAGACTGTTTGTCATCGAGGCCGTTGTCAGGTTGGTTGTTGACATTGTAGCCGGGTTTGGTCTTTGGAGTTGTCGTCCGTTTCATCATCAGCGTAGAAGTCGTCATGATGTTTTCGTCTAAGTGTGGTAGCCAGGGGCTTTGTCAAGTTCATTGTCCGGGTCGCTTCCGAGGCCATAGTTGAGGTCGTCGTTGGTGTCAGAGTTGGAGTCGTCCTCGGATGATTTCAAGGACGTCGCCTTCACGATCGTCGTCTTCAGAGTTATCGTGTTCACATATGGTACGCTTTATGGGCATAGACTGCGTTACCCTGCACATCCACCAATATGTCATGAACAAAAACAAACTTGATTAATAAAACTTCAGATCAATGTTAAATGCAGCGAACTTGTGCCGAGAAACATAAAGTAACAAAGACCGCACATACTTTGACAGCGACAAAAGGACGACTGACTCGAGCAGCCATGCGAAGCTCTTTTTGTAAGCCCGTAGGTATCTGGAAGGTTCCAAGCTCGAACAAACAAGATTCTCGAGTCATCTCAAACATTCTAGGCGTGCAAACAAACAAAAGATTCCCCATTCCACCCAACTCCATTGCAGAGAATTGGAATTTTCTAATACTAATTCCATTCCTTTGAACTCCTGGAAAGGAAAAACTGGGCCCATTCCCACTCCTGGAATGGCTGAACTGCTGCATTCCATTCCTCTCAATCCCTCCCAATTGTGAAAATGGCACTTGACAGCTAGTACTAAGTTACCGGAAAATAACGTCGGCGTAAAGCTGGCGTTCTGAAATGCGTAGACAACTGCAAAATTCAAAACCCTACCCGCAATCACTGATTTTACTAAGTTGAGCTTTGGTCGCACACAGCACTTGTGGCAATTGGTATGGGGGCACTGCAGATATTGATCGCACCACCAGGTGTAAAAGCCTCGTAACAGAGAGGAAAACTAAGTCGCCCATCTTTTCCACAAAAGAACCGTATATGTCCTCCACTTTTACGAGATACATAATAAGTGAGGAGTCACGTGTATTAACGAAGTGCGGGCGGTGTGACATTGTCCCTGCCTGGTGGCCTGCAACTGGTGCTGTAATCACACATGGTCCCAACAGCCTTATGGTTGCATCTCGCAGCACCAGGAACGACACTTTGGCTGTGTTCCAAATCTTACCCAAATAGATCCGAGTTACTCCGGTGGGTCGTGTCACGTGACAACACAGATTGAAAAGTGCTGGGCACGGGTAGTTTTTGGAACGCTGAGGTACAAAACCCTTACCCTGGATTAAGATCGAGTAAATTGCCCTTGTCAGCCTACAACTCTATAGTTTGGTTTGCTTCACTGGGGTTGCCACTTTCATCCTCGAAGGAACATAAGCAGTCAGATAACCAAACCGTCAGTTACCTAAGTGCAATAATGCCGTTTCGAAAGCCCCTTTGACGGCATCCAAGCAGCTCGCATTAGAACAAAGCCTATTCCATTCCTACTCTATTCTGGGCAAAATGTAACTACTAATTTCATTCCCATTCCATTCCAGTGCTGCCACCATTTTATTTGCATTCGATTCCAGGGTTGTGGAAGTGCGGAATCGTTCCAACTCTGGAGTGGCAACTCCTCAACACTGGTGATAGTCACCAAGGCACCCAGTTCAGTGTGAATGCTGTCCTCACAGCCCATCCAAAGCTGTTATTACTGTAACAAACTCCAGTACGACAAAGTAGTTGAATTCGGAAGCCTGTTGGGCAGATTTGTACCTTGCATTGTTTCCGGTATTTTTTATTTCTTTTGTATTTTATAATGGACAACAACCGTTGTAATCTCGGTATTGTTGCCAAACCTGAAGGTTTTATCATCGGTGCACTTTTAAATAAATACATATATGCCACAGCCGCAGCTCAGCGATGAGCACTTACACTGCGACTTAGGTGTTTCGTAAGTATTCATTTTGATTGCGCGATAATGATGTTTGTCTTCTGTTAGAATTAAAAAAACCAAAACAATATTCAACATGATGGATAATTTTGGACACCCGCGGCATGTGTGATCTGAGCATTTGTTCTTTTCATCTGAAGTGTGTCTCTTGTTTACTACCTATAGAGTATACAATGTTGTGGACGGAAAAGATGCTGCGACCGACTCCGAGCAATAAAAACATTCTGTTTGTTCTCATGTCGTTGAGCTCGTGGTGACGAGTATGAGTAGCACTGTCATCTTTGGCGATGCCAAGGCTGAACCGATAGACTGCCGCAGAGCTATCGCCCTCAGCTCTGCACTGTGAGGAATGGCACGATTTTGTTGAAGTGATTGCGGCTCCAGAGAGGTGTCGTTGCTGTTGACATGTACCGCAAGCAGGATGACATATTAGAGAGCAGGAAAGAGAGCGTTTGGAAGCCGTGCATGGTAGTTGATGCCGAGGTCAGGAAATGAGGCAGCAGACGGGGGAAATCGACCCTGTCGTGCTTTCAGTACGGCTCGATCAGTTTGGAGTGTACAGCCTCGGACTGAAAGGGGGATGCCGGCCGACTGCGGGGCCGATGCAACATCCCCTAAGATGAGGAACCGAACTGAGAGCGAATGCCTGACATGGCAACGATGAGGAGACCCTGGTCGGCTAGCAACATGCCTTGTGAACAGTGTGAAGATGTCGATGAATATTCACTTGCCAAGCCGGTGGGGCAAGCAAGGTGGTCGCAGCCCATTGCTGGGAGATGCCGGTGCTAGATGCGACAGAGCAGAGGTGGTTGCGGAGGCGCTGCAGATGTGGAGGCTGAGAAAGTTGAATATGTGCCTACTGCATTTTCGTCCGAAAAGGCAGAGCCATTGCCGTGCCCTTGGCCACGAAGAACATTCCCCTGGATAGCAGGTGCTCGGAGTCAATCATCATGTCCAGGTCACCAATCTGTAGCACTCTCAATCTTGAGGACGGAAGAGACGGTGCAACAGACTCTGAGTTTAACTGTGAAAACATTCTCTTTATTCTCGTATTGTCAAGCTCGTTCCGACGAGTAGCTTGCTTTTATACACTGCAGTCATTAGCATTATAGTTGATCTAAATATTTTGCAACACTATTAATACGGCAGATTGGGCGAGTTGGTACGGCATAATTACGAACCAGCGCACAGGTAGACCGGTTACTCAAAATCCAAATACACAAAAATATACACTCGCACAACGCTGATGTGAGTTTTTTGTGTTTGGATTTTTGGTAACTGTCTACCTGTGCGCTGGTTCGTAATATTGCAACACTGCCGTCTTTAGGCGGTGTGGAAGCTGAACCGATGGACCGCCAGAGGCCCATATCTGTATCTGTTTCATATACTGAATGCCTTTTTGCACGGCTCTGTGTTTACTTTTGTCTTCCAGATTTTTACTGCTCACTTGTTTTTTTAATTTTATTTAGAGGATACTACTGGCCATTGAAGGCCCAAGTAGGAGTGGGGTACAACATATGCATTCACACACCTACAACAACAAACAAATAACACGACATTAAGAGGTTTACAACAACTAACCAGCAAATATACAGGATATATATATTTAAAAGGGGGGGGGGGAGGGGGGGGGCGGCACAGCATGCATCAAGCAGCATGTAATTCAATCATTTGTAATAATAGATGTGAAATTTAAAACTCATATTTAAGATGGAACATTATCAAACAAATGTGAATTTAATTAAGCTATAAATTTTATATAGACTGTTACTTTTTATACAAGTTTGTCTAGATTTGTCAGGATACAATCTGCAAGTACGCATAAAGTAACTGGAAAGTTCAAAGAAGCAAATTAGAGATTGTAAAACCTACTTCTCAATACGCCTCGCAAGTAGGCTCATTTTCGTCTTCTGCGCATGAGAAAGGAAGTAGCGGTGACGTCAAAACGCCGAGCCCGGATTGGCTGATCGCGACCCCCTATTTCAGCGTCGTCTGCTCCTTTGCAACGTCGTCTGCTCGCAACGTCGTCTGCATCTGCCTTACCTTTCCTGCGACTTTCGGAAGTGCAGGTCTTTACGAGCAAGCTCGACTTCGCCTTTCGGAGGGGGCAGACGAAATAACTTGAGCGGTACGTTGTTTTTGTTCAACAACTAGCAGACGCGCATCAAGGAGGGAAGTCAAAGGACTCACTGGCGAGGTGTCCCGAGGCGCCGAGGTTTGTTTGCTAAGAACCGAGAGTGAGCGTGTTAGTGTCCGCAAGTTCCCTCCCATATACTTTTTCCCTCCTTTCGTGTGCGGCGAGACCCCTAATTCTTTAACGGCGTCGGCGGGTTGGCGCAGTTAACGTTGTCTGCTTTACGTCTGATAGTCTAAACGATGGCTGCTGTACCTTTCCTGCATCTGTCGGAGATTCACCGCTTTTTCACCGGCGAGAGTCACCGTTGCCTCGGGAAACAAGGAGATAACAAGAGGAAGAAATTGACCTCTCAATCTAAAATTGAGGTCAGCGATCAAAGTATAATAGGGAAGGGTTCACAAGGGTCGCGCGATCATATTCCATTTAGCACGCCAGCCGGTCGTGGGCAGACGGTCGCCGAGTCGCGGAGTGCCTGCTAGGCCTAACTGCTGAACTCGCTTGGTCGCGTTGGGTGGAATCGGGGCCGCTGGAGCTTTTCCTGGGTGTTTGTGGATCCTGCATTCTTGTTCGTCGTGGGCTGTTTCAAGTACTTTTTTCTTGCTGCTTGAAGTCGGGACGCGTGAGAAGCGCACGTAAAAAAATAAACGTCTGTGGGTAGTCGCGACCGCGACGCTGTCGGCCATGCTGATCTGATCGTAAGAAGTGCGTAAGACAGCGTCGGAGCTGTCGTAGGATTTCGTCGTAACCTGCGCAAAGCTTACGAAAATTTCGTTTCGTGAATACGAATTTGTTCTTAAGTTTTGTCTTGCGCACATTTTTGGCATATTAAGATCGTTCTGTGAACCTGGCCTCTGCACTTCCGAAAGTCGCAGGAAAGGTAAGACAGACGCAGACGACGTTGCGAGCAGACGACGTCGCAAAGGAGCAGACGACGCTCAGATAGAGGGTCGCGATCAGCCAATCAGGGCTCGGCGTTCTGACGTCACCGCTACCCCCTGCGCAAGAAGCAGACGAACTTGCCCTCCGCATAGATATTTTTTTCCCAAGGTATTTACGTGATAGTGCAGCTGAAATAAGGCTCCTTTTTCAGTTTTTTTTATTTGAAACACCTTAAAAATACATTGTTTTCTAAGATTTTTTTTTATTATTATGCTTGGAAAATTAAGTTACCGATTGTGTTCAGTTTATTCTAAACTATTTATATGAAATTCCAGAGTGCTTTTGTGCATAACAGTGGCTAGATAAGGTTTTTATAATTTCTGATAAAACAAACTGACTAGTTTCTCTTTAGTGACCGTTTCGCCAAGGTGACAGCAGAACAAGTAACGGATCCCGACGTCAAACTGCAGGAATTTAAGATATATGTTTTCTTAGCGAATGCACGCCACTGTTGTGACATATTTGAATATCCTTATCGCTCGCTTGGGCTCAGCGTGTAATGCAGGTCGGCACTAGCGTGAGTATAAAGGCTGAACTGCATAAAGCGATTTAGCGAGCGACGGCGACAGCGACGAGTCAGCGACGTATTACGAAGATTTCTTACTATCGCTCGTCGCGTCACTCGGTTTTTGGATTTCTAGAAAACATCGTTCCGCTTTCATGCGGCTTGCGTCGTCGCGCGAGTGACCGAGCGTCAGCGAAGCGGGTCGCCGTCGCTGTTCTCGTCGCTCGCAAAATCGTTTACATTCGGTTTATACTTCACGCTGTCAATAAAATCGACTCGAGCGCGCATAATTTCATTTCCACGGGAGCGCGTGTAAATCAAACCCTAAACCAAGACGGGGGCTGCAGCCAGCAGCTTTGAGAGCGTCATACAATGGATTATAGTTTGACAGAAGCAAGCACACACTTCGCTAGCGCATTCCAGCCTTGAGCGCTCGAACTTCCGAAAACGAAACCAGATTTTGCTACATTTTGGCTAGCTCGAAACATTTTTTTTAAAATATAGGGTGTCTTTTAGCTATAATCTAGACTAAGAGAAATGTGTACCTTCCCAAATTATATTTATGTCGCCGTACTATATAAGTAATAATTGTGTAATATCGTTACGTTCATATAAAATACGGGGGGTGTCACCGGACCTTCGTCTGAAACAAAAAGTCTGCTATATATACCGAGCGGGTTTCTGCTGTAATTGAGTAGGAGTGTCGGGTTGTTAGTGCCTCTGTTCGTTGTTTGTGTATGTAGATGCTTGTATGTTGATCTTGTGGTATGTGCTGTGATGTATGTGTTGGTATGCTGCCGTCCGTGTTCCAGCGTGTCACTTCCACAAATGTCGAAATGTCCTTCATTTTTGTAGTTTTCCGCATACTCACTAGGTGGCGCAAGCAGCCGCCCAATTTTATTTTAGCTTCTTTTGTATGTAGTCCATTTATGTGTAAGGAACCACACCACATATCTACAGTCTAGTAGAAAAGTAACCGCGTGTTTAAATGGCGCATAGCGCCGGCGTTCAGTTCGTCTTCGTTCGCTGGGCGTTTCGGTAGCCGATTCGTACCCGGAAAGCCGCAAAATTTGCGTACACACGAGATATGAGTGGATACGTCGAAACGTAGCGTACAACTTTGCTCGCGGTAAAGAGGTGAGCGGGACGTCGGTAACGCCGGTCGGGTAGGGTCGGGTCGGGTCGGTGTCGGAGCTATTCGTCGTCGCTCGCGGCAAACGGGCTTTTTCAATAAAGTTCATGTCTGTGGTCGCGAAAAGATAACTGCTGTGGAAATTACCCGGCGTCGGTGACAATGCAACCGGCTTGAGGCCTCGGCGATCGGCTGAACCGCCACGCGAACGAGACCTGCTCGATGGGGAAGCACGCTGCTGGATGCAGTCGATGGTCGCTCCCACTGTCGCGTAATCGCCGTAATGGATACGGCGTCGGCGCTTGGGGGTGAATGCTTGCGGTAGTTCAGCATGTATGGACGATTACGAACGAACACGTGCAAACTACGCTTTCGCTGCGGCGAAAAGCCGTGTAAAGCGCTGGGCCTCGCTCGTCGAACCCGTCTTGCGTCAAACGGCCGCCATTGTAAAAAAACACCCCTAGACGTGTGATCGCATAACGAAGTACACGTTCAAAGATGTTCATTTTACACAAGACCTCGGGTGCAAACGAAATACACCGAGCCTCGCGTGTAAAACGAACACCATTTGGGGAGTCCGCCCTGGGACAACGGTTTACACGTCCAGGGGTGTACTTTTTCGCTGTGTGTGTACGTACGTTTACTCCGGACTCCATGAACCCGACGGCGCTAGATCAAAGCGATCAAAGAGCACCGCCGCCATCGCCACCCGGTTTTCTCTGCACTTTGCGCGACAACGGCACCGCAATGGAGAGCACTCGCCTCGGCGTTAAGAATCCGCGAAATAGATTAATTTCCCACTCTTGAAGATATTCCAAATAATAAATGAAAATACCTCGGTGTTGTAGAACCTCTGACGACACAACTGTGCCGAGCGCCTGCTCGGCATCGTCGTTGCTCGCGAAGGCCTGCCTATTTGTAGTTGAGACGATAATTCCCCATCTTTCGTGCGAGTCGTGATGCTTGCATTAACTTCGAAGGGCAGGGGAATCTTGTCACGAGGACGTTGAAGACACGCAACACCGGAGCCACCGAAGCAATCGCACAAACCGTCGCCATGTTTGCTTTTTCTTCGTCACTCGCGGCGCGGTCAACTCATCGCGAGATGTTTTCTGGCTCGGCTAGATGAAAACCGACATCGGCAAAGTGGCGTATGGACAAACGGCTCTCACATTACGGGCACTATACCCACATACCGCGGTAAACAGGACCGATGCCGGAGAAACGGCAGTCGGCACACCAGCGAAGAAGCCCGCGGCGGGAAGCAGCAGCGCAAGCCGACGCAGCCCCCCCTCCCCGTGAGCGTCTGGGTTCAAGATTATTGTTCGCATTTGCTCCTTGCGGTCGAGGCTAAAAAGAGCACTTCCGGACAAAGGTCTATACTGACAAAGCCTGGCAGATCGCCACGAGACGCGGCCGCCGAAAGTGAAAAAGTAAAGCTGCAGACTGATGATGATGATGATGATGATGATGATGAGGCTATTTCCCTTTGAATCGGGAGGACTCAAACATGGTTTGTGCCTAAGCCTGGGAGCGTAGGTGTCTTAATGCTCCCTAAGGTGGATTTTCTGCCACCAGTCCTCCAGTCTCCTTTCCGTGTCTGCAACAAGCATGATGATGATGATGATGATGATGATGCGTCTACTTCCCTTTGAATCGGGAGGACTCAAACAAGGTTTGTTCCCAAGCCTGGGAGCGTAGGTGTCTTAATGCTCCCTGAGATGGATCTTCTGCCACCAGTCCTCCAGTCTCCTTTTTGTGTCTGCAACAAGCCTTTTTGTGTCGTTGGAGGCTACTTTCAGCCCCGTTGCTAGGCAAACTTCTGTGGATTGTCTGATTTCACTGTCAGTGAAGCCCAACGCTTCAGCGAGCGCTAAGGGTCTCGGATGCCTTGGGCCATTGTCCTGTGACCGGGACGGCTTGAGTCTCGCGCAGTCTAGCACATTATGCTCCACCGTTTCGTCATTTACCCCACACACCCTACACATTGTTGACGTGACAGTGGTGTCGAAACGACGCCTATAACACAGCATCCGCAGTGCTCCGGCACGTGCCTCGAACAAGAAGCGGCTACCCAGGCTGTTGTCATACAGCCGGACTTCCGAGGCGATGGTTATTTTGTTGGCGAGGTACACCTCCAGCGTCGATTTCGTTTGGGCTTCTTGGAGCTATTGTTGGGTCACGCAGTCTCGGACTCTCTTCCTAACTTCCGTCGTCCACTCCGTCTCTGTCGACACATCAACAGGCTCCGAGAAGAAGCCGTACTTGTGTTGAAGCTGATAGAGGCGCTTCTGCCAGCGGGTCCGCAGCCCAGTCAAGTTGGTGTATATAAACAGCCTCTTCGCCCAACGGCATCTATTCATAAGTCGAAGGCGTCCGTCATACGCAATCTTGCTTGAAGCCTCCCGTGCCTCAAAGGAGGACCAGCCCAGGGGGGCTATGCTCGGCGCGGCGAGATCGAGGCGAGTTCTCCGCCAAACTCGCCGACCGCCGCGATTGGTCGGCGCCGTGCATGACGACACGCGCCGACACTCCCTAGATCGTGACGTTAAACGGAGGGTTTGAGGCGGTCGGAGAGTTGCATATTCGGAACTCGCGGCGAGATGTGGTGACGTCATTGTGACGTGGCAGAAGCCGCCGCGGATGGGAAAAGCTTGCCGGCTCCGACCTAGGCGAGTTTGGGCGAGTTGGGCGCGAGATCAGGGAGAAGCGTCCAAAATGGCAGCGTTTTCGTTCGTGTTTTGCCGTCGGCATAGGTATTTAAACCACGCCAATGTGTTTGACATGGACGACGTTCATTTTCAACAACACTATCGCCTCTCGAAAGACGTGGTAAGGTGGCTGTGCGATGAACTGCGTGGCGAACCGGGCTTGAGGCGATGGAGCCGTGAATGAACCGTCACCCCCGTCGTGAATCCTACATCCAAATTCTACAAAGTGAATCCTAGAAACAAATGTGTTTTTACGGCAATCTGCAACCAGGAAAGCAATTTACCATTACCTACAGGCTTTTACAATTATTTTGATGGGTTGCTGTGCTGCGTAGATGCAAGAAAAACGCACTTGACAAAATTCAAACTAAAACAGGTGATAGAAGAAAAGTAATATACATGAATGGCGCAGACTAACAACAGTGTAATTTCTTTCTCATCTTTCTTCTTCCACAGCGTATTTTGTCAAACAAATTGGCCGTTAGTTGTTTTTACAGCAGGAGAACATGCCAGAACATTGCGACATTGTCACCTACTGTAGATAAGCAATTTAGCCAGTGCAGTATGACTGCTAGCCTAGGGTATTTTACGTGCTCCACGTTGTAGTGATACACGACCGCATGCCGGTACGATGCTCATCAACATCGAAAAGGGCAGGGGTGGGAGTAAATCCACGCTCCTGGGTTCTGCAGCGCGAGCTTTCGCTCCACGTGCACCCTATTGTGAAAAAAAAAAAAATTGTGGCTGTGTGGCGGTGTGAGGGAAGATGAGAAAGAAATTACACAGTTGTTAGTCTGCGCCATTCCTGTATGTTGTTTTTCGTCTATACTCTGCTCTAGTTTATATTTATCAAGAGCGTTTTTCTTGCATCTAAGTGGCGCAGCAAACCATCACAATGTCTAGTCAACTAGCCCACATCCAAGCAATGTTTGTATAATTAGCATCCCTGCTGTTACCTATTCTTATTTGTCATTTACGATTTAAATAAAACAAAAATTGGGCTGTATGTATGTTGATACTGCCTAAAACTTGGTCTGCTTCAACGGTGAAGATTCTCCCAGCTGTAGATGAGAAATTTAGCCATGCAGTGTCGTACAACCGCTAGCCTGAGGTCTTTAACTTCCATCCCGCAGTAGTGTTACACGACTGCACGCCGGTACGATGCTCATCAACATCGAAACGGGCAGGGGTGGGGATTGAACCCAGCATCCTGGGTTCTGCAACGGACCTTTCGTTCGACGTGCTCCAAGCTGGTGTGCGCTAGCCCAGCCGACCACCGATCCCCCGATTAAAAAAAAATAAAAATAAAATAAAAACCCTTCACTGCGGAGCGTAGGGAAAAATCGGAGCTACGCTGGGGAACTCGCCGCCGCCGGGGGGGTCGGAAATGTAAGAGGGGGAGTGGGAAACTCGCCGGGGCGGAGTCAAAAGAAGCTCCTCCCCTCCCTCGTGACGTGGCATCGGAGAGATTCCCGCCGGAGGCGAGCTTAGCCCCCCAGGAGTGCTATTCTGGGGGGCTAAGCTCGCCTCGGCGGGAATCCCTCCGATGCAGCGTCGCGAGGGAGGGGAGGAGCTTCTTTTAACTCCGCCCCGGCGAGTTTCCCACTCCTCCTCTTACATTTCCGACCCCCCCGACGTCGGCGAGTTCCCCAGCGTAGCTCCGATTTGCCCCTACGCTCCGCAGTGAAGGGTTTAATTTGATTTAAATCGGAAATGACAAATAAAAATCGGAAAAAGCATGGATGCTAATTATCAAAGCCTTTAGGTAATAATAAATTGTATTCCTGGTAGCGAATTGCTGTAAAAACCCATATGTTTATAGGAATCACTGCGAGCATGCTGTTCGTCTGCTATGAGCGAACGCGGGCGAATAGAACACCATGGACGACGGCCAAGAAAGCGCGATGCAAGCTAAAAGACTGCAGCCTCGAGCTTCTGCTGCTCAACAAGAGCACTTGTATTCATTCATGCGCGACCACCCGCAAATTACACGCGCCGCCAGTGATTTTACAGGAGGGGTAACGCGCGAAAGCAAAGAAAAGCTGTGGAGACAGCTCACGGCTGAACTGAACGCCCTCGGACCAGCCACAAAGTCGCCCGCCCGGTGGCGACATTACTGGACGGACAAGGTGTCCTGGGCCAAAAAAAAGGCAGTAGATTTCCGCCAGAGCAGTGGGTGAGTAGTAGTGACCCTTGATCCTTGATGTGTAACCTGTATGTGCCCGTCATTGTTCGGGAACGCTGGCCTTACGGAGCCACAATGATATCTAGAGGGAGCCCTGTGATCTCCTAATTCCCGTCAGTGCAATCTGTGTATACCTGCGAATCAGAAAGAACTCATTTTTCGACGTTCCTGCCCAGCGGTACAGGCGGCGGCTCGGTGCCCGGCGAGGCCGGCGTCGTTCTGGACGTCGTTGGCCACGACGCATCTAACGATTGCGGCTCCGTGAAGCTGCCTGGTCGGCCAGAGGTAAGAACGTAAGCTTCTCTAAAGCTGAAATGATTGTACATAAACAAGAAAAATTGGGACGCGCTAAGTAGACTATTTGTGCATAGGACCTATACAGGTGTATTATATATGGACACCGAGAAATTGAGGCTGGTCGCTTAGCACATTCTACGGATTTTGGGCCAAGTGTCGAGCACACCACATAAGTGTGCTATCTGGCGAGGATATCTACATGAATAAGAGGCTGCATCGGAACATAAGGGGTAAACTTCCATCTAACATGCCGATTTTTCCAATGTGGTTATTTTTTTGTTTCATGGTTTTGAAATGAGCATGGAGCATGCACACTGATCTGCTTGGGATCAGAATGTGACAAGTCTAAAGAACATAAGAGGAATGGAGTGTCTAGAGTTCAGTCCAGTCTGAACAGCAGCAGACGCAGGAGAGTTCTGTCCAGGTGGAACGGTAGCAGGCCCAGCAGGGTTCCGTCCAGAGGGCCTAGTGGATAGCATTTTGTCTTTTCGTCTTCAAGATTGAAAAACAATAAGAAGCTGTCAGTCAATTTTTTCGGACGCTAAGGATATTTTTTGTGAATATTTGCAACCTGGAGGCACAACACAAGCTTCTTTTTGTTCAAACCTAATTACAAAACTATATGCTGCAATCTAGGAGAAACGTTGAGGGAAGTGGAGACAGGAACTGCTCCGTCATTATAAGAATACACCCCGCCTCAGGTCTTGCATTAGAATGGTTGTCATTCCTAAATAAAACTTTGAAAATGATCCACCACATTCACTGTACCTGGCTTTCAATAAATACAAACTTTAAAAAAACATGATTGCTGGGACAATCGCAATTAACTTAAAGACTAAATTAAACTTGACACTGGAACATTGCCAGTTGTTACTCCGAAAATGGATTAGGGGCACCAGCATATAGCGACCAACCCCCGTGTAGCTCGACGGAGCTTGTCGCGTGTTTCTCTTTAGTTTGGACGGAATTTGAGCGGCGGCTAGAGTTCTCTCTCTGCATGGACCTCCAGTGGTGAATGTGATTCTGTCTGGACGGAAGTCTACAAGGTTTGTTAACTTTCCGTCTCGACAGGACCCTAGTGATGACAATTTTTCTGTCTGGAGGGAACCCTAGCCACAGCCTAAAAGAAAAGCAAAACACAGTTTTCTGAATGTTGTTTCATAGTGCAGTGTCGACACCTGTAAATATTGCTGAAGCATACAGCAATAAGTTTCCCCATTTTCCATTTCACCAAAAAGTATTGTTTTGCCTCCGTCTCTAAGTCCCTCTTGCCATTAGACGACGGAGATATTTACCTTCAAAACCCTGCACCACTTTCAGGGTGCACCACCACCACATTCACCCGAGTCGCCACCAAGAGTTTCGGTTGGGGAGATTGCAGGGACAAGCGGTGCATCCAGTAAGTTGCTCAATATAGTAAGCAATGCTGTCTGTGTTTCAGTTGATATGTGTCCTTCATAATATGAACAAATATAAACAGGACACCAAGCTGCACCACCAGCTTCCAGGCTTTTGTCACCTGGAAATGAGGGCACGACCGACACATCCGGTAAGTTTCTTACTATAGCAAGCATTGCTATCAGTGTTTCGAATCATATATGTCCTGCCTGTGAGAACAAATTTAAGAATGATCCTAAATTAAGACAAATGCATGGCTTATTACATTACATTCAGACTCGAGGTCTGACAATGCACGCGTCCATAAGATAACTGCATGGAAGAGCAATATGTGGGCCACATTAAGAGTGCTGCCTGAAAATACTGAGGAAATGTGCAATCGAAGTGTGAGATTTCTGAAAAATTAGTGTCTAAGCACATGTTCAGTTAAAAAGAAAAAAATATTGCACAAAATATACATAGCATATGGCAGGCCTTAACGTTCAGAATTGTTGCACCTGCGTCAGCCTTGACTGCCGTGCACGGGTGTGCTTGGAGAAGCAGCCGACACGACGGGTCAGTTCAATCAGTTGGGTGGCCAAGTTACCTTCTGAATAATTTCCACACATTTTAAAAGTAGCACCCTTACATGTACTGTGAAACATGCACATTCTGGGCATATTATGGTATTTATCAGGTGTTTCTAATACTTTTTGAGATAGCACATGGAGCTTGGCAAAGAGTCCTTGCTTGCTGCTTACTGGCTGTGTCTCGTCCACCTCATACTTTGTTTACAATTGCTTTCGCCCTTAGTTCCCAGCCAGTCAACCACCCTTGCACAGTGTCCTGTACGGGCACCACGGCGTCGAAAACGCAAGGGGGGCCATGATGCTGCCGAGGAATATGTTCAAGACCAACGACGCCTGGTGGACCTCGCAGAGGCGAGGGCTGCTGCTTCGGAACGGGTATGGGACCTATTTCCTCAAGCGGCATTTGCCTCGGTGGCTGATGTCATCTGACATGTCTTGGTGCATGTGCATGTACCAATATTTGTTAGTGCATGCCTTTGCTGTCTCCTATCCTTTCAGCAGCACGGTTATGGTACAGAATTGATGGTCTAATGATGAGAAAAATAACAGCTATTACAATTTGGTGTTCCTGGTACAGGCGTGACCAGGGAAAATTACAGATTGACTAGAGAAAGATAGATGCTATATATACGGCAATACCCGGCCCAAAATTTCCTTTCGACAATCACACAGAGGGGGGGGGGGGGGGGGGGGGGTACTTAGAGTTATTTCGGAATCATCATAATCAGTGTTTCCGTTGTTTATGTCCCGACAGTAAATTCCAGAAAGCCAAATCATTCGGAAGAATGATCATAAGCAAAGCAAGTATGAAATGTTCAAATTATGGGGTGCTTCCAATTTATAGATTTATCAGGTCATCTGATTAGACTGATGGCTCCGATTGCTGCAAGTTGCATGATACACTGGTATTAAAATAATATACGTTCTGATATTCTTTAAATTACGCATGTCGTTGAACAACATATCAACAAAATGATGTTCGGGCAATTGGAAACAGCAACAGGCCTTACTTGTCTTGGGGACATGTCCAAAATATGTGGAGTACCGAGTGTTGAAACAGGTTGATGGTGACAAACAGGCAACTTTTTGTGAACCGAGTTATCTTATGCACCTCTTATCATTCCAGCACGTGGAATCGCTGCTAACCGAAATGAGGCGACAATGCAGCGCAACGGAACGGCAGGCAGCTGCCATGGAACGGCAGGCTGCAGCGATGGAGCGGCAGGCTGCGGCGATGGAGCAGCAAGCCGCAGCCATGGAACAGCAGGCTGCGGCCATGCAGGTGCCCAGAGCACTCCTGCTGCTTGTGGCCATGTTGGCCACCACATTCCAGCGCGTCGTGCTTGTGCCGAGCAGGCCCCCAACACCGCCGCAGTTGGACTAAGTCACTCCTACCCGTTTTTTTTTTTATGAAATGCAACAGAGTTTGTAGTCCTGCATAATTATTTTTAGGACAATGTATACAGTCGCCAATTGATTTTTCGGACTTCGCACTGATTGAAAAACCGTCTGAATAAGATAGTAGTCTGAAAATTCAGCAGATTAAAAAACTGCCTTTATTACGTCTAAGCCGGCTTAAAAAAGCCATAAATAGTAGCTTACTTCGGGTTATGTCAACGCGCCTTGTTTTAGGTTACGCCCGTTTGCGTTCAGCAACTTTTTATTAGCTTGAGAATTGCTGCCTTCTTTTCTAGCGTTATGGTCGAGTACTTTCTGCGCTTCTTAGCAAAACATCATAGCAGCGAAGAACAGATGGGCAATGACGTCCAAGCTAGCGTTTTCCAAAAACACGATCCACCGAAACGAGGTCGAGATGAGGCGCAAGTCCACAACTGCAATGGCGAATCAACAAAGAAAAATGGTAACAACAATGATGATGATAATGAAAAGCAGCTAGAATAAAAGAAAAAAACCCATACAGCATCACGTAGCAGTAAACTTAGCAGTACTCAATGAGGCCTGCCAAACCAAGAATTAAAAATAGCCGCACGGCGGTGGTGCTTCGTGGTGATCGCTCGCGACGATTTTTTTCCAAAAAATCAAACGTTCGGACTTCAAGCTGTCCGATACATCAGTTGTGAACATGCACTCTTTCTATCGGGTAGGTGACGGTTCCTCCTTTAGGCCAGAAATATCGAACAAGTGTGAGTTATCTGCATCCGAAAAATTGGTGGGCGACTGTATTCCTAATAGTATTCTATGAATCATTGTCAACAAAGATGTTTTACAAGACGTGGTCATTTTATTTCTTTTCTAGCATGTTTCACAAACATTTACGTGGAGAAATCTGGAACATTCTGTGAAATGAACTACTGCCGCTCTTGATTATGTAGGTGGCCGTATGACCTTTTGTAACAAAAGCTGGCGTCCCAACCTACGAGGGACATGGAACATGTAAACAAATTAACCCTCACCTCCATCAATAACAACAAATCATGTAACCTTTTCCCTCGTAACGACAAAAGTTGCGAGGCTGAGCTAATATCCCCCCCACCCCGTCCTTGAAAAGCATTGCGACTAGGAGATACCCAAAGCCTCTGTCTTGAAGAGCTCGTGAAACCAGCTGTGCAAGCTCTGGACTGCAAGGCCCCTGTTCTTGCAGCCATCAAACATTCTTCCCCATAAAGATTAGAACTGAGAGCGAGTTCTGTTTGCCTTAAGCTATGCGTCAGTGTGACCTATTCATTCACAGGCAGGGACCGACAACTATATGCATGTTGTGAAAAAGTTTTTTCACAAGCGCTTTTTCTGAAGTTTTAGATACCTCGCAACCTCTGCAAGCACCGAGGAATCTGTACACCAAGCGAAATCTTGAACAATGCATGTTGGCTGACGAAAACAGGGCGTATAACAAACTACATTTGTCAGTTGAGTTTAACAAGAGCCCATGAGCCTCCTCGGAAGCAACTGTTGAGAGAAGAGTTATAAACTGCCCGGCAATGTGCTCCATCAATGGTTCAACAGATGCGTGGGTAAAGGTGTTGATACCAGCTCCTTTCCCCTCTAGCAAACACTTTGCTAGCCGGGCATCACTGCATAAGGTACCTTCATCCGTACACTTGCAGAAATGCCGCAACAAAAGTCTAATGCAAAAACACATCCTGCTGAGCCGCCCGTACGTGTGAAACTTGCAAAAAAGAACATCAAACACGACATCAGGGTCACAACTTGCCCTCACGGAACACCCATACATGTGAAACTTGCAAAAATGTACATCAAACATGACGTCAGAGTCACTACTTGTTCTCCTGAGGCACCCGTACGTGTGAAACTTGCAAAAAAGAACATCAAACACGACATCAGGGTCACAACTTGCCCTCACGGAACACCCATACATGTGAAACTTGCAAAAATGTACATAAAACATGACGTCAGAGTCACTACTTGTTCTCCTGAGGCACCCGTACGTGTGAAACTTGCAAAAAAGAACATCAAACACGACATCAGGGTCACAACTTGCCCTCACGGAACACCCATACATGTGAAACTTGCAAAAATGTACATCAAACATGACGTCAGAGTCACTACTTGTTCTCCTGAGGCACCCGTATCTGTGAAACTCGCAAAAAAGAACATCAAACATGACGTCGCTCACTACTTCTTCTCACGTGACACCCGTACACGTGAAACTTGTCAAAAGAACACCAAACAAAAAGCTCAAAACACTGCATAGGATCCACATACCTGCGAATCTTGCGAAAAGGACAGTGGAAACACTGTACACAAACACGAAGTCCAAGCAAGCTCCGGCAGTAAACACACCTCACCCACAGGCAAACACACACACACACACGAAGTCCAAGTAGGATCCGGCACAATGCAGACCTCACAATACAGGCACACACACGGAGTCCGAGAAGGCTCCGGCACAACACAGACCTCACTATACAGACACACACACGGAGTCCGAGGAGGCTCCGGCACAACATGGACCTCACTGTACAAGCACACACACGGAGTCCTAAAAGGCTCCGGCACAACACAGACCTTACTATACAGACACACACACGGAGTCCGAGGAGGCTCCGGCACAACATGGACCTCACTGTACAAGCACACACACGGAGTCCTAGAAGGCTCCGGCACAACACAGACCTTACTATACAGACACACACACGGAGTCCGAGGAGGCTCCGGCACAACATGGACCTCACTGTACAAGCACACACACGGAGTCCTAGAAGGCTCCGGCACAACACAGACCTCACTGTACAGACACACACACGGAGTCCGAGGAGGCTCCGGCACAACATGGACCTCACTGTACAAGCACACACATGGAGTCCGAGAAGGCTCCGGCACAACACAGACCTCACTGTACAGGCACACACACGGAGTCCGAGAAGGCTCTGGCACAACACAGACCTTACTGTACAGGCACACACACGGGGTCCGAGAAGGCTCCGGCAGAACATCCACAGCACTGAGCATGCATTACACTTAGAAAGTATGAGACCATCACTGGTGGCGGCCACGATGGCGGATCCGGTGAAGCCGGCGACGTACACGACGCACATGACTTGTGGTAGCTCCAAGCACAAGCTGGTCCCGCATGGCCTTACCCTCAATGTAGAGGCGCCTCGACTGCAGGATTCTGCGCTCTCGTGCTGCGTCACTGCTCTCGTCTGCCTCGCTGTCATCGTCAGAGCCGCTGCTTGACTCGGATTCCGACGACGATGATCCCGGATCTGATTCCCCTGCGCTGAGGCAGATGTTGTGGAGCACTGCACAGGCTGCCACGATCGTGCCGGCGATCCTTGGATGGTGGTAAAGAACCCGGTGTTTTTGCACGCATCGAAAACGACTCTTCAGCAGCCCAATGCAGCGCTCCACCACCGACCTCATTGAGGCGTGGGCAGCGTTGTAACGCCCGGCAGGTGTGGAGACAGCTGGCCGGCCAGGCACGGGAGTCATGAGCCATGGCTCCAACGGGTACCCACTGTCTCCTGCATGAAAAATAGCAAGTCTAATCTCAGATACGTGAACCACATGCTGTGTTTTATCGAAATTTGATTTATCCCGTCCGACCCTCCATATGCCGTTTCCACAAGCAGGTGGTGTGCATTCAGCGTTAACCTTGTAGCTTCCGAGTAGTGCTGATAACGAGTACTACTTGTTGAAACCACCGCTATATCTTATTTGCATGCCAGAGACGCCGCAGACCTGTCAACCAATATCAGGTGTTTGCCGTCTCAACAGGTTTTTACAGATGACACCGACTATGGTGATGATGACACGCCTTGGAAACGAGTTTTTGGAAAATGCTGTGGAAGCTCTGGGAATGAGGACCGTGAGGCTATCTCCAAGAGTATTTCTCATGTCTGTTACCCGCGAGAGTCTCACCTTGATGAGATTGAAATAAAACGCAATGGTACACTTGAAGGAGCTTCTTTGCAGCTGGAGGCTGGACACGGAGCACCTATCAACCCCACTCCGCTCTTTCCTATTCTCGCAGTGCCTAGTGTAATTCAGTGGTTAACTGACAACACTTCTTGATTTCAACAGTTTCGACCCTAATGCACTAAAGATGAACTGTTAAATTCCTCATCTCTGCTCCAGAGCCTCGAGCAAGGACATGAAAGTAAGCCTTTGCATGATGCCTTGCTTTAGGCCAGTCATCCAAACACTGGTGTATAGTTCTACAGCAATCTGTTCATGTGAAAGTCAAGAAACGTCTGGGTACTCTGCATTTTGTTTTCATGCGAGCTGACAATGTGCTGCCACTTTAGGTACACTCACCGAGTAGGTACTCCCCGTGCCTGATGAGCCTGCCAGCGATGCACTGCTGCCGCACCCAAGACTGCCTCCACACAAGGGCGTCATGTGAGCAGCCAGGCATCGAAGGGTCGACTGCCAGGATTCGCATGTTGGCGTCGCACACCTGCAACAAATAAGAGTGCGATAAGAGAGAGACAAACAGATGATCGCAGCTTGTGTACATCTGTTACGTTCCTTTCATTTTGAAAAAGACAACTTAGCAGTGATCCCGCGCACTGTGAGACAGAAATAAGTATCTGTCAATAGTATTGTGCAATATGCTTCTACCGGTGCCTTCGGTGCACATCAACAGGTATAAATTATGAATAGAAGCAAGTCTCCCAACACTCTTACAATGTCGATAGAGCTGTGCAGCAATTACTACTCGGACCCAGGGGCGTAGCCAGGGGGAGGGCTTATGGGGCTTCAGCCAGCCAGCCAGTGAGCCCAACCAGACCGGCCTCCTCCCAAAAAAAAAAAAAAAATTAGCCGACCCTAATTATACACATGCATTGTGACCCCCCCATCCCCCTCTCCGCACCCCAAGTCGTGGACATCCCAGTCACCTCAACTCCAGCCCCCAGCCCCCAGCCCCCAGCCCGCCCCCCCCCCCCTTCCCCCCCCCCCCAAGCCCCCGATTTATAACGATTTCAGATTACAACAAACGTGACCACATGTTACAAACTCGGTAGGAGCCAAAAATGGAAACTTACCACCATGACGTTTAGCGCGTAGTGGAGCTTGCGACACCAATACAACGCCTTGGTGACGGTTCGGTCGAACCGTGACGGACCCTTGATGGCCACAAACGTCCCGTCGACGCACCCAACGACGCCCGGGAGGGTGCCTCGTCGCAGGAAGGCTTCCTGTGTGGCCGCACGTTCTTCCACGGTCTCGGCGAAAGCGACCCACGCGGGGCCCAGGCGGCGAACGATGGCTACGGCCACGGCACGGACGGCTGAGCTCACCGTAGTCTGGTGGACGGAGAGATTTCGGTCGCTCCCCACCAACCCCTGGTAGCTTCCCGTCGCGAAAAACCGCAACGCCACGAGGACTTGCTGTTCAACGGTGACGACGGTCCGTGCACGGCTCCACCGTCTCAAGCCAGGATCGTCACGCAGTTCGTCGCACAGCCACCTTACAACGTCTTTCGAGAGGCGATAGTGTCGTTGAAAATCAACGTCATCCATGTCAAACGCATTGGCGTGGTCTAAGTACCTACGCCGGCGGCGAAACACGAACAAAAACGCTGCCATTTTGGACGCTTCTCCCCGATCTCGCGCCCAACTCGCCCAAGCTCGCCTAGGTCGGAGCCGGCAAGCTTTTCCCATCCGCGGCGGCTTCTGCCACGTCACAATGACGTCACCGCATCTCGCCGCGAGTTCCGAATATGCAACTCTCCGACCGCCTCAAAACCCTCCGTTAACGTCACGATCTAGGGAGTGTCGGCGCGTGTCGTCATGCACGGCGCCGACCAATCGCAGCGGTCGGCGAGTTTGGCGGAGAACTCGCCTCGAGCTCGCCGCGCCGAGGTTAGCCCCCCTGGTCACAAACGGTCACGTTCGTGTTTCTCGAAAACTCCTCCCCCCTACGAACCGCGCGCTCCTATTGGCCACAGCCCGCGTGATAATTCCACGCGGTTCCCATGGGAACGTTCGCAAAACACAAAAGCAACCGTTTGCCGTAAATGTCTCTCTTCGAGTTCGGACCATGACGACAAAGTGACGTATGACCACGTCCGACCTACGTAGCACATAGCGGAAGTCGCGTCACTAGATTAACTGCGGTATTACTCGACACACCCTACACTCTGTTTCACTATGAGTGCGAGCTAGTGCGGGTGTAGCAGCTACAAGAACGTGCTCCGGGCTTTCAACATCCCTTTCGAGCAGGCGCTTGCGCAGTGCAAGCCAACGTTCGTGCAAGATCGTTCGGGGTGATGCGCTCGTGCTTTTAACCTCTCTTTCTATTGCACGAAGGGGAACAAGCTTTGGCCAGGATTCTAGAGCGTAGAAAATGGCGGCGATGCTTGTTGCTCAACGATGGCTACGCGTACAATGACGGGTTTTCCGCGAGCCCGTGCCCGGTTGCCTTCGCGATGCACGACGACTGTTTCTGACGACAATACCGCTTGTCGAAAAGCACCCTGTGATCGCAGTGTGACAACGAGAGACGGCGACGATGAGAGATGATGACCGTCGAGCAGCAGCTACTAATTGAATCGCACTGAGATTTTTCGCAACGGGGAACTAGAAGGGCGCGGTTGCCCCCGATGATCACATAGCTAATGCCCAGTGGATGGTGATCAGAGCCTTGACGGCCGTCGTGAGTGTCGCTGTCAACCGGCTGGGAAGAGACGGTTGGGTCGACAAAACCCCGGACCGAGGCAGCTGAGGCATGTGCGAAAGAAGGCTTTCGTCGCCACCATGACGAGCACACCGAAGTTTTCGGGTGCGTTGACTAAACTTAGACTCTAACTAAACCTTTGTCACCGTCATCATTGGTCCGAAGGAGACCGTCACCATTCTGAAGGACTCCAACACTTTGCCGCAATCACCATTTTGCCATTAACAACATGGTGGTAAGTTGACGTTTAAACTTCAGGGTTTCTACCGCTTCGAAGTTAGTGCACGCTTAGTACCTATGTCTTTAGTTGACAATTTGTTGCGGTCTGTAGCTACTGTCAATTACGCAATAAAATCTGGATGGGTTGCAGATGGCATTTCGTTGTATCAATTATATGTTTTACCTTTTCACGCCAAGCTGCTGGAATTGCAAGTCAGTCATCGGAAAGTTATAAGAACACTTTTCAATGTCCTGCAATAAACTACGAACAGGTCTGTCCTAAAATAAATCGTTACTTGTCTATACAGCAGCAGTTTAGTCTGACAGAGTATGGTAACATTGTTACCCACTGTAGACGAGAAATTTAGCCAGTGTCTTGTGGATGGTTGTCATCTTCGTGACCAAGAAAAACAATAAAAATAGAATAGTCCTACAGTCAACATACGTGTAATGATAGCAATTCAATAGATTGTCGTTTCAAAAGTGACAGTAACTCATTGAAATTAAAGAGTAGTGTGAGCTGGATTTTTGAAATTTGCCTGTGATGCAGAGCAAATACGCACTGTTGGCCTATCACCATCAAGCATAAACGACAAGCGGAGGCAGAGTAGATGTGCGAAGGAAAAGCGAGCATATGTACAAAAAAGAAAGAACTGCTACGTAACGTGAAGAATGTCAGCAACTATATCTTGCCATTGTGGTACGAGCTCAGTGGCTATGCACATGCTTATAGCAGCCTGTGAATGTAGGATGCTCCCCTTATGTGGCAAAGCCGGGGAGGGGGGGGGGGGGCGAGGGGGGGGGTTTATAGGGCTTCGCTCCTTCCCTCCCCAAATCGGCGGGCCCTAGAATATACACACAAATTCCGAAACCATCCCCCTCGCACCCCAAGTCATGAACATCCCAGCCACCTCAACCCCCCTCCATCCTCACCCCCTTAGAAGTTCCTGGCTACGCCACTACTATCAACAACACTCAATAGATAGTCAACATTATCAAGATAAACGAAATTTCTTTTATTTTATGCACCATATAGGCAGTGTTTTTGTCTTTATATGCATGCAGCCAAAGCACACACTGTAGAAAACACTTGTGTGAAGCCTGCGTTCACAATGCGGTCCCCGTCAAACTTTCAAGGCGTTAACGAATTCCACAAATTAAATTTTCAACGAAACGAATTCGTTTTGCAAAACGCTGGCAAACTTACGTTGCGTTTTACATCATCCACCTTTGTCGTCCGATGAATCAGTAGTCAGCACTACACAAGCCTCAATGAGCTCGTCGTTTGTTTTCTTGCCGTTGGGGCGATCGCTGGCGGTCGTGGCGGCGGCACAATTCTTTCTCAGACCGTTGGCTGCTGCCTCCGTGCTCGCGGAAACGTCGTTCCCTTTGTGCCAAGGTGAGGTTTTGAATTTTAATGCACGGCAACGCTGAATAAATGTCTATTACCGTCTTCATAATCTCAGCAACGGTACCGTACGAGCCACAACAACAACACCACTTTCAAGCTTCATAACACCGGCAGAAATAGAAGCCAAGTCTTGCATCTCTTCAAGCGTTACATCGGAGACGTTAAACACCAGCTCACTGTGCTCTTCGACCCGGTCCTGTCGCCGAATAAGCTCATCCAACAGCACGAAAGTATTCGTGTGCGCGTTGATCAAGTGACCGATCGCATGTCAAACCCCAGCCGCGGTCGATCCGACGAGCATCGCGGCCATGTTCTTTCGAGTTTAACTCGCCAAGGGTACGGTTGTCGAGTTAAAACAACGCAAATAGTCCCGTGCATTCTTGTTCTTACGTCATTTTGTCGTCACAACCCGAACTCGAAAAATGACTGTTATACTTCGTTTCAGCTTCGGTCCAGACGCAGCCATAGCTACAAGCGCGAGCTCCGGGCTTTCAGCATCCCTGCCAAGCACGCGCGCTCGTGCAGTGCAAGCACTGTTCCGGGCCACATGCTCGCGCTTGTAGCATCGGCTGCGTCTGGACCGAAGCTGAAACGAAGTATAGCGGCAAACAGAGGCTTTCTAGTTTCACGAACGTTTCCATGGCAAATGACGTTGAATCGTCACGCGCAATGAAGCCAATGGGAAAGCGAGGTACCTAGGGTGCCTTCTAGAGGTACCTATGTAGGGACGTGTAAAAACGTAAAAGCCGTTTTTTTTTTTTTTTGCACGAGCTCTTCTTCAAATAAAAATAAGTAAAAAAGACTGCCCGAGATTATGCCGTCGCGTGCATTTCTTCAGCGCCGAAAGAGAAGAGCATGGCTTATGGAGACTATACCGGCATAATCACTGCAGTGAGCAAAGGAGCAAAGCATTATTAAAACTGCCCGAAGAAACTTTCCTGTATCATCCAGAGAATGCTCACAACCGTTGCACTCTGCGTCGATCTCATGACTTGTCATATACTACCATAGAGTCGTCGTCAGCTCTGTATCCATTTGGAGCCTCCTTCACAGGCGAACAGGAAATTTCATTTGCAGCTTATGTTCACGACGGCTTCACAAAGGATAACGGTGTCGCAGCGTACCTTCACATAATATTTTCTTATCGTAATGCCATCCGTATCGTGCAGAAACAGGGAAAGCAACCACGCAAGCGAGACACAAACACCACAAGGTCGTTACCGCGGTTTTCGCCATGTTTGTTTTCAAAGACCGTAGCGAAAGACTTCGAGAAAAAAAAGCTGAGATATCTTAGCTAAATTTACTTTACGTCATAATTATTGAAATAATCATTCGTATTTTATAAAAGGATAATATTATTTTTCTCTGTTTCCTTCCATTTTCCGGAAGGTAGCCTTTTCTCCGTTATTCGCTCGTTCTAAGTCCCGGAGGAAAGGAAGAAGATAACAAAAAGAACAGGGGGAAATGCAGGGATTTCTTCGCCCCAACTGGGTAGACACGTCACCGCGACGTAAGGCATCGTCAGATTCTAGCTGACCGCGTGCGTGAACCCGAACGTTGGGGCGGAGCCTCAAACAAGAATAATTCTAGTTTGAGGCTCCGCCCCTTCTTTCTCGATACGTCACAACTCGAAAGGTACCCGTTTGCGACCAGAATAGCACCCCAGGTCACCCTGCACTGCCTCGTTGGCGACCGCTCCTTGGCAGCCCAGTGCCTGGCGTCCCACGTCTCTCTGCCTACGCTACATATTGGCGCGGACATCTCCTGGGACACACAACACTGCATTTGCAAATGTTAGTCCGGGTACCATTACTGCTTTCCACAACTCCTGCGAAACGATGAACCTGTTGCAACTCCAGAGGCTTCGCTGACGGAGAATGCTGGCTCTTCGTAGGGCTGCTTGGGTGAGATGGGTGCGATGGCCTTGTAGGTAGTCTGTGTCGTTGGACATAGTGATGCCCATGTACTTGTAAGAATTAAGAATTGGTACATCGGACCCTCCGAGACGAAGGCTATCGAGAGTTGTCTCGAGGGAGCCCGAAAACACTACCACCGCTGACTTGCTGGTATTAAATTTTAAACGAAGTCCCATAGCCTCCTTGGAGCATATATCAAGAAGTTTTTGCATTTCCAACACTGATCCTGAGGTCAGTACCACATCGTCCGCGCACGTCAATCCCGGTAGAACCTAGTCAACTTGATCACCATGCTCCAAATGTGCTAGTGAAAAGCCCAGTCCTGATTGTATAAGTTGCTTCTCTAGGGTGGATACATATAACATATACAATAGGGGAGAATGTGGGCAACCTTGGCGTAAGCCCCTCGTCACCAGCACCTCCTCAGAGTGAGCATCATCGAGGTGGGTCATAACCGTGTTGCCATGGTATAGGCGGGAGATGAGTGTTGTCCACTCCGGCGGCATGTCAAGCTGTTGTAGACTAACAATAAGCTGGGCATGGGAAACACTATCATTGGCCTTTGCGATGTCAAGAAAACAACATATTAGGCTCCTCTCCTCTTTCCGTGCAACCCCAATACATTGTGTTAAGGTAAAAAGATGGTCCTCTAATCGGCGTCCCCGTCGGAAGCCTCCTTGGATTTCTGTCAGTATACCCTACTCCTCTGCCCATGCGGTCATGCGCCTTTTCATGATGTGGGCGAATACCCTATACACCGCACTTGTCACGGTCAGGGGTTTGTACTGTCGAAGGTACTGACGGTCACATCCTTTTTTAGGAATCAGGACAACACTGCCCCATCTCCAGTCTTGAGGAATCTCTTCTTTCCCAGATGCAATATCATTAAAAAGTGCTGCGAGTTGCTCCCTGGAATCCTTGTCCAGTGCTTTCAGCACCTTTGCCGGAATGTTATATAATCCCTGGGCGGTGTTGTTCTTAATATGCGCTAGTGCGCGTATAACTGACACCATACCAATTGTTACATTATTGCAATCCGGTGCACAGTCTGCGCCTTGCTTTGGGCAGAGATTTTGTAGTGGTGTCTCTCCTGGAGGCGAGAAAATTTCAACGAGATGGTCTGTAAGGCATTGCCCAAGTCTTTTTGTGGGCAGCCCTGTGTCTTCGTCCAGGATTGCTGGGCATTGGTCTCTTCCATTGAGAGTTCCGATATATCGCCAGAACTTTCTGGGTGCGTCTCGACCACTTGAACTGATGTCTCTCATTGTAGCTACATCAGCCTGGGCCATTTTGTCCTGCACAAGCTGTTTTACGGCCTGTTTAGCTCCTGTCTTAATTTGATGGCGGTTTGAACTTCCGCGTCCCACCAACGCTTTCTTAGTCGTCGCCCACCTCGTTCCTTTGTAGAATGTTGTCGGATGAGGCGCTTTAATTCTGTCACATATTCCGCGTATCCAGCCGCGCTCTTTTTCTTGGTGCTCTTTTCAAACTCTTCCACCACCTTCTCCATTGCCGTTGCAGATAGTCGGGCACGGCCTGTCGGAGAGTGCTTTTCTCTTATTATTTTTGGTGTAGCTTTGAAGAATTCTAACCGTATCCGGTTGTGGTCACTCCCAATACTGTGTTCACCAGCTTCATCAATGTGTGCGTGAACCAGATAGCGGGCCAAATTCTGTGAGACTAAGGCGTAATCAATGCACGTTTTGCTCTCCCGGGCATTCCATGTATATTGACCCTCACATGAGGCCCTGAGATTTAGTATCTCCAAGGCGTTATCTTCGGCCATCCGCAGCATCGCTCGCCCATTTTCGTCCTCCCATCCGTCCAGTTCATGCAGGCGTTCATTAAAATCCCCGATGATGAGAATGTCTTTAGTAGCAGCCAAGTCCTTGACTTCGGTTTCCACACAGCTCATTAAGCTTTGGTTCTCCTCTCTGCGCGCAGCTCCCACCGACACGTATACTATACAGACGGCAACAGGAATCCCGATGATCTCTCCCGTTGCCCAAATATGGTCCCAACAGTCTCGTGGCTCCTTGCACCATACTGATGTACCGCGCCGCATCACGCCAACTCCCCCACCTCGACGCTGTCCCTCCACACGATTGCGTCCAGCCCAACACCAATTTGCATCGGTTGGAGCTTCTTCAATATCATATAGGTGCGTCTCTGCCACTCCAGAAAGCGTCATTCCTTCCGCCTCCAACTCCCTATATAGCTCTTCCCATTTTTGTTCACGTCTCGCATTTTTGTTCACGTCTCGCTCCTTGGAGGTTGAGAAATCCTACCACATCTGTCAGTCGCCTGCTGCGTCTACGTCGTCTCCGTCTTTTTTGCCACACCTACTTTTGTTCCTCACCCTCTTATCTCCGACCCCCCTCCCCGAAAGCGGCCCTATATCCTGTGCCGCTGGTAGTGGTAACCGAGTTGTTGGCTCACCATCTCGGCCACGATTGCACGCAGGTCTTGGGGTTGAAGCAGCGCCGGTGTATACATTTGGGAGAGACGTTGTAACAGCTCCGGGGTCGTCCTTGTTGTCGGGCTCCGCTGGAGCCAGGCGCCGATCAGGACATCAGGCAGAAGGAGCTCGGAAGCAGGGCCGCTTTTGACAACGGGTTTACTTTACATTTGTACAGAATCGAAAAACAGCATCAGAAGACAGGAGTCCCGAAGAAGTCCGCTTCTTTTAACAGGACGCTCTTCCCTACATTCCCATGGTAGGGATTTCGGCTAGCTATGTCAGCTCCTCCCCCACACACAGCAACGCACCCCCGTCTCCGCCCACACACGCCACCAGCACCATCCAGATTAGCTCTCCCAAAGACGTGTCCGCTTGACCCTCGAGGGGTCGGCGGGGTCGGCGCGGCGCGCAATTATGATTGCAGCGGCTTCCTCCTCCGAAGGGAAAGTAATTGGGTGCGGGGCGCCCGACGGGAGGGTCCACCTGGGAAATGCGGGAAAGGATGCTTTGACCTCGTGGGCCACTGTGGGATCCCTGGAAGTCCGAGTGGCTGGTCTTCTTACCACGTCGGCGGGCCTCTTGAAAGGTCGCTGACCAGCACTTTCTTCTCGCCGCGCACGCTTGTCCTTGGGCTTCCGGGAGCCCAATGAGAGCTTGGAACGTAGACGTTCCCACCTCTGCTGGCTTCTTGGAAGGTCGCTTGGACGCCTGTCGGTCTCCAAGACGGCGTTCGTTACAACGTGTTGACGTTGGGGGTGTCCAGGATTGGGGGTTGTGGGGATTCCTCTGGTTCTCCCTTCCCCGATGGCTGTGATAACGGCCGCGGGTCGGAACGCTCGGCCTTCTTCGCCGTGAGCTCCGACCTGTTCGTGAGGAGGAGGGCCGCCTGGCTTGGGGGCTCTCCTCTCACTCTCTCCCGGGGGACCTCTTTACGTCCCCCCGCTCGGATGCGAATCACTGCCGACAGGCGAGGAGGTTTCGCCTCTTGTTTGTCCGCGTTCGGGAAAGGGACTCGTCAGGGTGACCGCGAAAGATATAGGACGTGTGTCGGCGACTTCTCCGATGCTTCCCCGGTCTTGGCTCTCCGGAACCCCGCGTCTGGCCAGGTAAGGACCTTTTCTTACCTTGCCGACGCGGGGGGCATTTTGGATGGGGACATTTTAGTTCATTTTAAGTGTTCTAATGAATGCTCTTGGACTCTGTCCTTAATCTGGTACGTGTGTCTTCTCTTCCGCTATATTCGAGAGAGTGAGACAAGGTAGACGATCATTGGCACCGACGGAGGTAATTAATCGAACCGACCCGCGGTAATGTGGCCCTAAACGTTGTCTGCATTGCCGCGGAGATGTGGGGACCGCGGGCTACTAGGTTTGACGTCTCCTTTGAGATCGCCGCCGCTGTTGAGACAATCCTTTGGTTACTCTATCGGTACCTGTGTTAGTTGGTAGCTAGCAAAATCCCACAGGGTAGTACCCTGGGAGTCCCCCGTTTGACAGTGTTTGCCTCTGAGAGTGTAGAGGGTCCATTTGTGGAGCCCGCCCAAGTGCTACATGACTGTTTTGCGATGGTAGAAGTTGCCTGTTAGAGTCTAAGTCGAATTGGAGAGACGAATTGGAGAGACGGTGTCCGTCTCTCCAATTCGCGAACTGGGCTTAATGAGGAAAACCTCTTTGGTAGTCCGAGCGTTGCTCTTCGACCGGATAGTGATCGCAAGGATTTCCAGCCAGCACTTCGGTCTTGCCGGCGTGCCATCTGTTCGCGGGGTCGTCCGTGTGTTGTGCATACAGGCACCCCATTGCCTGATGCATCATGCGGTGCTCTTCGGCTGGGTGATAAGCTTGAGGTTTGCCATACATTCTTGTTGTTTTCCGTCCCTGCACTGGTTCGTTTCTGTGCTCTACCAGTGGACTCCTCTGCTGACCGATCTTCGAGGTTGGTGAATCTCTTCGCCATTGTATGCCTAAAAAAAGGCTGGCCACGGCTCCTAGCCTGTTGACCACGTTTCGCACCCCATCTTCCTTATAGTGTAGCTTGCCTCTCTCCATTGCATGCTCAGCTTTGAGATCTCGGCTCAGGTCTATAAATCGCGCCTTGAGGTCCTTACAGAGCTTCTTTAGTTGGGCATTCAGCAGCATGTTTGCTGCTTGAATTCCTTTGCCTCTGCCCTCAATCTCTGGTATTGAGAATATGGCCAATGCGTCTTTGTGATCTGTCCATTTCAGCCTCAGTTGCTCTACAATCGCCGCAGGGTGTTCGCCGTGCAAGATGTCATTTACACCCACATGCAATATATACATTCGGGGTACTTTCCTTGCTTTCTCTTCATATTCGTCTATTAGGTGGTGCACATCTGCGATTGTTCCACCTCTGTTATATAGGATTTCCATTCGGCGATGGCCCCCTACTCGATCTATGAGTGTGCGTGCAAACCGTGCAACATTATTATCACCTGCAACAATCACTTCTCGTGTCACTCCTTGAGGAGGTCTGATGTGTTCATCGATGTGCCTTTGGTTTATGCGAGTCCCATTCATGGTGGTAGGCATGTAACGGGCGCCCCGTTGCGGAGAGACGCCGAAACACACTTCTCCCGAGTGATGGAATGTCCGCTCGTGCTCCTCGATCGCGTTCCTTGTGCTACCGCTTCTTTTCTCCTCGGGTTCAAAAACCATGTTTCCGGTCCTCACCGCTGCAGAAGCTGTGCACTGTATACCAGAAATGCTCTCTGCTACCAGATCCTCGCGCTCCAAATCTGCGACCGGCCACTCATGGCTCCGTCGTCGAACTGCCAGGCTTTGTGAGTATGAAGAAGGCTATGGGCACGCTCTTTTTACGCGCCGCGCAGCAGCCACTGTTCAGACACCACGGGAGCTAACGCCGTCGGGTGAAATTCGTCGTTTTTTGACAGCATACTCGATTCACCGACGATACTTCGCTACGTTTTCTAGTAGCGTGAATTTGTATGAGCTCATGTGCTTGCGGTTGCCTCACTTAGGTGAGACATACCAGTTCCATCGCTTGCCGAGCGCGAACCCAACAGTAAAAGCATTGTTCGTGTTTATGGGGGCATCATTTTTTCATTTACGAAAGAACCTCGAGCGCGTGCACGGGAATCTCGCCCAGATGAATCTAAAGCGGCCCGAGTGACAAAAAAGACGATGAAAGCTACATTACAATCCATGAAGCACGACCACTCGAGCCCGGCTCCCGGCCTGTGCCTAAGAACAGCACCGCGGGACTAGGTGGTTTCATATAATCAACAGCCCCAAGAAATTCAAAAGTTGCGAGTTCGAGAAATCTGGAATAGAACCTGAAAGTGAACACGTCCAAGTCTCCGACTTAAAAGGGTCTCCTATTCGAAGCTCCAGCTCATTGGAACGTCCACCGCGAAGGGCGGGAAAAAATCCACCGCTCAATTCTGCCGGTAAGTATCTTTCGGTAATCACTCCTTACCGGTTGAGACATGGCTCATTACAACATCGGGCGGTTTTTATAAATTTATGAATGCCAAATAGAGACACGCCTAGATTTACAGCTCTTCTGGTTCCACCTTTCTTGGCAGCATGAAAACAATAACATCATGGCATCCAGGACGGGTGCAAAGAAGTGTCCATGCTGAAAGAAAACTTTATTTCGACGGCAAAATATCTTTCGTATTTTCAATTTTTTTAATTACTAAATCATGCAGGACCTTAACATGTTTAGTTTTCAGGGCGAAATTTCTACGTAAAAACAATTTTAGCAAAGTATCATTGTGATGATGATGCATTACAAAACTTATATTACTCTTGGAATGGGCAATGTGAAAAACCGGAGCCGCTTGTGGCTCAATCGGATTACTTACTCAATCGGATTACTGTGGTCCCATCGGATTACCATAATGGCCCTCAGGAATCTTCCTAATAAAAATATGAACCACTTTATCGATATGACCATCAAAGTCTGTATAGAATGTCTCCTCCCCGAGGAATGGAAGATGCCCACGGTAATATTCATCCCCTACCTGAAACTCGCTCAATATCTTGAAAAAGACGATCCTAACCAGGATAACCTGGCTTTCAAAAACTGACTTTAACTCTACCCGTCACAGTCGGCGTTCAGACTCAACGTCTTAACCCAAGACATCCCGACCTTATCCACAAAAACATAAAAAGACAATGAGCCGATGCGACTACAGTAGGGATTGACATACGAGAAGCCTTCGACTCCATAGCATCTTGCACGGTCATCACTGCCTCCAAAAAAGGGGCCTCAAAAGCTGGATCATCAGCTTCTTAATGACATTTTTGCCGAACTGGCAACATTAATCTGTCACCGGCAGCGTGAAAAGACGCCCAATGCCAAACAAGGTTGGAGTGCCTCAAAGGGCAATCCTTTTGACGATGACATTCACCACGGTGATAGCAGGCGCAGCCTACAAACGGCACGAGACAGAGGATATAGGCTTCACAATATATACAGAGGTTGCGACGCTGTGAACCATCAAATGCTAAGCAGATGAACATCAACAGTGACTGCAATGGGCCCTTGGCATTACAACAGATTTCATGTTAGTATAAAACAGCGCGACAAGACAAGGATAAAGTAAAGACAACACACACGAGAGCGCTGTCGTCCGTCTCGTCTTTACTTTGTCCTTATCTTGTCGTGTTTTTTAAAGGGATACTACAACAAAATTTCGGCGCTCATTTTTTGGTCTATATGTGTTCAAAAGAGCAGTATCACATGGAACATACCAATATCTTGTTAAAAAAGTCTCGAAAAGGAATTTTAAAACGAATTAAACGATTAGCAAAGAGCACCTGGTGGATGTCGCTAGCGCCTCGTTTGTACTGCTCGTCTAGGAACCTTGACAGCTAGTGACAAAGGTTGTCTCGTCTCCGGCCACGACGAGAGAAGGGGGGAAGGAGGAACTCCCCTCTTCCCGAGAATCCCTTTTGTGTGTCGCAGAAGTCGCTATTGTCCCCCTAGAAGATTATAGAAGATTAACCCGTCACTCAAAATTCGTACAAAAGCAGCTGCTTCGGTGACTGGAACGACTAGGCCATCCTCTCGACGTCAGCCTCGCCGTAGCTTTGCTCGTCTTGAGACGACCTACGTCACGATTACGTTGGATGTCACGTGCTCTAAGCTGGGCCTTCTCCGAGCGCTTGCCAGAGTGGGCCGTTTATAACGAAAAATACAACCACCGGGCTCAAAATACAAATGTGCGATTGCCATTTACGGATATTGTGGATCATATTCAACCTATTTTTGAACACGACGGGAATATTTCAAATTTCGCTGAAGTATCCCTTTAAAACAAGATGCTCATCAACCAATTAGCGAAAGCATACGTTTTAACAGATTTTATAAAGGAATTGGGAATAAACATATTGGCGAAGACGACCTGCAGGGTCATCGCCAACAAAAGAGCTCGGATGCGGAATGAGATGACACTATTAGACTTCACGTTGAGAGCACAAGACGAATGGGGCTAAGTATAAAGATGCTAGGTCTCAACTATGATCCAAGACAGTGGGGCAGCCAGCTGACAAAGGCAAATCAGGAGCCAATAAAAACAGGGCTTTTGGGTAATTGACATGTCACTGGGAAAATGTGGTGCTGTAACAGAGAGTTCTCCAGAAGACTTGTGCAGGCTTTTCCGGTATTAAAAGCAAAATAGGAAAGTAACTAACTCCGGTACATCCTAACTCAATACTACAAGCTAGAGATTTCCATCTGCTCCAGCATGAAAGTGATCGCGGCACTGCCCAAAATAACCCCCCCCCCCCTTTTCAGAAGAAGCATAATGCAGTGCAATTCTACAGGGTCAAATAAATGGCAAAGGATGCACTCATGAACCAAAGGTTGCGACTTCAAAGGACCCTCCTCAGACTAGTTATACTGAAAAGGCTAGGTGAAAGGTGCCTGCAAATCCCAAGTAACGAATGCCCACCCAGTTGCCAGGAAGATGAAATGGTCGTGAGCACCCCCCCTTCCCCCTCTCCCCTGAAGCTAAGGCAAACAACACCCTGCTGCGAGAAATCGATGCTAAGAACCAGAGGGAAGCATTCAAAGACCTTTAGGAAAAACACAACAAACAAGCAGTGTTTAGGCTGATGCGGCTAGAGCGGAGGACGTATAGTATGGCAATCGCTTGGTAATATGAGTGAACCGACGCAAGGGAAAGAAGACTAATTCCCTGGGCCCCAGAAAGCCCCCGTGAACACCACAAAGCAGATTTACATTTTCACACACTTCAAGGAGGCAATGAAAAATGCGAGGACAGGGAGCAGGAGTTCCCCAGCGCAAGGAGGGGATGTTCAAGTTGTGTTGATCTCGGGAGACCAGGACATCCTCGGAAGCGGGGAGGCAGACAAAACTGCAACCGAACTTCACTTGCCTATTTGCTGTACTTGGAGCGGTGGTGCTCCACTAGCGCCTTCTTGTCCCCACGGTCGTAGGCGTTGGAGAGGAAAGGAGCTGCCGCTCGGCTGTAGTGGGCAGTAGTAGCTTTGTAAGATGGAAAGAGCGGGCACAGTTCCAGAACTCTTGCCGTCAAACTGCTCATTGTGCCCTGATGTCACCTTCTTTTCTAATCAGATTTTTTTACTGTACTGCAACTTCTTTCGCCGTGTTTTTCTGATGCGTTTTAAGCCGTCCCAGCGGATGATATCTGCTTGTTATGCTATGTTTTAGCGGCCGTAGTTTCCAAGTGCCCTTTCGCGATCGCACATAAAGGTTATTGGCTATCTGCTCGCTCAAGTGCGTCGCGGTGCCGAAGGTTGCATTCACTGGCGGCCATAGTTTAGTATATTTTCTGATAAGTTTAAACTTACGATTACCTTCCACATCGCTTCTGCATCGTGTATTGCACACCACTAAGATTGCAGTTCTTCTCAGGGGACAAGATAGGGCTTTGTCTGAGCTTGCGTTCATCGTGGCAAACTCGGTTTTCAGCAAATTTATGAATGCTACAGATGTTTGATATCTGCAAAGCGAAGCAGTAAAACAAGCTGACTGATCGGAACTGCTTTTGCGACTTTGTCAGTAGTACGTTTTCCGGTACCGCAATACGAACTTTGCGTGACACGATGGCCACGCAGCTCATCACCAGGGTTGTCATCATGCTCGGGCCGGTAGTTTTGGTTTCGCCGTAGACTCCCGAAACAAAACTTTAAAATGGGATACGTAAACAACTACGCAAAACACACACACAAAACGGAAATCTCGTATTCAGGGACACTCCCTTACCTAAAAACAGTCGTAAGCCCAAGATTTAAAGAAAGTAGCGGGAGTTACCGTTTAACCGTGGCTTTCGTGGATTCATCCTATCGTGCAGGTGACGACGACGAAGATCGTCCATAAGGACGTATTTCCTTAGCGCTCTGATAAGCCTAACAATTCGGCCTTATAGGTAAGTTTTGCCGGCATTACTTGCCCTACGGGGCCCTTCCAGGACTCGACGCTCTGGAAAGGACACCCGAAAGCCAACCCGCACTGCCCGCGGGCTCGAACGCCAGTCCATCGGTCTTTCGGTGACCGTCTGACGACACCGGCCGGCAAAAGACGCTCTGGCACAATGGCCGTCTCCATGATGAAGCAGACGAACGCGAGCCACTACCCGACCCCAAGTAACATCACTGGACACGCTACCCAACAAGGTCAGATAGATTTTGCTACAATCCCACCACAGGACAGCCAAGGTTTAGTGGCATGTACCCAAGAACGCCAAGCGATAGAATAATTTATGGAGAATCGAGTATCTATGGAGTTCTACATAAAAACATAAGGAACCTATTGAGTCGCTCCGCTTCAACAGTGGTGCCAACAAAGAAATAATCACGGATGGGGTCGCTTTTCAAGAATATTTTACGCACAAAAACGAATTTGAGACTTTCAGAGCTCAGCGAAGTGGGTTGAAACGAGTCGATGACCCGGTCTACCACAACAACAATGCATAGCATGCCTTCCACATCAACCCCCTCGAATCGGAGGTTATTGACCGAATTCGAGAATATGTAAGGTGATGGATATCAATTTCAAGGTTAACAAAAAAGACAAAGAAGACAACGTGCCAACTCTACTTACCATCAACAAAAAAGCAATGCAAGCAACGCAAATAGCACACAGACAAAAAGTCGTACTGAAACCGACGTGCGAGGAGCGCGTAGACAACTTCACCGGCAGAAACATTGTTGGGGCGATGGAAAAGGCGAGAATCGAAAACAAAGGTGACTTCTCCGTCCACCGCAACCAGACATCTAACACCATTGCTATCACCCCAAAGTGAATAAACCAGTCAACATCAACCAAATCGTCAAGGGTGAACAAAGCTACGAGATGAAACCGTATACGTGCAGTTTCAAATGGTCAGACCCGCGAAGTTATCTACCTTTCCCGACACGACGTGCAAGGAACTACAGAAACCCTCATGGAAAGTCTCGACTGCAGAACACACTCGATCGTCGGAGCTCGTCCCATTGGACGGTCGGGCAGGACCATCTCAATCACTTTCAACGGGAAGCCTATCCCAAAGTACGTCCGTTTCCTCTGCGAAATGCTCAGAGTAATTGACTATCGACCCAGACCTCTAGTCTGTTACTCATGCCATAAAATAGGCCACAAATCAGATGTCTGCTCTAGCGGCATTAAGCGCTGTGACCAATGCGGTCAAGCTCACGACAGCGAGTCCGGTTGTGAAGTGCAGTCAAAATGTATAAACTGTGGTGGTCCCTACATCGCCACAAGTAGCGACAGCTCCAAGCAGTAACTTCCCCCTAAACGAATCCCGTCTCAGACACCCCAGGGATAAAGACCCCCTCTCAACATGGCAAGAATTAACCTAGCACCCCCTGCATCAAAATCACCACAGTCATGGAAGAACCCACCCCCACGAGGAGCATGGGAAACACCTTACATCGTCAACCCGTACTTTTCAACCATTACATTCAAAATGGTTACAGATGGCTCCATATCAGCCGCACAGAAGCTTCAAATTTCTTCCACCGGAAATCACGGAAGCTCCAACTGGCAACAACAACATAATCACACGAGCTGCGAGCAACGTCTAACGGCACTGGAACAACGCATAGACCGGGTCGAAAAATCCCTCGAAAACATCTTGCAAACCTTACGAAATATAATCATACGACTCAATGATTAACGTGCCCGTACGAAACAAAGAGTATAAGCCAAAGCGTAAGTCGGCATTTCCAGAACCTTACAATGGAACCGCAGGGGATTTTATAACAAGGCAGCATAACTTAAAGAAAGAGAAAATGAGGGAAAACCTTACGTCATCCTCCTACATGAAGCGAACGTTGAAAACCTCAATGTTTGAGGCTACATTACATACTCTCACCTCCGACCGTCCGACGACTCCGCAACTACACTCTAAAAAAAAAAGGTGTAGCTTTTACACCCCATGTCACATATTTGACACCCCAAAACTTCAGTTCGACATACAGCGCTTTGAGGTTGAACCGAAGGTACCAACTTTCACGAGCGGCTTGATAGCCGAGTTGTACAACTTATTAAAATATCAAATGCACGTAGGACTCAATGCAAAAAAATTTATCGGGGTTTTCTTGGCCCTGCTGCGAAAACCTCAGTGATTTTCTTTTGAAGTCTTTGATAAGTACTTTAGCTGTTGAATATGTTATATCCAACCGTCATCAAGCCTCTCGTAAAAGTTGCTGCCGTCATTTCGATGTTATTGCGCTGTACGTCGAACTAAAGTTTTGGGGTGTCAAATATGTGACAAGGGGTGTAAAAGCTACACCTTTTTTTTTTAGAGTGTAGCAAAGCCAACAGTCTACTGGCGCAACATATGGCCAAGCAAACACCCTCGTCTTGAACAGCAGAACACGATCAGAAATAGATACCTGGCAAGTATGCAACGTCTCCAGAGAAGTTGTGGGAGTTAAGTTATGCATAGCAAATTAATATTCAACATCTACAGCGCCTAAATTAGACCGGGACAGAAAGAAGGAGACGACGCGGACTGGTTCAACGCCACAGTGCAAGGCACCACACCCGCCCTCATCGCTGGGGATATAAGCGCTCAACACCTACAGCGGGGGTACAAGAAAGTTAACAAACGAGAATGGAATATAACCGACAAATGCAAGCAACTGAAGCACACGTTTCCGGGTACCACGGGCAGTGACTATGTAATCGGAGTAATTCGACTTAAAACGAGCGATCCAGTCAAACAGGCAAAATTCCGCACCGCCATCGCCGCAAGCAAGAAAGGAAACTTTGCCACCAGTATCCAACAGGCCCTCAAGGTTGCAAAAACAATATACCAGCTTAAAGAAGATTATCATACACCCGACCTTAATCTCCTCAACCTCTTGGCTAATCTCCTACAAGCGCTCTAGAAACACCGGAAAAATAAACGAAATCAAGCACTTGGAAACGAACTTATCTTAGCCACGGCAAATGCCCAAAGACACTCTCCCGAACTTAGACGAAATATATGGTGGGCATACTACTGCTCTTTCGGTAACAAGACTGGATTAAAGACGGTATGGAACACATACAAGGAATGAGTGGCAAAACCATAAGCAAAAACACCGGTTCCAACCTCGGATTGCGGTTAAACATAACAAAAGAAGAGCTAGCCAAAGCAGCGTGAGACAGTTACTTCACTTAACCCACCAAGGAACCACCGGATACCTGCTATGCGTCGGAATCCATCAACGCGCATTGCTGCTAAAAACACTCCCCCTTTACTGTGGGAGAGCTCTTAAGACGCTCTAGCAAAATCAAAATGAAACTGGCTCCAGGTCCGGACCACATTACAATCACAGCACTCTGAAACCTCTCGAATGAATACATCAGCTCATAGAAATCTACAACGAGATATGTGAATCCGGTCAACTGCCCAATGACTGGAAGCTATCCATCGTAATACCCATTCCGAAATCAGGCAAACCCAACAATGACATCCAGAACCTCAGACCCATCTTCCTAACCTCCAAACTATGTAAAGTAATGAAGCGTATGGTACTGGCCAGAATAACCTGGATCCTAGAGTCCCGCAAAAAAGTACACCCCATGCAAACTGGACTCCGTCCCCACCTGTCAACTGAAAGAAAGTCTAGCCATGATTCGCAATGACATCACAAAATTTCAACATAAAAAAAGCGTTAAACTCCGTCCCACATGAAACTGTCATTTGAGGGTAAAAAAATCGAGGCCTACGTGGACGAATACTAGACTTCATAATATCCTTCCTTCACCGACGATACTTCTAAGTTCACATTGGAGACACCACAAGCCCCCTCAGAAGAAATACGATAGCAGTTCCCCAAGAAGCGGTCATCTCCCCAGCAATATTTAACATAGCCATGGCTGACCCAGCGTTCGGCCTTGAGGCAATACGAGACGTCCGTTACGCTATATATGCTGACGACGTCACCTTATGGGTCAACTAGGGCACACCAAACATTCAAGAAAGGCAACTTCAAGAAGCCCTGGATGTCACCATGTACTTTATGAAGGAAACAAACGTGATAATCTCAGTCGAAAAGATAACCTACGCAGTCGTCGCTTCAAAAAAGGCTAGAAAGAAAAACTTCGGAGACATCAATAATTTGTATGTTGACGGCACCAAAATTCGGAGACAACTAAGTATAAGGATCCTCGGTCTCACCATCGGCGAGGATGGCGGAGCACGGAGCTGGCTGAACCAGATTCAATGGAAACGCGCTCTTAACTTTATCAAAAGAACAACACACAAAGTATGGGGGGATTGGGGTGCACAAAAAAAATATTTGAAACTAATGGTACGAGCACTGTTTGTATCCAAAGCCATTTACTGGTATAACTACCTCCGTCTTACCAAGACTCGACAAGATCCAGTTGAAACCCTTAACAAGGCAGCGATGAGAATTATCACGGGTTTACCCAGGATAACCCATATTCCCGACCTACACAAAGCGGCTCAAATAAACACAGTCAAAGACCTAGCAAAAGAAGCACAAAACAGTCAGAGAGACCGCCTCAAAAGAACCGCACCGCAGAGATGGATCTAATGGCATTACTGCAATTAGATTACGGTAGTTAAACTATTTTTTTTTGTGGTAGTGAGTAACGTAATTACTTACTTCTCTAGGTTGGTAATTTAGTAATGTAATAAATTACTTTCAGGCAGTAATTTCGAAAACAAATAACTCAATACTTTTAAAATTGCTTTTGTCTCAAATTAGAAAATTCGTTTGCAAGCTTTAAAAAAGAAGAGAAACATTGTTTTGCATGGGGAAACGTTGTGAAATTGATATCAACGCAAATACACAACGGCCACTTGAGCGCCCATCCTTGTACGAAGAACTGGACAGACGCACAAAGGCGGCCTGGAAAAGCGATCCGTGTAGACATAGATGGAAATCCACGGCTTACGAACTCCAGGCAAGACAGAGACCCGGCGTCACGTCAACCCAACGATACTGTAATTCGTTCATCCCTAAGCTTACAGTGCGGTGAGAGCTGCGAGCTAACCGGAACCAATCAAACACCCCTCTTTAATCACCTGACCCGTTCCTTTCTTTGCGAATGAGTATAAACGAGAGCGTGGTTACGTGGCGAAAAATAGACGTGTGACTGTTCCAACTAGCACTTAGCCTCCATCGCATTGTCAGCTTAGGAACGAAGGGCTTATAGGCCAAAAGGCGAAGGGCACATCACCAGTGAAGTAACCACATTTTAAAAACTGTGAGGACAGGACAAACAGATCCCTTGCCTTCGTGTTCTTTCGTCAAGCAAGGTCAAACCGTAATTCGGCCATTCTGAGCAACAAACGACCGGAATAAATAGTTAACTCCAAATGCCTTGTCGAGGCCCCAGAACTTTTCGTGCGTCCTCGAGCAAAACAGGTGCCGCTCGCGGTGTGCCTTGCTGCTTTCCTTTCGGGAGGTTTATTCGGGAATAAGCCTACGAGCAGATGTCGCCACCCATTTGTTTGGAAATTACACAATGTAGGAAGCTCGCACCATTCTTTTCCTCAACTGGCGACGCTTGTGCCTATCAACTACTCAGCATCTTCATATGACAATGCTCAAAAACTTAGGCTCTTCGGTTGTTTGAGAACAACACTCCTTGAGAGGAATGACCGCGAAAAAGTCAACTGGCGGTCTTGTGAAAAAAATTAGATTGCACCCGAGGCGAAAGGGAAACGTTTCACATGACGAATCCTTGTAAGAACGAGCTCACATGTCCGACTTAACAAACTGACACGGGCTATAACCTCTAAATCAGGAAGACAGAAACATATCAACCTTTTAGCAAGGACCTTCACCACTGAATGTACAGCGCAACCGGTGAGTCGACTGTCTTTGAGTGACATCTAAAGCAGCTATTCATCGTGTTTAACACGTATGTCGTGTGCACCAGCAAAACCACTGTTCAGCATGAATGTAGTAAAACACCCCGAGACTGGGAAAAAGGAAGGACAAACCAATACAAGTCTCAAAAATTGAGAGCTGTGTGTGTCAGTCCTTTCTTTTTTCCAATCTCTGGGTGTTTTTACCATGTTCGCTTACCACCAGCTCGTTTGCGCCCCACCCTTCTGTTCATTGTTCAGTATGGTTAGCTTTGAGGCACATAAGGCTGTTGCAGTGTAAACGGGAAGATCATAGTCTTAATACCTATACGGAAAATAAAATGAGTACGAATTACTGCCTCAAGGTGTTCAAAAGTATTGTCAAAATAATTTCGTTATGTCTGAAAAGTAATTGCAATGTAAAGTCAGTATTTTTAGTCTGCGGTAATTTGTCATGTAATCGAGTTGCATTTTTGCCGTTTTTAAAAGGTAATTAATAGCCTAATTTAATTACTTTTCGAAAGTAATTTCTCCATTTCTGCCGCACTGGGAAGAACGATTCTTAAGCACCTCGGAGTAGCAGACTTTAAAATTCCAGCTATGGCCATTTGTCCTCCTCCATGTGAAGACGAAGGCATTACAGTGATCAAGCCTACAACACAAAATCAAAGCAAAGAAGAGGAGAGCATCTTCTTAATAAAGAACATATGAAAAATATAAAACGTCTCCTCCAATGTGAGACCAATAAAGTAATTTACACGGACGCATCACGGAATAAGGACGGCAGGGCAGCCATTGCTTGGTACTCCTTGCGTTCCTGCGAAAAAGCACTAAAATGCTTCCTTATACTGCCAGTGCCCAAGCCGGAGAACTCCAAGCAATCTTTTGGACACAAGAAAACGCCCAAGAGGGTTAGCCCCTGACAGAAATCTTCATCTACAATGACTCCAAGGAGGCTGTTAGAGAATCCAGGAACGCCAGCAGCATTAACAGGACTGTAATTGAAATCAAAGCCACATCGCGCTATCTCCCAACCAAATGAATCACCCTCAAAATTTTATGGATCCCGGGACATCCAGTTGTCCCGAGAAACGAAGTAGCCCATGAGGCCGCGCGGAGCATGCTAAAAGTAACCGGCTCCGCACAAGGCCTCCTGGACTCCTCCGCCACAATAACCCCAGAGGACCCCGATCCCGATGCAATAAAGGCACTCGCAAGACAAGAGTGGAAAGCGAGGCTGACTGCTCTACTGCTAACGGAGGAATACCCACTCCCATCAAAATACTCACGGTGGGAGCGAGTGTGCCTTCGGCGGCTCGCTGCCAACACGGCCATTACACCTGTTGCACGAAAACGTTTTCACAGTGTTAGCAAAAATAACACGCCCAGACAACGAAACCATTGCCCCATAGCGGACACGTCGAAACGTGTTCATTTTACACGCAGCCATGTGTGTTTTTCGTCTACACATGAGGTGCCGTGTAAACTTAACACGATACACCGTGTTTTTCTTCCGCTAAACACGGTTGAGCGTGATGGCTGAGCGTACTCATAAAACATGGCGGCCATCAGCCGCGAACAGGCGAGACGAGCCCAGCGAGCCGCGCGCCTTTCAGCTGAATTGAGAGCACACAGGACGGCGTTTGTTCTCGTTCGATGTCTTTTATATACACTAAACAGTCCCCAAGCGGCGCACGTAGCTACGTGCAAAGGTACGTACGTGCGTCGTCGGCGGTCGGCGTTGTCAGTAGCTACGATCGAGCCGCTAGACAGAAAAACGAATGACGAACTTACATGGAGAAATAACTCGAGCAAACTATTTGGAATCGGGCGGTAACTTGCGCCACCTAGCGAGATTTCTAGCAGTGTATATTGTCACGGGTGGTGACAAATAAAACAGGAAATAAAAAGAAATAAACGTTTAATGTGGCGAACTTGTGCCAAAAATAAAAGGAAATAGAAAGATAACAACAGAGCGTCGCGGGCGTCGAAGGCGGCGAAGCAGCAAGATCGAACGCTAAGGCGAAACTGACTCGACAAGGTTGCGGGTGGCCTCTTATCTAGAATGAGGCACTATCTCGAAGATTCGGCGGAGAAGGTTCGAGCGTAGCGCGCTCGGGGCGAGAATGAACACGCACTTTCTAGAACAACGTAAGCAGGGATAAACGACAGAAGTTATGTCCGGAGCAAGAATAAACGAGAAAGTTCTAGAAGTCCGTGACCCTGCGCGCGGCATTATCCCCCCCTTGAAAAGCGCATCGTCCCGATGCAGCACAAAACAAAAAACAAAAAAACAAAAAGAATCCAAAACAAAACGACAGCAGAATCGCGAGCCACAGTTCACAGTTCAGAGTTCACAGTTCACTCGTCGACAAGAGTAAAAAGTTTTATCGTTCGTAATACGGCTTCAGCCGGACGACGTGCACCACCTCGGGTCGCGGCTGACGTCTTGCAGATGGGCGCGTTCCGTCGGGAAGGACTTCGTAGTTTAAGTCCCCGAGACGGCGAAGCACCTTGTAGGGTCCAAAGTAGCGCTTGAGAAGCTTCTCGCTGAGACCGCGGCGCCGTATTGGTGTCCACACCCATACCCGGTCTCCGGGTTGATAGTGGGCGTCACGCCGGCGAAGATTGTATCGGCCGGCGTCGACATGTTGCTGGTCTTGAATTCGTAGTCTTGCCAGTTGGCGGATCTCTTCTGCCCGTTGAGCAACCACCTGGGCGTCATCGCTTCCGTCGTCGACTGGATCGTGCGGCAACATAGAGTCTAGCATAGTCGTCACCTTCCGGCCATACACCAGCTGGAAGGGCGTCACTCTTGTGGTCTCTTGTACGGCCGTATTGTAGGCAAATGTGACGTATGGCAATACCTCGTCCCATGTCTTGTGCTCCACGTCGACGTACATGGAGATCATGTCGGCGATGGTTTTTTTGAGCCGCTCCGTCAACCCGTTTGCCTGCGGATGGTATGCAGTTGTCCGACGGTGGTCCGTCTGGCTTAGACGAAGGATCTCCTGGGTTAACTGCGCCATGAACGATGACCCTCGGTCTGTGATCAGGACTTCGGGGGCGCCATGCCGGAGGACGATGGACTCGATGAAGAACTTCGCGACTTCGACAGCAGTCCCCGAAGGAAGGGCTTTCGTCTCGGCGTAACGCGTAAGATAATCTGTGGCGACGATTATCCAGCGGTTTCCCAGGGTCGACGGTGGAAAAGGGCCCAGCAAATCCATTCCAATTTGCTGGAACGGTTTGGTTGGAGGGGGAATCGGCTGAAGGCGACCTGCTGGCTTTGACGGCGGTTTCTTGCGTCGCTGGCACTCACGGCACGATCGCGTGTAGAGATGGACGGTCTTCGGCAGCTTGGGCCAGTAGTATTTTTCACGTATTCGGGCTAGTGTTCGGCTGTAACCGAGATGTCCTGAAGTTGGGTCGTCGTGGCAGGCTTGAAAAATCTCTTCTCGAAGGCTGGTGGGGACTACCAGAAGCCACGACGAATTACTGGTTCCAAAATTTTTCTTATAAAGTACACCTCTTCGAATAGCGAAGGTCGGCAGGACTCGTGAAAAGACACGAGAAACGAAACGGTACTTCCTCGTCCTTCTAGATGCTCAATCAGGGCGCGGAGCTCCGGATCGTCTCGTTGAAGTCCTGCCATGTCGTTGGTGTCCACGGCACCTAGGAAACACTCGTCATCATCCACGTCGGTACAGTCTGGCGTTTCGACGGGGGCTCTGGACAAGCAGTCGGCGTCGCTATGTCCGTCCTGACTTGTAGACTACGGTCATGTCAAATTCTTGCAGTCGAAGACTCCATCGAGCCAGGCGTCCTGAAGGGTCTTTGAGGTTTGCAAGCCAACAGAGCGAGTGGTGGTCTGTGACCACCCGGAACGGGTTCCCGTATATGTACGGACGAAACTTTGTGATCGCCCATACAACCGCGAGACATTCTTTTTCCGTCGTGGAGTAATTTTTCTCCGCTTTTGACAGTGTCCGACTTGCGTAGGCAATAACTCGCTCCGTGCCTTCCTGTAGCTGTACCAATACCGCACCAAGTCCGGAGTTACTTGCGTCCGTGTGAATTTCGGTTTCGGCGTGCTGGTCGAAATGTCCGAGGATCGGAGGTGTCTGAAGTCTTTGTTTCAGTTCGTCGAACGCCCGTTCTTGTTCTTCTGCCCAGTGAAACTTCACGGCGTCTTTCGTAAGATGTGTGAGGGGCGCCGAAATTTTTGCGAAATCTTGAACGAAGCGCCTGTAGTACGCGCACAGCCCCAGGAATATGCGGATGGCCTTCTTGTCCGATGGTCGAGGGAATTCGGCTACGGCGGATGTCTTCGCGGGGTCAGGGCGTACTCCTTCGCTACTAACGACATGACCAAGGAACTTAAGTTCGGCGTAGGCGAAGCGGCACTTCGTTGGCTTGAGTGTGAGCCCTGCGGTCTTGATGGCTTGGAGCACGGCCCTAAGCCGTTTCAAGTGCTCGTCGAAGTCGTGCGAAAAAACGACGACGTCATCCAGGTAAACGAGGCAGCTCTGCCACTTCAGTCCCGTTAGTACGGTATCCATGACCCGCTGGAAAGTCGCCGGCGCCGTACAGAGTCCGAAGGGCATCACCTTGAACTCGTAAAGTCCATCGGGCGTGACAAAGGCAGTCTTCTCGCGGTCCCGTTCATCGACCTCAATCTGCCAGTAGCCACTCTTCAAGTCCATCGACGAAAAGTACCGGGTGTGGCGTAAACGGTCGAGGGTGTCATCTATGCGGGGAAGCGGATAGACATCTTTCTTTGTAACAGCGTTCAGCCGCCTGTAGTCCACGCAGAACCTAAGGGTTCCGTCTTTCTTCTTCACCAGCACGACTGGAGAGGCCCACGGACTGCTTGAAGGCTGAATAACATCGTCGTCAAGCATTTCTTGAACTTGTTTCTGGATGGTTTCCCTCTCCTTCACCGAAACTCGGTACGGCGACTGATGAATAGGGGGCACGTCATCGTCAGTAACAATTCGATGCTTCGCAACCGCTGTTTGGCGTAGCCTTGACGATGTGGCGAAGCACTCACTGAACTCAGCGAGAACGTCAGTCAGCTGTCGTCGTTGTGGGCCTGGGAGGGATGGGTCGATGTCGAGCTTTGACGGCGTGGTTCCCTTGTGGTGCGTCGGAGAGGCGTCTTCTGAGATCACGGCGATGGCGGCCGAGTCCTGAATTTCCTCGACGTAGCCCACAGCTGTACCCTTTGTAAGGTGCTGCGACTCTTGCCGGAAGTTGGTGACAAGGGCTACGGTACGCCCGTCCTGGAGCTCGGTTACGCCTCTTGCAATACCAATCCCTCGTCCAAGGAGAAGTTGGACGCTTCCTTCCAACAGTGCTATCCCGCAGGTGGCTTCGTCGGTCCCGACGGGGACAAAGACACTGGACAGCGGCGGCAGGTTTACGTGGCTGGTAAGGACTCGCACTGCAGCTAATGTCGCTTTGGGATCTTCCGCCGAGGGAACAGGTTTCCGAAGCGTCAGCTTGTTCTCCCCAAGGTCGATGATGGCGCCGTATTCACACAAAAAGTCCATTCCGAGAATGACGTCTCTCGAACAGTCTTGCAGAACGACGAACTTGACAGGGCAGGTTTCACCGTGGATCTCAACGCGAGCAGTGCACCTGCCGACAGGCGTGATGAGGTGTCCGCCGGCGGTTCGTATCTGTGGTCCATCCCACGACGTCGTAACTTTCCGAAGGCGACGAGAGAGTCTCCCACTCAAAACGGAGTAATCCGCTCCGGTGTCGACGAGTGCTGTCGCGTCGTGGCCGTCGATGATAACGTTGAGGTTATTCGACACTGTTACAGAAACGTCGTTTCGGGGCGTTGCGGCGTTAGAGTGGGAGAGCTCCGACGATCTTGGAGGATCTTGGCATCGTTCGTCTTCGGCAACACCACCTCCCGGCATTGCCGCGCCTAGTTTTCCCGACGGGACACAATGGGTGACAGGCTGTCTCGGCGAGACCGGCGGAAGGGCGATGGCGAGCGTCGGGGAGATGGCGAACGGAATACTCGGCGGGGAGACGACTCAGGAGTTGAAGAGCGGCGGAGGTAGTCCTCGATGTCCCGAGGTCGCTCTCCAAGACGTGGTCGAGGGTCGTTGGGCGCGAACCCTCGTAGGCCGAGCTGGCGGTAGGGGCATCGTCGGTAGATATGGTCGGCTTCCCCGCAGTGGTACCACAACGGGCGTCGATCAGCCGTCCTCCACACGTCGGTCTTCCTTGGCGCAACTTGTTCTGGGCGAACGTGCGCCCGATCTTCCTGGCGTCGGGAATGCTGCGGCTCTGGAAGCACACGTCGGGGAGGCGCCATGTACGGACGCGGTGCTGATGGTGCTCGGCGGAGCATTTCGGCGTAGCTTACGGCTGGCTCCTGCTGTGCTGCTGCGGTGACGGCAACCTCGGGATGGAAAGCTCGGTGAACTTCCTCTCGGACGACGTCGGCGAGTGAGAGTGAGGCTGGGCGATCTGCAGCAGGTAGAATCTTCCGGAGCTCTTCCCGGACGATATCCCGGACGATATCCCGAAGGTTGTCGACACCGGTGGTGCTCAGGTCCGGAAGGGTAGCTGCGACAGTTGGAAGAGTAGGCGCGCCGGTGAGTCGGTGGTAGTGGCTTGCTCGGGCCGTCAGTGCGCGCTCGATGTTCGTGGCTTCACTCACAAATGCATCGACGGTCGTCGGGGGATTGCGAACCAGGCCTCCAAAAATTTCTGCCTTGACGCCTCGCATGAGGATTCGAAGTTTCTTTTCCTCAGCGGCCTCCGGGTCTGCTCGGGCACTTAGACGCAAAACATCCTCTACAAAGCTGGTCAGGCTTTCATTGGGGCCCTGCACCCTTGTTTGAAGCAGGTCCTCTGCTCGCTGGCGACGATGGTGGTTAATGAATGTTCGTTTAAGTTCGGCGACGCAGGACTCCCATGTGGGGAAGGAGGCTTCGTGGTTTTCAAACCAGTGCCTCGCAGTGCCTTCAAGCGAGAAGTAAAGGTTGTGGAGGCACTGCTCAGTCGTCCATCCGTTGTGGCGGGCTACACGTTCGTAGTGTCGCAGCCAGTCTTCGATGTCTTCGTGGATCTCCCCGTGGAAAGGCGTCGGAGTCCGGGGTGCGACGGGCAGGACGACGACGCTGGCGGTGGACGGGTTCTGCGACGACTGGCTGTCCATCGTTGGTCTCGTTGGCTGCTTAGTCTTGGGCGGCAGAGGTCCGAATTCCGGGTGTAGGCCTTGGGTGCGACGACTGAACCGGATCTCGGAAGTGCTTTCGTTGGTTCTTCGTGGGCTAGGCGTCGGACTTGGACTGCGGGCCCTCGGAGGGGTACGCGGCAGGGGCATGCGTTACCCCGCACCTCCACCAAAATGTCACGGGTGGTGACAAATAAAACAGGAAATAAAAAGAAATAAACGTTTAATGTGGCGAACTTGTGCCAAAAATAAAAGGAAATAGAAAGATAACAACAGAGCGTCGCGGGCGTCGAAGGCGGCGAAGCAGCAAGATCGAACGCTGAGGCGAAACTGACTCGACAAGGTTGCGGGTGGCCTCTTATCTAGAATGAGGCACTATCTCGAAGATTCGGCGGAGAAGGTTCGAGCGTAGCGCGCTCGGGGCGAGAATGAACACGCACTTTCTAGAACAACGTAAGCAGGGATAAACGACAGAAGTTATGTCCGGAGCAAGAATAAACGAGAAAGTTCTAGAAGTCCGTGACCCTGCGCGCGGCAATATATATAAAAAAAAACGAGCTTACGCTACGACCGATCACGAGTAGACAGCAGACCTACATACATCAGAGACAACACGAATACCACGCCTTACACAGCCCCGACATACACTCAAACACAACACCCGACACTGCACCCGACACTACCTACTCAACAGGCTTTTCTCCCCGCGGCGTATATAAGCTTGACATGTGCGGGTGAACTGGTGAGCTCTTTAGTCATTGACCGTTACAGATTTATAGAAGACGACACAAGACACGGCGCAATGGACGGCCGTTTGTAAGAACTGTTTGCATTCAAAAAGTATGGAGGCAAAATCTAGAATGTTAGTCCGTTGCGAAAAATAGCGATGTATTAACAATAAATCTTTAACCGGTCATTAAGAAGTTAAAATTTTTGTTATTCTCATGCTAGACCAGTGTTATGAGCAGTCTGACTAGCTTGAATCAGATTTAAAAAAAAATATTGGGATTTCATCATTATATAATTAATAATAAATAGGAATGATCCTTGCGCAAAGCATTTTTTATGTATTCTTGTGAGGACATCCGCTCAACACTTCACTTCCGCTAGTTGCAGTACGGAAGCAGACGCCTTCACTTTTGGGTCGTTTTGATGCAGATTGTTGCAGTTTGTTGTCGTATGTCGTGTCGTTGTTGAATGGAGCGGTGGGGCTCGGGGAGTTCATGACCGGTGTTATTCGTGATCCCTGGTGTGGTGCTAATGTGTTTTATTTATTTTTTTAATATTGCTATTGCTTTGAATTTTGAAGATTCAGGAGCCCGTGTCACTGTATTATGCTGAATCGCGAACTCCTTCTCTGTTGACGTCATTTTCCTGGTATCACTCGTGAATACTGCAAGCGTTTAAACAGTGTGCACCGTCTCGCCTACATCCCCGGTTACGTACTCGACCTGTTGAAACTTATTGCCTCGTAATTTCGGACTATGCAAGGCAGTTATCTCGCTGCTCTGGTTTCGGTTATAAAAGCAAGGCAAAACGCTCGTAGTTCCCGCCCTCAGTACACGTTGGACTTCTTCCACACTTTGACACCGGATAACTGAATGAACGAGAATTTCCATTTACCTGAAAGGTCACTCTCGCCGCTTCCTCACCGTTGACCAGCAGGATGAGCTGGCGACAAGCCGCGGATAAAAGGCTTGATCATCAACAGCCCAAATGCATTCGGTGCCGATGCGGGCGATGCGGGTTTCTGTCAACCGCTAGGCCAGCACAAACCGTGACCGTTCCAGCTCCGTCATGACACGGTGTTGCAGAGAGCAGGGTACAATACAATCACACGGACTACCGAAGCAAACGCAGTTATCATAAATCTTGGCTTGTGATGATTGCACTTTTGTAGATCATCTTATTCGTTTTGCTGGAGACGCAAACGACGGGCATAACAAAATCGTTTTCATATTCCGCATACCTCGCAAAAGCATTTACCCAGTCACCTTGAGAAAGCGCAAAACACGGAGTCAGCAACGTCCTGACTTCCCCTGTCTTTTAGCTGCTTTAGGGCACTTTGTACCTGCTAGTAGGAATACCCACTGAAACTGAAACTAAGAACAGTGCCAGAGAGAAAAGGGACAAAGTTGGAAAAGCTTGGTCGCTCTCCCCAATTTCTCAACTCTCAAGTGATTGTACAGTAATAAATGCACCAACGCCTCTTTCTAATTTGGAATCCAAATTGGTCTCACTTCATGCGTCTGTGGGCAGGTAGGAAAACTTGCACAAATTTATTCACAAAGCATGGTGAGCGCAACAAACTCGCACGAGATTTAAAGGAAAATATCAGTGGTGACTTAAGTTTCCCTGAAATTCTGATAACCGGTCGTTTGCAAGACCGAATCATCTACTCGGGCGATGTGCGTCGCTGTGCAAACGCAGTCCAACTACTCAAAGCATAAAAAACGGCAGACCTAGGACAACAATCAAGAGTCTATTGTTTAATTAAAACGACGTAATTTTGGTGAAAACGCCCACAGCTTTTTAATCACGGTATGCGTCGAGAATCTGCCACATTTTGAAACGGAACAAAGAAAGGTTTACTTTTAAAAACGCTCGCTGCGTCCTCCCGGACCAGCTGGACCGGATCAGCTGACAACGACGGGACTGAACCCGTATAGGGGTTCAGTCCCTCAACCCCACAACAACCAATCGCGCTCCGTGTTAGTGTTGCTTTCTACCTCCAAGCACCGCACCACACACCACGAACACTTCAGCTCTTTGTCGCATCGCCGCGTTGCACCAAACAGAACGAGATCGCCGAAGTCAACGCAGCGCTGTCGTGAGCCTTGGCTTGTGGTTGCGCACTCGTGAACCCTGTGACTCCTTTCGCTTTCCAAGCACACACGACGATTACGAATGATACTTTCCGTCGTCCGGGGACATCACAGGGGCACTTCTCCGGTCACGTCTTCGCCACATGTGATCGTAAACCGAGCAGGTTCCCCCCTTCCCGTCCAACCAAAACAATACCGGCGCCATGTTAAACGTGCGTTGTTGCAAGACTTTCTCCGAAATAAAACCAAATAAAAACATCGAAAACAAACCGATTCTAGCTTCCAGCGTACATAGGCGTTGCGCCGTGGCCAACTTTTTTCTGTCAGCTCTAACTTAAAGATGACCTACAGATGCAGCAACACTGGCCACCACGGAGCGCCGTAAATTCTGAGGAGGGTGCACGCGAAGCGGCGGCACCTTCGCCTGCAGTTGAAGGGTTGAAGACAAAACGAAACCAACTGCAATGTCACATGTTCAGATCGAAAGCACTCTTTTTATATCCATTGTAACTGTTTGGAACAAGTAATTAGACCCCTAACTTTATTTGTGGTGTGTAAGAAACAATTATCAAGACCTCTAAAATAAATACAAACAAGGGAGACATAAGGGAAGCCGCATTGACATCGACCACAATCAATGGCAGCAAGCACGGTAAGCGCAGGGTTAGCCCAGTCCCGCGACATGGCGTAACTGCTTTTGCTGCATATCTGTCTCCGATACATGTTTCTTTCCGCGGAATTTGTCCCCACGGTCCTTTCTAGGCGTTTCCCCAAGCATTCCGGTGCTTCGGTAGCCGGCAATGCTGCGGTCGCCGTTGGGGGTGACGCGTGTTTTCGAGGTCGGCTACACGGTTATGCGTGTATAACCGAAGCAAAACACGTGTTTTACAACGTCGCACTATTTTTGAACAAATTATTCGTTACTCAACGTGTAAATTTATGGTAATTTGTGTTAATGGCGTGTTTTTCACCCCAAACATTCACAAAGTACACGGGACTCGCTAACAGTGCACTCGAAGACGACCCGCGCCTTGACCCTAACTTCACAGTGTGCCATGTACCGGCTACCTGCAGACAGCTTATCTGGGACTGTCAACCTACAGCAGGAAAACGACAGGAAGCGACCTCAAAACCTGCCGCCGAACTCACACCACAAATCCACGAAGACTGGATTATCCCCAACAAAGATCCTCCAGACAGGAAGCTAATCCTCGACACCCTTCTTGACTGCGTCAAGAAGGCGGGCCTAGCCCAATATATATAACCAATTTAGTAGAAAACGAGCGCTTCTTATGTTTAATTACTATATAACCACGTCCCCTTTTTCCCCGAACATCCCAACGACTACACTCTACCTGATCAGATGACTTTTGCCAAGATATCCTATGTCTCCTTTCTAAAAAAAAAACAAAACAAAAAAAAAAACTCATTCGCACCCACTCTTATTGTGCTGTAAATACACGTGTCGTCTCGTGACTTTATGCGCCGAGAAACTGAGGTTAGAAAAGGAGACGAGAGCGCACGGTGGAGAACACAGGGATCTGGTTCAAATTATTAAAGGGTAGACCTAAAGCTAGCTGCCTGTGTCTCCACTGTACTCGTCAACTGTAGTGGAGACAAAAGCTGCCGTTGTCTCCACTGCACTCGTCGAACGCGTTCGAATGCGAAAGCCAAATGCCAGACGGCGGAGTTCCACGTTCTAAAGCTTTTGACGAGTGCAGTGGAGACAAAGGCAGCTAGCTTTAGGCCTGCCCTTACGTTATTCGAACCAGAGCTCGGTGCTCTGAGGTCCTTATGCGCTCTCGTCTCAATCTCTCCTGCAGCTTCTCGGCACATTATGCCGTAAGCGATTCAAGACGAAGGCAAACTACGTCGCAACAATGAAGCTAAACTCGCCGCCGATCGCCGTATGATGCTTCTCGCACCACCTCGGTGTTTGATTTTGTCTTTAACTTTGGTAGACTTTGAGGAAGGCCGCCATCAAGATTAGAATTGGGCCTAGACGATGTGTTTGTGTTGTGTCTTTCATTCCTGTCATTCTTGTTTTTCACTTTCATTGTTGTGACGATTTGCTTGTTTGCATAACTCATCATCTTATAAAGCCACGAAAAGAAAAAAAAAACTAGTTACTGCATCACTTGACCACGTGGGTAAATTCCAGAATTCTACGGCGAGATACGCCGCTATGGGGCGTAGTAGAGGTCCCCTGTGTCTGCGACTGGCCGTGGTACGATGGAAGAAAATGAAACTCCGATCTTCGTTGACAGATGTTTCACAGAATATCTATCAGCCGCTAGGAGCGCTTTGGTTTTGACATGTTGACATTTGAAATTACACCCTCCCCCTGGACTCACGTTTTCTACCAAAATGTAAATAGTTGCATAGGATAGTATTTGAATGTGTGTCTCAACAAGAGACCTGAAGTAGAAGCTCCGCCTTCAGCGCGAGCTTTCTCAATTCGGTAAGAGCTCGGCGCCTTAGAAGTACTCATAGCGGGAGCAACAGCTCCTACTAGGGTGCCTTCATGTGCGCTCTGCTTAGGGTGGTGTAGGGTGCCTTCATGTGCGCTTTGCTTAGGGTGGTGGCATCTCGCCATTTTGTCACACACGTTTATTTTTATTTTTTGTTGAGAAGCGCTTGAAAAAGCGTGTCCCTGCACGCGCTTGTGGCGCTGACTGTGCTATGGCGACATTTTGTTTTCGTCGATTTCTTTGTATTTTGCCCGTGAGCGCCTGCTGTCGGCATCTGGTACTACAAAGGGTGGCATCACCCTAAACAGAAGGACATTGAGGCACCCTAGGGTGGTGGCATCTCGCCATTTTGTCACACACGTTTATTTTTCTTTTTTGTTCAGAAGCGCATGAAAGAGCGTGTCCCTGCACGCGCTTGTGGCGCTGACTGTGCTATGGCGACATTTTGTTTTCGTCGATTTCTTTGTATTTTTCCCGTGAGCGCGTGCTGTCGGCATGTGGTACTAAAAAGGGTGCCATCACCCCAAACAGAAGGACATTGAGGCACCCTAGCTCCTACTATCACTGGCAGCAGGAGGACGGCTGGGCTGGCTGGGCGTCTCTTTTAAATGACTGCAGCACGCGCTCGCTGCTTTCACCGAGCTTTGACTGCGCGTTCTCGCTCGAAGCTCACGAGGCGTCGATGTTTTTTCGAAAATAGGAAGGCCGCTTTGAAATCAGGAGGACTGAAGAATTTATATTCCTTTCTAATTAACTGTCCGTAACTATAGATATTTCAGCCAGCGATAGTAAGCATCCCAACCGATCGCTGGCGCAATCCTCGTCTCCATTCTGCGCCCTGCGTTTTTCTCCAGTAGGTCGCTTAAAACGTCCAACATTGCGGCCTTGTTATTTTGGAGATATTGACTGGAGGTTGGAACCTTTCCTCCAGGATTTTGTCGTAACGTGTAAACCTTTTCTACAAGGGTGCAACCATCTTGAATGTCGTCACTTCTGGTATGCGGTAAAACATCATTTTGATCTCTCCACGCCGCTGGAAGGTGTTTGCGAAAAATGCGTGATTGTCACACATTCTTGGTTTGCCTCACCTTTATTTTCTCGCATAATCCAGGTAAATGTTTTATTATTTTTTCGTCCCGCATACAGAAACCACGTGGCTGAGAACGACAGGAAACAGAAAAGGTCTATACAACACTTCAATGTTTACAAAATCACAGACCAGCGCGCGATTAGCACAGCCCTGCACACTCATGTTCGTCGCTTCGGAAAGCAACCAAAGCACACGCCATACGCACAAACGCTAAAAATGACCCCGGCCAGAAGGCCGTTTCTGGAATGTTCTGTATAATGTACTCGTGGTTTGTCTGTAGCCTCAGTGAGATAAACAAGCGAAGAAATGTCTTAGGATCGGCTAACGTCTGGTGCGGTTAGTTGCTCACCGCTGTATTGAGGTATATATCTATCTTCTTAATAACAAAAGAAAAAAAGAGGAGTCTTGCTGTTTAGTGCAGAGAATCAGACGGTGACTCGCTCGTAAGAGGGTGCCATCTCGGAGTCGGTGGCTGTAATGCAGTCCTTACTTACAGCCCTCGCTCGCTGCCTTGTCATTTTCTGTAGGGCGTTGGCCTCTCATATATAAAATGACCGGTACAACCTTTCAAAAAACAACTAAAAACAACTTACTTTAGTATAAAAAAAGAAGACCCAAAGATGGACATTGTTTTTGTGTGAAAATCATGCACCGCGGGAGCATCAATGACGACCCTACAGATGCCCTGGAACTGCAAGAGACTAGAGGACTTTAGATAAGACATGCATGGTACCCGCTATGGAGCGAGACAAGATCAAAGAGGCTGAAAGGGTCGACTCACCCCAAGGACCAGGCAAAACACAGGAAGCAAATCCTGGATTTCCTGATACGTTATATATCAGAGATTCCAGGGTTTATATTTTCATATAAAGTGATCATGATCCTAACTAACCCCGCCTTCCCTACAGCACACGATCCCAATCCCTCCTGCCTCAGGTCAACCAATCCATGAGCAGGTGAACCTTTCATTAAATAAATTCATCTTTACAATAAAGCAATGAAATCTTACAAATCGTTTTATTTGGATTTTCGGCCAATGTACCGATCCAACTTGCAGTTTCTTTAACTTTTTTCGGGGTTAATTTTTATTTTGCACCGAAAACGGTAGGAGTGGGTGTTCGAAACTGGAACGCCAGCGGGGAGGGAGGAAGAGACTTCTATCTCTAAACTTTGGAGCTTACGAAAGATTAAAAAAACAAACAAAGGGCAAGCACAAAAGTTTTCAAAGGAATACATTTGTCATTTTTTTAGAACGCCGAAGCCTGGACCTACAATTTTGTTTTGCTGGTTTTATTATTTCTCGTTCCAAACACTTTGTTAGAGCGCGATGAGAAGCACTGACAGACGATTGTATTCGACGGTGACTGGTGCATGATCGAACGCCACAACACGGCCTTGTTCTGTCTTGTGGACGCAACAGCACGGTTTTATGCAAGCTTCACATGGTCATGTTTGCGGACTCGTTCGCGCCGCCTGTTCAATAGAAAAGGCATATAGGGGTTATTCACTGGACGCCATATTTGAGGGCGATGTTCAGAGCTTTTCGTCAGACCGAGTTCACATTAATAGGCTGCTAAGACCGGCATTCTTGATGGTGCGGAATGCACGTTGCAAAAGAACTGTGGAAGCTCGTCGTCAGCACGCGCTCAGCAGTCGCGCACACAGCTATGGTCGTCAGTAAATACTATACAGACGTCTTTCGTTTCCTTTTGTTGGATGGGCATAGTACCGGCGTGCGGTCGTGCATCACTACTGCGTGGTGCACGTTAAAGACCCAAGGCTAGCGGTTGTGCTGCATTGGCTAAATTGCTCATCTACAGCCTGTGACTCGTCGCAACTTTAATGGCTGACCAACTACACGCTGTATAAATATCCCTATTAGCGATGTGCGCGGCCAAAAGTGTCGCTATGGTCAGCTTTCCCCGATTGGCCAACCCAAGGGCATATGAGCACTGTCAGATTGTCAACTTTGACGGTGTTAGTTTCAGTTTGCGATGGCTCCTAACTTCTACTGTGCTTTTTAAACACACCATCGAACTCGTCGTTGCACCCGATGGTAAGTAGCCAGAATAACAACTGGTGACGTCACGGCGAGGCAAATCGCAGTCGTGACGTCACGGAGGGAACCATAAGAGGGCGCCACCGAAACATCTCGGCGCTAATAACCCAATTTCTGCTTAGTCGCGTGGGTTCCGTATATTGTATGCGGGACGAAAAAATAGAACAAATCATTTAATCACTGGGGTATGCGAGAAAATATTAGCGAGGCAAAACAAGAATGTGTAACAATCACGCATTTTTGGTGGATACCTTCCAGCGGCGTGGAGAGATCAAAACTATATGTTAACGCATACCAAAAGTGACGACATTCAGGATGGCTGTGCCCTTGTAAAGAATGTGTATACTGTGTGGAGGGAGGCCAACGCGGAAGGCAGCAGAATGCGGGGTTTGGGGGGGGGGGGGGGGGGGGGGGGGGAGTAGGTGAAATAACTGCATAACTTGGCTTTTTTTTTTTTTGCGTTTATGCTGCACGATTTTTTTTTTTTTACCTTTTAGGCAACTGATATTTACTGCGATGGATGAACAACCGTGCACCACGGACTCTGGTGGAATGCCCCCTTCTAATCTGCGCGTGGAGCAGCAGTGGAACGAGGCTTTTGTGGTGAAGAGAGGTAAGCTTGACTTACATATTTATCAAAACTAATTTATGTAAACGTCTTTCTGATCTCAGCAGCAAGGTTTAAGGAACCTTCGGCATACAGACATCAGGAATGCGTGATATATTTGTGCTATGAAGAAGCACACAGCTAACGAAGTAAAGACATACATGCCACTTGTTTAGGTCTACGTCGAATAAATGTATGATTTCTTGCCCCTTTCGGACATAGAGCATGCACGAAAGTTTGCTTCGCATTCTCTCTTTTAGCCGCGTCCCACTAGAGCGACAGACCGCAACAAACGACAGCGACACGCGACAACGAGCGACAGACGACACCGACAGACAGCCTGCTTGTCGGAGTCCGCCATCCCTCCTGGCGGACACGACGCAGAACACGGGGGCAAGGAAACTTGTTTCCTAGTGGGACTGGAGTTGTCAACAAAACTCTTCAAAATACACAGACAAACAGAATCTGGCGACGTTGTTTTCGTGTTTTGTTCTTTGGGCATAAAACGCGCCGACAAACACGGTGAAAGTTCAGATCTCTATTTCTTGATTAAAGCTTTCGCTTCTCTTCATTTGCCGTTGGCGACTTTCCGTAAACACTCGTGACAATCAACACAAAATTTTTTTAGAACTAGAAATACCCGAATCGTTCCTTTTTTGGGTCGTTTGAGGCATTCTACGTGAGCGCCATGGAGTTTCACGCTGATTTTGAGGATGTTTATAACTTCATATTCGAATGATCGAGGGCAGGCGCTCTTTAGTGGACAATAAGGCATCCCGATTATTACAGAACGTGATGACAAGTCTCTCGTCTGCCGGAATGGCTTGCCGCGGAACGTCGTGTCCTACTTCGTGGTGAGCTGTCTTACTTTAGTCAGTCCTCGCACATGAGAGTATCCATCCTTCTGTAGGGGCGTAGACTTCGGCGTCTTGAAGCACCACCTCGCGCACCAAGTTTTTGCGAGCAAAATCAGCCACAGCGAATTCCCTTTCGCACCACAACCGCCCGGCGCCAGCCAGCAAGCCGCGCCCTCGACCACTACGTGCAATCGAGGGACCGGAACTGCGGGGCCGGGAACGAGGAGTGGCCACCAAGGGCTTCTCGTTCCGGGAGGAAGGGTAGAAGGGTGAGAAGGGAGGCAACAGAAGGCGTAAACGGGCGAGGAGGATAAGTTTGTCTCCGAGAGATGTTCCTCAGTGGGGCTGCTTGCTGCGCTTCAAGTCCAACGACAGACAAGAACTCGTCCGTCGTCGATCGTTTGTCGGCGCTTGTCGGCGATTGTCGCGGGTATCGGTCGTTTCAGCGGGACAGCATCGGCGACACGGAACTTCGTGGTGTCGTCGGACATAAAACCGGTGTTTGTCACTCTAGTGAGACGACGCTATTAGCGACATTAATTACCGCCCATCTCAAACAGCAAAGACTTTAATTGTAAAAACGCGAATGATCTGTTTTCTTCCCACTAGCACCTGAATGTAGACCAACCAATCACCCATGTGGTAATGAAAGACGGCTTCACACCTCGCCCTAGTTGCTCTATAGATAAGCGCGATCCGTTTGGTCATTGAGTGCCTGGGTGGACCTTCACTCGTAAGGGGACA
>NW_024609846.1:121979666-122136974 GCF_016920785.2 Ixodes scapularis
CTAATAAAAAAAAGAGATTAACTTTCCTTTCTTCAGCTGCAAGTTACGCGTTTGTTCATTTGCTTACGCGGCGTTGGTAGGAACCCGAAACAAAACAGGGGAAAGGAGTAACCTAGTGCAGCTTACACGGCCCGGTAAATAAGAGTCGCACGCTGCAATCTGCTATGTGCTAGCAACCTGTGTGTGATTTTTTGCTTTGGTTTTTCGTTTGCCAGCTACCTTGCCAGGTTTTTCGTTTGCTCGCTTGACGAACCAGTTCAAATGAACATTCAAGTACTTGTTGACGTACACCCGTGAGCAATATCAAGGTGAAGAGCCCTCTTCTCGTTTTTGACGCTCCTGCAAGTTTTGGAACAAACTCTGTTCTAGAGGAGGGCTAGAACGCAAAGTTTAGACCCCAAGCCCCGTACCATTTGAGACGTTGAGAATTAATATAGCTTTAGGGAGCCGTAAAACAGGCAAGAAACCAGGTAAGGTGTTCACTTTCATATTGCCTGCGGGTGTAGTTGTCCAGGCAATGTTTGCACACCGTGCCTTTGTTTCGAGTGTCGATCAGTGGCCTCAAGTCCGCCTTCAGCTGAAATCTTGTCTGGTGCAATATATCGGTCAAATGTTTGTCGAAGGCACGGCTGATGTTACCGGCTAGGTGACGAGCTAAAGCGGAAGGTGGTGTCATTTTCGCATGCGAATATTTCTTGTTCTTCAACAGAATGTAGTTCGAGGTGTTCCATGTTTCTGATTGCAGTTGAACTTGGCGAGAATGATGACAGATCTGACTGGTTTCCCACTCGGCTACATGAGACTGGCTGTTCAGTTGTGCAGTGTTCCTGAAGTTCTCCGCGTGTGTCCGTGAAGTTCTCCGCGATATTTGTGGAGTTGTCATAATCGTCTGCTGAGGCGTCAGTGGCAATTTTGAAGCCGGACTTCAATAGCTCTTCCAATTTAATCTGAGTGCTGTAGTAACATAATTACTCACGTTTGTTCGGTCTTCAGGAAGCGGAAGAAAGATTTTACACCGGATTGCAAAAACTTGTTTTTGTAGTGGTAGGCAGTACATGGCATGCCTGCCATCTCCAAGTACGAGCTGGTGTATTCCCGAAGAAGGTTGATCAACAAACAATTACTCGTAGCATACGTGTCCGCGTACACAAATAAAATCCGAATGAAATGTATAACGAGCTTTCACTTTTTAATATATTCATTAAATATAAAAAAACATATATATAAAGATTTTGGATTAGAAACGCAAACAAAGGCGAAAATAAGAGGCTATCACAGACGACAGCGGACGAAAACAACAACAACAAAGTTGCAGACGGCCGTCAAAATATCCGGGCATAGCATAGCAGACGAACCGTCGGTAGTGAAATCCAAAACAAAGGAAAGAGAGATAAACCTACGTCAAGCAAGGCAAAACAAAATACGCGATGGTTAGAACGTCAACTAAAGAGAGAAAACACAACAACATCAAAGCAGGAGGAAGATAGTACGCGGCGGCGTAGCGTCGCCTCAAGCAAAAAGAAAGTAGACTTTGAAAAACGGAAGGAATTGCAAGACGGTTCAACGGGTGCCGGCCTTTATTGTAGACGACGCAGAACTTAGACATCCCGGCGCTAACAAACAGAATTTGTGCACCGTACACCGAAATCACCTTTATTTGCGTTACGACGCTTTCCTCTTTTGCCTTTTCCGTGCGCGAGAAGTAGTTTTTTTTTGTAACTCCCCTTTCATTAATTTCAGCAATAGCGTCAAATTTGCATGTGGACAACGATTTCTTCTAGAGCATACTAACATCGCAGTAATGTACGGGGTTAGAGATTACCTTTGCTTCTTCATCCGGAGACGACCTTAATGGGATTAACCAGCTCGCCTATTCGACAACACGGTTATAAGCAAGACATTCATGAAAAAGGGGAATTGCCACAGCAAAACCAATTGATTGATAAGAACAGTAAAGTTTAAACGCAGCTATGATTTGGATTTTTTATACATTGCCCTTTTTTCAAAACACAGCGCAAAGGTACAGTGCATTCGTGTTTTGCCTGACTTCCATAAGTTGCGACAGAGTGTTTTTTTTATGAGAGTCCCGAAATTGCCCTCTGAAAACTGTAACATCTTTCCCACGCAAAACAAAAAAAAAAAAAAAATCCTTCACTCATGAGGTGGCACCTGTTTTTTAACATTCAAAGCAGCGAATACCCATGGTGGCAATTTTTTTCATTTGTCACCTAGCACGAACATAGACAAAACCAATGCATTGTGGAGGATTTGTCTGCTAGCAGAGACTCCAAACTCGTCAGGGGCGCTGCGACCACTCTTTGCCCGCGCTCCGCGGAAGTTGCCAGTATTGGCTTACATGGTATATGGCAGGGGTGGCCAAGCTGCAGCTCGCGAGCTGCATGCGGCTCTTCGCGTGTTAAATAAAGTGCGGCTCGCGGCTCCCTTTCCTACCGCCCCCCCCCCCCCCCCCGAACAGACACTTACACGCATGAACACTTCTCCAAAAAGATCGAGAGACATGGTTGCGGTTTGATAGTCTTGTGCTACTGCTACGTTACGTACAGTTGGACTGTTTTTGACTGGTATAGGTTGAAAGTAGCTCGTCGAGTTTCATATTGTTTAAAAAAAAAAGATTGCCCCCCCCCCCCCCCCCCCCCCCGTGTCTCTTGGAAGTTTCTTTGTTCTGTTTGCGTCTCTTAGGCCGGGTCAGCCTGGCCACCCCTGGTAAATGGTATAACTGTTAGACCTGAAGGTGAAGCCCTAGTGCCTCATCTTTCGCTTTTGTGCATTGAAGAAGGTTTAAGGGCAACAATCTTTGCATTATTTTGCATTATGCGTTGAATTCGTTTTGAATAGTTACAGAGAAAGAGGGCATGCTTGCTGTCTCATCCCGCAAGGGATTCCACAGTTGAGATAGTCATTTAATCACGTCTTCTCATAAGGAGGAAATAGGAACCAGGGACCTGTGATAATACTTTTTTTTAGCATGTAAATAATTATGGACAGAAGTAAATATGTTCTAGCTTTATTTACCCACTTTAGTAGAACCTTTGAAACGAGAAACTATACTATATGACTAGATAGATTACACAGTATGGGTATTTGGGAAAAGATGCATGACTTATTGCAGAATTATCTTAATAACAGATATCAGATAGTACGACTTGGCTCAAAATATAGCAGAGAAAACAGTCAAACAGGGAGTACCGCAAGGTACGGTACAGGGTCCACTACGTTTTAATCTATACGTTAACGAGAGAGCAGAAATAAAATTAAAAAGTGAGCTCTTTCAATTTTCAGACGTTACAGCAATTGAATATCACACAAAAATGACGAAGTAGCTGCAAAGACGATGCAAGACGACATTAATAGGTTACCAAAATCGTAACGGAAAAATCAAATTGCTGCAAATGTTCCTAAAACACAAGGATTATGCTTCAGAGACGGGAGGAAACGAATATCAACTGAATTACCAATAAAAATGCACCAGCAGAAATACAATAAAAACTTACGCCTCCCGCTGCAATACGCTGATTCTGTCAAATACCTAGGGACGCACACAGAATTATTAAATTATTATTAAAACAGAAATATTAAATGCAATATTCATGTACAACAATTAAAAAATAAATTAAGGATATTAATTGCGTGGATGTATCACATACAAGATCTGGTCATACTAAAAATTATATACAATTCACTGGGCAAGCCCACGGTTTAATATGGAATAGCAGTCTACGGACACAGTGCCAATTACCCACAACTATAAATAGTATCGATCCAAAAATGGCTAGCCAAAAATATAGGTTACGTAAGTGAAGAAAGTGATCTGCAAAGCTACATGCGTAAAGAACTACTAACGTTCCGTTTTAGAGACCAGATGAAGTATGATGTTATAATAAAACATTTTTTTAAACAAACAATCTTAAAGTGGAAAATGCCAAAGGAAGAAGGTTAAGACCAAATAGAAACTGTATTGAACCATTTAGTTTTTCCAAATATGGAGAGGCCAGAAGACATTATCCTGTACCCAAGATTTTTAATGAATTACCTTAAAAAAAACTCAAAGTAATATCCCCGAAAACAAATTCTCCGAGAAGACACTTAAACTGCTTATGTGCAAGAATGCGAGAGCGTTCGTACACGCATCGCATTCCTACAAGCAGCGCGCCACGACTTTTTGCAGACTGCGCTCCGTCGGTGACACCATGTTCCCCTATTGCGCAGGCGACATGTGACAGTGTGACACACAGGCTTCTGTGACCTCATTTTTTCGCCACTTTGGGACAACTGTGGATGCATGGACGGAATAGACGCTAAACACACAAGTCGAAGACGTGCTCAAGGCACCGTATCAGGGAGTCTTCGGAGATTTCAGTTAAAGGAGCTTGAAGTGAGACTTCTTAGTTGGACACCCTTGAAAGTTGTTGCTCTTCCCCTTGTTACCCTCGCCATCTGTAATGCCTTCGGGCCCTGAGGAAACAGTAAATAGAGAAATAAGTAAATAAATAAACAGTATGCTTTGCTAAATTATCCAAGTATTAAGGAGCATGCTGGAAACGTAGGTACTCGCTGTGCTCGCGCTCACCTTATCTGTATAAAAGATTCCAAGTAAATAACTAAAATAAAGCGCCGGTGACCACACGTGCCAAGCGCGATTTGATTTTGGGGTTCTGCTTTCGTAACAGTTACTACTGCCAAAGGCAGCACGCTCAGCACGCGTGGCTACACTCGCGCACGCTTCTTGCTGCTTGGGTAATTTAGCAAAAGGTCCTTTGAAACTGGTGTCTGGTGCCACTGAGCTTAGAGGGACTTAGTAGAGTTTTAGTGCAGCAAACAAGTCTTCATAAAGGCTGATGTAAGACTTATAGGTCAAAACTGATTTCAATGATTCTGAATTTTAGTATGAATTGCCTTCCAAAGATGATGGGCAGATAACTTGTGATCTTACTCCATCAGAGCCAGACGAGTTTGCCACACTTCGGATCGACGAGGGCCCGTCCTCCGACGCCTTGGACTCCGTATCGTCATTACAAGTGCAGTTTGAGGAAGACTACAAAGACGGCCCTCCACGCATAAAAGAAGGCAAGCTCACATGCCTCTTCTATTCTTGTCGAGGCGATGGGTCACTTCTTCCAAACTCTAGAAACGTATTCCGAGTCGACGTGGAATTTAAATGGTAACATGCATGTCAAATTCAAATTTTCTTTTCATGTTCTCCAACAGAGCCAGGTGATGCTAGTGCCGTTTCAGGCCGCGACGGCTTGGATTGCGAAGAAGCTCACAGCCTGTCGGCTTCCCACGTGCCAATGAATGAACTGCAAATGGCCACTATGACCGTGAAGGAAGGTTAGTGCTCTCAGCCCCCATAGTATCCGCGAAACAGAGGATTAACCAAAATGTATGCGGTTTAATTTCAATGGAAACATCCAGAACCACTTTCCCGGTGAACATAATGTACACCAAATAGGGTGCTGCGTTGGATTGTCGCCATTATCTACCCATTTGGAATCCTTTGCCCTTTTGCCCCTTCACAAGACTAGCTGTGTGAACGTTAATGCCCCAGGGCGAAGATATATTCTCACCACACATCTATACCAAGTAGAGTTTTTTTTTTTTTGTAATCTTTGCGCTGGTGTATGTTTATTCAATTATAAAAAGGTACTCAATGTCATTTTGAATGCAAACAGGAATCTTCAGCTTGCATGCAGATTCTGTTTGTCACATTTATCAACAAATCGAGTTGATACAGCTGGGCCCTTAACTACGAGGACTTGGATTGTGAATGTGTTAACCTCTCAGCTTCCACATGAGCCCGTGAATAAAGTTGAGACAGCCATTGCTGCTGTGAAAGAAGGAAGGCTCTTTCCGGATTTTTCGACGGGCCGTGATTTGAGCCCCTTCTCGTTTCGAACTTCTCATTATATTACCTTCTCAAATTGATAATTCTCTAAACAAACTCCTTGGTTGGTTCCGTTCCATTCAGCCCGTCCTTATTTCAACCTTCGCATTTTATCCTCTCCACCCCACCCCTTCCCTCCCAATCCCGCACTCCCCTACGTACAAACGAGAACAATAATGGTGTATGTCAGGTACGATAGATATTGTGGTTCGCTCACCCCCCCCCCCCCTTGCTATCGCCCCCCCCAAACACAAACAAACAAACAAACACACTCACACACACACACACGCATGCACGCACGCACGCGCGCGCGCACACACACACACAGACACACACACACACACCCTCACACTCACTCACACACACACACACACACACACACACACACACACACACACACACACACACACACACACACACACACACACACACACACACACACACACACACACACACACACACACACACACACACACACACACACACACACACACACACACGCGCGCGCGTTGCTCTCACGGTTTGGCTAATGATTTCTGAAATACATCCGTTCTGCTCTTCAAACATCCAGCGAAGGCCGGGATCCGCTCACTGGGTTGTCCAGAAGCGATCGCAGGCGCTAGACAACAAGAGTAAAAACACGAATCGAACCTTTCTGTTCAAGCTCGACTTTTTATGTCCCCCTTGCATGGACCACGGTAGGGAGCACACGAAATAACCCCCTTCCACCTCCGCCTCCTTTCCCATACACAAACACACTCCACAGTCTGTTTTACCTAAAATTTAATTGAATACGAAACTACGAGCCGTGTCCTATAATGGTCTCATAACCCTAGGTATCTAATATCCCAGGGCGTGGCTACGAAGACTATAGGCGGCAAATATTCGGCACCAGGTAACGTGGCCCCTTGTTCTGGTTGTGAATTAACAAAGTGAAAGCTACACGTATTTTTTTAATGTTTGTTGCGGTTGTTGGTTTGTGGAAAAAAACACTAATGCACTTTTATAGGCTTTGAACATCAAGAACTTATGCTAAGCAGTATTTGAAAAAAGAAACAAAATCAGGGCACCCCTAAGTTAAGTGTTACCCAAATGAAAATTCTGAAATATCTTCTTCACATATTCACGAGCACTGCTGCAGCCATTTTCGTATTGAACATATAGAAAAATCGCTTTTAACTTCCGATTTAAATAACACGAAATTATGAAAACTTTGCGTCCTATTCCCATTAATGGTACTACACTTGGTGGAGTGCAAGTTTCTGTTGATGCATAATTTATATTTATACAGTGGCAAAGGCAATTCGTTCTTCTCGGTCAATGTCATTAGAAATAGAATAAATAACAAGGTGAATTGTGATCAATTATTACTTGTTTTGTGCAATCACGAGACATTCAGTATATATATATATATATATATATATATATATATATATATATATATATATATATTCTGAAGTTAAGTGGTTATAGTAAGGTTATCGTAAAATAGCTTTGAATGTTAGTACACGATTTCTGTTTTCTTTATAGATCTGCTTCGAGTGTTTAAAGTGAGATGGATGGCACTAATCCTTGCCCAGAGCCAGACGAGTTCGTCACCCTTCGCATCGACGACGGCTGGTGCTCCGAGGCCTTGGAATCTGTGTTGTCACAGCAGGTGCATCTCGAGGGACACTGGAGGGACGGTCCTTTGCGGGTGATTGAAGGTAAGCTCCCGCGGCTTCTGTTTTTTTTTTTTTTTTTTTTTCGGTTGACTTGTGCCTTTGCGTAAAAAGGACGAGAATGAATTTAATTCCATGACTTGCAGAGATATTAGCCGGAAAGTTTTTTATCATTATTTTATTTTCATTAGAGTAAAATACACGAGAAGATGGAACTATAGACCTTTGCAGAAATCGCCTCCTGCGCGCTGCCATCTTTGTCTGCTGGACTGTGGAACGGCTTCCAAGCATGCGCTGTTGATCTGCTGTGCGGTATATCGGACGCTGCGCATGCGTCCACAGCTCAGTGACTCAGCATTTCTTGCCCGCTCGCTTCGTTCGAGACTGCCGCTGGAAAGGTCTATTGACACTTTTAGCTTCAAGTGCAACTCCGACCGAAAACGAAACCACAATAAATGACTGGTATCGCTTTATACTTCGTCTCATCCTACGATGGACTAAAGGCAGAAGCTACGAACCGCCAGATCCAATCACGAGCCACTTAGACATTGCGTGCTATTTCGCTTCGATGCACGTATCGGTGCCCGCGTCTCGGATCACTGATGGGAATGGGCGGACAGTGGTTCGGATCGAGCAGCTCAACAATTTTGTATTGCAAAGAACGCCACGACGTACTGGCTCTTTGCAGTGTCGAAGCTATAAAAATGACGCAGCGCTTTTGGATTCAGAGCATTATTCGTCCAAACGTAATCAATGCTGGCGTGTCATAGTTCTGCGTGCAACGTGTTTGGACCTGGCGGCCCGTGGCTTTGGCCTTTAGCCCATCGTAGAATGAGACGAAGTATAGTGGCACGAAATATGATCGCAGCCGAAATATTACGTCAAATTCAAGTCGCATACTCGACTGAAACCTATTTTAAAAATGCGACCAGCTGCTCTTTGGTAGGTAGCAAGCTGGTCCAAGTTGGCTGGTTAGCTTTTAGCCAAGCAACACTGGGCGACGCTTATCGCTGCACCACCGTGACGTCATGTCGCGGCCGTACAGCTGATATCAGTGTTACCATCTACGAGATAGTTTTGGCCCGCCCGAAACCAAACTTTGAGCCGTGATATTGATAAAACTGCGCAAGATATCGAAACAAAACATTATACCTCGCAATTCAGGGACGTTGAATGAGCTGAAAACAATCGTAATCCCAAAATCTTAGGAAAGAAAGAAAAAAAAATGAACAGAGTCGGTTTTTAAGAATGGCAGGGCATGACAAGTTTCATGCATATCATTACAGTTCTGAAGCCAATTAAATTGCGGCGTTAGCCGATATGAATGCCGAAGAACCAATCACTACATAAGAAGCACGAGCATAATAATCCACGCCCCACGTTTCTTAAAAGGGCACTGACACCCCAAAGGTCTTCTTTTTTTTTTTTTGTTACCTAAAACGATGCAAGTTATAATCATGGTCACGCAAAAAATACCACAACGCGAAGAAACATGTTCCCACACGCGCGCGCACGCCCTTTTATTTTTGGAGCATTTCTCTCCCGCTCCTCACCTCGTCGCTTCTTTTGATTCGTGTGGTCAAATATTACGAAATTTAGAAGCTTTGTAAGCGAAATGTTTATAATATTTACTAACGGCATTCGTAAAAACATGTTTCTTAACGCAATTACGAATGCACCACGTAGGGCCCTTCTTTTTGAAATACCGAAAATCGGAGTCCGGTGTGATGTCTCCTACTCGATTTTTTCTCCTCCCTCGGAAAACATGGCGGCACTCGACGCATGTAGCAGAGGACGATCGGTGAGTCGGGGAGTCGGACCAGGTGGTCATTTTAGGTGCCCGACGAAACTCTCAGACTTCGAAAAGGAAGTCGTCAAACGGTCAAAACAACTGAGTTTGGTGTCTGTGTATCGTAGTTTCGGTTGTAACTCCGCCGGGGCAGCCTTTCACGCAGAACCGGCGCGATGTGGCTCACAAAAGTTCGCTGCGCGTCCTCCTCGACCTCGCATCATTTCAAAGAATTTGAGATTGCTGAAAGAGCTCTAAAAGAACTCCGAACTCGAAAGTGACGCGTTGTCAGCTCGCAGAGATAAGCGGGACGCACGGAGGAAACCGGTTGTTCGCGGGACGCCGGCGAACACGACACTTCGGAGGCGTCACAGAAAGTCAACTCGCAGGACGGCTCAATATTTGTCGTCTCTGCACTGGCGCGGATCGCGTGGAAACTTCAAATATATAATTTTGGAAATTGATTTTTTTTTATTTCACAAATACTGAATTTGCTAAATTTCAATTTTTGGGGGTAATGTCCAGGCATCGTTTTAAATCAATTTTCGGATAATAATATGAAAAAAAAAATATTTTGACGTGTCAGTGCTTTTTTAAGCTCTGAGTGACAAGAACAAAGTTTGCAGCGTGTAGTAGATATGCAATGGGTGCACAATATTTTTGAAGTTTATCATCAGCCAAAAAAGCCGTGGTTCTCCTGACCCAGAAGGTCATATGCAGAGCAGAACAAAAGAGAAGTGCACTATTAGCAACAGTATATGAGATCTAGAACACTGGAGGCGTTTCACGCATATCCGTTTTCGCCTTCTCGATGCATTTCAAAGACGTAAAAGGACATTGCCGCTGCTCCCAATCTTGCTTTTACAGCCGCCTCATTCATCCCACCGTCGCCTACCTTGAATGTAAGGATCGTTTCACCGAAACAGGCGAGCCAAAATGAAGCTACAAGTGCGATATTTTTATTTCAGGAAGGTTTGCACTAGAGCGCGAACAAGAGAGGCACGCGCAAAATGCGTGTTACTCCCCCGTCATAACACGAAATGTGCAATGAAAGCATAAAATGCGGGGCAGAAGGTGAACACTTTGTACAGTCAGTGCTGATAGTTCAGCGAGACTATTTTGTTTTATATGTATTGCGGGTTTCTGCGGGGAGTTTTTTCGGTGCTGCTAGCACATTTACCTAAAACAAAGAGTGACTTCTGTTTACTTCTCTAAAGCATCTGTTAACTGTGTGGCGCCGGTATAGCTCACGCGCGGGATGGGAGATAAAGTAAAGTCGTACTTTCATTTCGTTTTGAAGTTGTGCAGCGTTTACTAAAGGAGAATTAGTAGTTGTTTCAGCGAAATAAAAGAGGTATTACAGTATTAATTCGCAAATCTCTAGATTCGCGCCAATTACAGTTTGTCAGAAAATGAAGACAGTTGGTTTATACAGACATGTTTGATCATAACTATTTGTAAGATTATGTGTGATGTAGGCGGGAATTTGTGGTTTTTTTACCAAACCAATGGAGGGCATCTGGCACGACCGAGTGGAGGTATGAGGACTCATTTCGACCGCCTGAAGTTCTTTTGACCTAAAACCGACACCTCCGTGATAAGCCTTCGTCATATTGTGGGGTCAGGCGGGAACTATACGTAAGCATCTGCTGGCGCGAATATGATTTGTGCGACAGAAGACAACTACCAGAGTGGACACTACAGCTGGATATTTGTCGAACACGCCATACTTTGTGGGGTTGGTGCAGAGGGACAATCGTCATGCGCCTTGACTTCCTTCTAATATAGCTATATATTTTTTGAGTTCTTGGCCTTTATTCTACCATCTTCTTCAATCCCGTATTTTAGCGGATGTATAGACTGTGCAGCGCGAGTATTTGTTTTGCAAAAGACCAATTGCATGCACTTAGCTTATCTATCAAATAGAAACTGATCTCGTTAATGGGCATTTAGAGATAACCGAACAGAGCTCAGTGTCAAGGGCCTTAAATGAATACAGAATGCATTTCTTACGCTTTTAATCTCTTATCGGAAACTGCTTTGAGGTTTCTGACAGGCTGGAAGCTGTCAGAAACTAAACTAATTTTTTTATCTTGAGAAAAGTGAAGAAGGAACACAGGAGGCTTACAAGATTGATATTATGATACGAAGTGGTTTTGAGGACACTGGTGTTCTATATACAATACTAGGTATTAACTTCCGATTAATAGAGATACCTCAGACTTTGCCTATATTAGGGATTTTTGGCATATCGGTATTGTCATTCCCTCGTTTCTACCGCCATGCCAACACTGCGCCAGGAACAAACCTTAAAGAAACCGTTCTAGTCAGCCGTATCTCACCCCCTATTGAATAGAACACTTCAGCCCTCATATGCTATGGGACCCTCTCAGCGCGTCAAACCCCTTCAGCCCATCAAACCCCTTAGCCCTACAAGCCTCTTAAGCCTGTCAGCTTTTCAAACTCCTTCATCCCGTCAGACCCTTCAGCCTTTCAGATCCCCTCTGCACTTCAACCCTTTAGACGCCCTAATGACTGTGAACTAACTATGCACCAAGAATGCAGTTTAAAACGGTATTGAAAATTTATTTCAGACGCTGAGTCTTACATGCATGTTGTAACTAAAAAAAAAACGACAAGAACCAACGTTTGCTCAAACCTGGGATCAAGCAGCTGTAGACGAAAGCGATGAGACGAAATAGGAACAACCGAATTCTTTATCGCAAAAATATATTTCAAGGTATTCACAATACTGCTTGGTAAATTTTTGAGATGTATCGTAGTTCAACTAAAAACTGCGCAGGTCCACCACATGGAGACACGCACACTGTCGGTAGCACGGTTACAGAAAACCACGTACGCACAACCAATATCCGCCGCCGTTGAGAAATCCTGAGCACAGTCACGGTGTCTATCCAGCGTCTTTTTCGCTCACTGGAGGCTTCGGCAGCCGGACATACGAAGAGGTGCAAGAAACAGGCCACTGAAAAACCTTCTTGTTTCGCATAACCAGCTGGCAGAGAAGATAAGTCTCACGCATGGAACGGGAAGCAGACTCAGAGCGTCCGTTTGTTGTTGTGCGTTTAGTTTGCGCTCGTTGATGGAGACAAAACTGGGCGCCCAGCTTCTCACGAAGGCTGTATTTCAACTGAGCAAAACAGGTCACCTACAAGCAGCAAAACGTCCCTCTCTCTTATTTTCCTCACTTACCCTCTATCAGTCGTGAGCGAATACTTGGCAAAGTAAACAGACCTAGGGGGAAAAGGCGGAAGCTAGGAAAGCTGGAGTGAAGAAGAGCAACCTCCTTTCCACAAGGTTTTTAGGGGTGAAGCTCCCCTATTGGAAAAAAACAGCATGAAAATCAAACTGGCCAAGCTGGTAACTAAGCTGGTCAATCTGGTCAATGTGGTAATCAAACTGGTTTAACTGGAAATCAAGCTGGTTTAAGCTGGGCAAGGTAGAATTTAAGTTGGTCAGTCTGGTTTAAGTAAAAACCAGCATGGTCTAACCAGAATCTGGTTTTAGATTCAATCTGGTGTAGCTGGGAGCCAGTCTGGTCCTAACTAGTCAAACTGGTTTTCCATGGAGCCAATGTGGTCAAGCTGGGAGACAAGGTGGTCATGCTGGGAGACAAGCTGGTGAATCTGGTCGAACTAATAATCGTGGTGGTCAAGCTGGTCATGCTGGGAGCGCGCGCGCCAAGGTCGGCTTAGGATAGAGCGAGGCCACGTCCTGTTCTTTGTCCTCTCGTTTTTGGTAGACGACAGGGCGCGTCAGGCGCACTGCAAGCTACCTTTGTGTGTGAGAAAAGAGAGAGAGAGAGTGGTAGGAACGGAGAATTTTAGGACGCGTTTGGCTATCTTAGGCAGACTTTCGAAGGGACGGCTGTGTGCGCGTTGTTTGAAGACTAGTTGAACGACGATGCAAGCGAAGCGGGTTTTGAGGAGACAGCGAGCTGCACTCCGTTCGGTGCCGGAAGATGTCGGACTCCCCGACTGAGGCGTCACTTCGTGTCTTCGAACGTGTTTGTGCTCGTGAATGACGGTGGTGCCGAGGAGTATCGCCAATGCCATCCAAGCCACACGGATTTCCTCGCCTCTCCCGACCGCGCAAGTTGCCGCTTCGCCCCCATCACTGGCGGGACCCACGTTCGCTTCTCTCATCCGAGTAGTTCTTTTCTTTAGCTATTGCCTGTTTTTGGCGTGTGTCTAGTATTTTTCGTGTTGAAAGATAAACAATATGGTTTTATTAACATTGTTGGCTTTGCACCGAGAACCACTGTCTGTGCGCCGGTTAGTACTGTGTCAGCGCCGAGGATATGTAGCATCTGAGTTCATGTGAGGCGGCCGCAAGTACGAAAATAATAAATTGGATGCCGAGTTGGCTTTTCTGAAGAGCTTGGCTTGTTTATCCTGTGTATTAATTTAAACAGGTTAAACTGGTTGGGAAGTCCACCAGCATGACCAGTATAACCAGCATGACCAGCATGCCAAACTGGGCATGCTGGGGCAATAACCCAGCTTGAAGCTGGGACCAGATCAACCAGCATGACCAGCATGCCACACTGGGCATGCTGGGCAATAACTCAGCTTGAAGCTGGGACCACATCAACCAGCATGACCAGCATGCCAAGCTGGGCATGCTGGGGCAATAACCCAGCTTGAAGCTGGGACCAGATCAACCAGCATGACCAGCATGCCACACTGGGCATGCTGGGCAATAACCCAGCTTGAAGCTGGGACCAGATCAACCAGCATGACCAGCATGCCAAGCTGGGCATGCTGGGGCAATAACCCAGCTTGAAGCTGGGACCAGCTTAAGCTGATTTTTTCAATAGGGATCCTTAGGGTCTAGCCTTGTCCGTCCGGCGTCCGTGCTCACATCCATTGTGCTCGTGCTCGTGCTCGTGCTCGTGCTCGTGCTCGTGCTCGTGCTCGTGCTCGTGCTCGTGCTCGTGCTCGTGCTCGTGCTCGTGCTCGTGAGCTCACGTGCTCATGTGCTCGTGTAGGGCAAAAAAATTTAAAAAAAAAATGATGAAAGAAATGCTTGCGCAGTCGACAGGATTCGAACCTGTGCGGGGAGACCCCAATAGATTTCTAGTCCATCGCCTTAACCACTCGGCCACGACTGCGGGACGACTAGGGGGCTCTGAGATGTGGTAGTAACTCAAGAGCTGGGGATGTCATGGATGAAACGTCGCATGTAGCCGCTCAACGTCTATACAGGAGAGGGCGCTGCGGTCAAATGCGTATATAATCGCGTTAAACTTTGCATGCATTGGCTCAACGTTTATAGACGAGAGGGCGCTGCGGTCAAATGCTCAAAGGTGTATATAACCACGTTCCCATACCACATATTCTCTTTCTGACATGGATGAAAACGAACGAAAGGCTCGGCATGCTGCGGCTCAGTGTCTACGCACACAAGCACCACCAGAGCTTCGCCCACATCAACATCATTCACCACGTGGAGATGCGGCCAATTTTTTTTTTCGTGCGCGCCCGTTTTCTTTTTGCCGGGGCCGCGCCACGACGGGAAGGGAAGGGGAGGGCAGCGTCTCCTCAATTTTGAAAACTCGTCATGGCCGCCCGAACAAAATGGCCGTGCGGCTTCCTCCGGCGCATATGTCCTGAAGGGTCACGTGATCTCTCCACAGATCCGCTAAAACAATTTTGATGCATGGTGCTGTGGTCTGACAGAAATGATCGAGACAGACGCCCTAGGTCTCTAAGAAAACTGTAACCGGTCTCTTACACCCTTTAGAAGTTCTTAAAGGGTACGCCAGGACCATTAGAAAAATTTGACGGACATCCCAAACACGTCAAACGTTTTTGATGGGTACGTCAAAACATCTACGAAATCCTGGGGGGCCTCATAGACGAATATTTAATAGATCCCGTAGATCTTTCCGTTCGCACGGTACAAGATGACGATCGTATAAAACTTTTCATTGCACTGCGTCCTGGTCCAGTTTCAGCAAAGTGGTAAATATAACGTGGCGTTGTCGCTATGCCATACCTTATAATATTGAAGAACCATGAAACTTTGTCTTTCCCTCCTGAGTGTTTGTTATTGAAAGCTATATTGTTTTTGTCATGTGGGCCACACAAGAGCCATCGATTTTTTTAAAAATTTGTTTAGATGCGTCTTTGGTGATTTACACCTAGATATCTATAAGTACGAGCTTCTAAGTTTATTCTATAGCGAAATATCAAATCCAGTTCTAGAGAGATATATTTGTTTTTGTTGTCTGGATGCGTAACCGACATCTTCCGCCTTCTGCTTCAACAGTGCCAGACGAGATACTGCCCACTTCTGCGGGACACTGTTCTCGAAATGAGGACATCGGCAGGATGTCTACCTGCCAACAGAACCTGGGAGACCACCGGAATAGCAGCTGTGTGGCGAAGCAAGGCAAGGTCTAGTGCAGGGGTGGCCAAGTTGCGGCTCGCGAGCCGCATGTGGCTCTTCGCGTGTTAAAGTGCGGCTCGCGAGCCGCATGTGGCTCTTCGCGTGTTAAAGTGCGGCTCGCGACTCGCTCCCCCCCCCCCCCCCCCCCCACACACACACACATACTTGCCCAAAAAGACAAATGGAACGGATTTTAAATTGAAAGACAGGTAGCGGTTTGGTAGTCTTGTGCTACTGCTACCTCATGTACAGTTGGGCTGCTGTTGACTCGAATAGGTTGAAAGTGGTTCGAGTTTCGTTTATAGCTCTAAACAAATGTCGCTCCCCCCCCCCCCCCCCCCCCCCCGCGGCTCTTGCAAGTTCCATGGTTCTGTTTGCGGCTCTTAGGCCGGGTCAGCCTGGCCACCCCTGGCTAGTGCAACCACGATCCTTAGTTTTTCACCTTGTTACATAAAACACATAAACACGAATACACTTAATAGTCACAAAACAGTTGGTGGTCAAAGATCGCAATCTGATACCCCTAGAAAAAAACAAATCTGAAAAAAAATGTAAGAAACCTTTTATATTGAAGCTGGTCAGCACATTAATGATCCTTGTTTGTGTCGTTTTTTTTTCTTCGTTTTATTCAACCACGGGGTAAAAAATAGTGGTGCCACACCCGCGGGTAAAGGTCGACCCAGCCTGATACCTTTTAATGAAGTGTTTTTTTGCTCTGATACATTTTAACTGGTTTGAACAGTTTGAATTTGTGTCGCTATCATACGTACACCCATGAAAGGTCATTGACGTCTATGCAGCATTTCCCCTTTAGGAGCATGATAAATTTTCGTTTTCCCTAGATTCTGTTACAATATGGTAAAAATAATGTGCTCAATATGTCTTTATAACAGAGCTGGACGATGTGAAAGGGAAGAGCTCCGAACCTGGCGTAAGCAGCAGCCTGCCTTCTTTCGAAGGCAGGCGGGACAAGAGATGTCAAGACCAAAGCGAGAAGGCCATTCACTTATGCCGATTCTGCCCTTATTCCAGCCGTCACTCAACGGCCGTCACATATCATGAAAGAACGCACACGGGAGACCGCCCCTTCAGATGCAACGTCTGCAAGAAGGTATTCATGACAAGAAATATTTTGGAGATTCATGCAAGGACGCACACAGACTTGAGGCCCTTCAAATGCACCACCTGTCCAAAAGATTTTAGGTGGAAGTCCTCCTTGAAAATCCACGAAAGGGGGCACACAAATGAAAAGCCTTACGAATGTAGCACTTGCGGCAAAAGATTTGTGTCAAAAAGCAGGCTGGGAGGTCATCAGGCGAGACATTCAGACGCAAGACCTTATAAATGCCCGACCTGCCATAAGGAATTTCGATTGAAATCGTCCTTGGATTCTCACAATATAATGCACATGGGTGGACGACCTTACAAATGCAACGCTTGTTGTGAAGCCTTCACCAAGAGAGATCATCTGGTGCTTCACCAAATTATTCACACGGGCAAAGAGCCATTCAAGTGTTCCGCTTGTCCAAGAGTATTTCGATGGAGGTCCCAGTTGGATCTTCACAAAAGCATTCACACTAGCGAAAAGCCCTACAAATGTGAAACTTGTGGCAAAGAATTCAAGTGGAAGTTCAACTTCACGTCTCACCAAGCGAAACACACGGGTGTAAAGCGCTTCAAGTGCCTCATTTGCTCAAAAGAGTTTCACTGGAGGTCTAGCCTGAGTATCCACGAAAAAGTTCACAAACTTGAAAACCCTTACCGATGCAACACATGCACACAACCGTTTCGATCACAATCTGCTTTGACACGGCATGCATGGTGTCACAAAAATATAAGGCCACTATTCAAACATTCCAACTACCCAAATACGTTTCAATTGAAGTCTGGATTGAATAATAATGAATTAATTCCCAAGGATTATTCACAGGGTCTCTACAAGTGCAGCACTTCTGAGGGGGTATGCAGAGATGATAGACATTCAAATGCTCATCCGGCCATTCGCACTGAAAAGATGGCCGCTCAATGGTCCACTTTCAATAGAAAGGATTGTGAAGATATCCTTGACGGTATCCACATGAGTGAAATGGCTCACATGTCCAAGGCCTGTGACGTGGCGGTCGCTGAGGTGCGGCACCTAAATGCCAACCAGGCAACTTGTTCGAGAGAAGAGTTGTCGAATTGCCCCACCGAACCATGTGTATTTCAATTGAAGCTCCCCTTTCAATTGAGGCTTCCCTCGAATGTTAGTTCACTCGTTTATAAAGGGAAGATCTACAAATGCAGCACATGCACCATGGCATTCACCGATGAACATCTCTTGAAAGCTCACCAGGCAGTTCACCAAAATGAGATCCGTTGCGATTCTCCACCTGCCTAGCAGATGGATGTTTTTGGGAGTCAGCCTTGGATAATGATCAATGTTGTCACATGAGTGAATGTTTTTGCTGTCTGAAGTTTAAGACAACGAATTCATTGAGAGACAGTTATGGGTTCATTTGCCCGAGTGATTCATGTTTTCTTAAACCCATATATACTTGATGCTTGGGGGTTTACGATCCTACCTACACGGATATCTATGTCCGAAGTCCTAGATGTCCGAAATTGCTCGGTAAGGAATAGACACACGTTTCTAAATGACGACGGTGCTCTAAAAAAAAAAAAAAAAAAAGAAAACAGCACTCTTGGCGAGCATTTATTTAAAGCTTTCTGTATGCTCCAAAATCGTTCTTTTCCTGTTAGTTGATAATAGTGTCCCAAATAAAAAGAAATCATCAGAATGTACAATTGTCTAAAATTACAGAACAACAACATAGTAAGATAATTCGAATGGGCAAAAATAACCATCATGAAAGTTTCGAGCGACAGCGTCACTCAAATATTAACTACCAAAAGTTTAAGCGAGCCCACTAAAGCACTTCAAAAACGTGAAAAAAAAAAAAAACAAAAAAACCTTAATGTATAGACCATTCTATTTAGCGCTCTCTGGGCGGCACCATTTTGTTCGACAGCAGCGCCCTCTCCGTACATCCGGGAAATTCAGCGGGTTCGGTGGGGTAAAACGAGAGAGAGGGCACGCGCCTGACTCCGCTAGCAGACGACATAACGGGAGGTTGCCGTTCTCCATCTTTGGGCTGTATCGGCGGGCTGCACGGAACATCGAACTCTCGCTCGTGGCTGCCGTTGTGAAGTGGTTCGCGTTCTTGGAATAGTTATGGCTACTCCAAAATCAGCCTAGAGCTCCATGTTGTTCTGCTTCGGTAAATGATCAACTGACATATCTTTTTTTCCGTTACTTAAATAGCAGTTCAGTCAGCCGGCAGTACTACCCTCAACTACTGCGTGTATTGCGGCAGGAGAGCACGTTTTTATTTATTATTTCAGACATCCACTCATGGTCGCTAAAGACCTACACCAGTACGAACTTTGTACGGTGAAAAAGGTACAGCCACCGGATTCACTTTTCGCCGGAGAGACCGGCCAGTCCGATTCAGTTTTCCTTATTTTTATTTTTTTTGCACGCAGATAACAGCGCAATTGCACTCTGTTAGTCTTTTTATCTAGCATAATATTACACGACAACTGGCACACCAAAGTCTGCGCATCTGCGCTTGAAAGTTCCAAAATGACGCGATTTTAAACAGAGTTTGCACGCCAGCCGGACGCTAGCTACAGCCCACTCGGCGGAGCGGACGAGATGCGGGGTGAGAGGGGGAGTGCATTTTTTTCTCTTTTACCCTCTCTGCTATGACCCTAATGGAACGGTCTATAGATCAGGGGAGGCCAAGCTGCGGCTCTTGGCGTGTTGAAGTGCGGCTCGCGGCTCTCTCTCCTACCTCCCCCCCTCCCCCCCCCGCCAACCTCCCGGTCACACGAGCAGTTCTCCCAAAAGAGAAATGGAATGCGTTTTAAATCGAAAGACAGGCTGCGGTTTGGCAGTCTTGTGCTACTGCTACCTTACGCAGAGGTGGACTGCGTTTGACTCGGATAGAGTGAAAGTACTTCGAGTTTCGTCTATTGCTCTAGACAAGTTTGCCCCCCCCCCCCCCCCCCCCCCCCCCCCGCGGCTCTTGGAAGTTTTGTGGTTTTGTTTGCGGCTCTTAGGCCGGGTCAGCCTGGCCACCCCTGGTATAGATCATAGTTTCTAAAAAGTCAGCGTAGAATATGTTTTGAAATCGTTAACATTAGTATAATCGTATTTACACCCAGACCTGTAGACTCTGGTTGTATCACGTCGCTTGATTTGGTTGCGTGAAGCGTCCCGCGACGCGACACGATACGTCACATGATTCTGAGGACATCACTTTTATACTGTAGAAGAACTTGTAGTTGGGCTAGTTGGTAAACGTTGGTATTCATGTTGCAAGGTGCAAAAACACGGACACAAGTGAGAAAGGCGCCTGTTTTGTCTCTTTCTCTCTTGTGTCCGTGTTTGTGCGCCTTGCAACATGAATACCATCACTTTTATGTTGCTTGTTTGTGCCGAATTTGTGTTGGCCTTTTCCTATATAGCTAATTTTATCATATTTTCTACGCTATAATGCCTTTTTTTTTTTTTAGAATGAAAAACAGCGCTCGTTGCGCATGCTCTGAATATGAATATACTTTTTATCGCGCTGACCTACACCAATGTACAAAGACTAGTTTTTAAGCACCCATTTAGAATTCTTTTCTCAGGTACAGATTATCACACCACCGCAATACTTATCGGCACGCGTTAGCAATAGACGAAAAGTCAGTATTCCGTATTGCAGCACAAACACGCTTTATAATTATTGTGTTTTCTCCATCTCATTGAACTTGAATCACCTCGCCACATTAGTTCTTGAAATGGTTGATACTAACAATTGTATCCTTTATTGTATCAACGAGCTTTGAAGGAAATCTGCAGCGAAACTGTAGCGCCCATTTTATTATCTAAATGTCAACCCCGTTCTGGTCACACCACAGATACACCCCTTTTTGGCTCGAAAAGACACCAAAGCATTATTTAAAAGGAATAAACCGAATGGCGCTACGTCACGATATCCACTTAAAGACCGACCAACAAAACCATTTTCCGCAAGGTAGGAAAATGACCCTCGCGCCCTCCTCTTTTCACCCTCTCCCAAAAATCACGTGACGGCAGGGGCTCGTTTCGTGTCGGCTTTTTCCGTAGGGATAATCCTCAAAAACCGCGAAATGAGCGGCTAGCTGCGAGCGCCACAACGACCTTGAGACGTCCAGGTGTCTTCCCTCGTTGACGCGGGCACGCTCAATCCGCGAGATTGAGGAAGCCAGCGCGACCGAACGCTTTTTTCCATGAGCTGCAGGTCCGAGGCCGCTCGGTCGGTCGAGATCGAGGGGTCTTGGTATGCTGGGTTCGTTCCAGCAGCCGCTTTCTGGCATCGCGCGGCTGCTGGAACCATTCCCGTGTCTGCACAAGGATTGGCTTGCGCAATAAAGGGTTCAGGTCGTTGATAATTCATTTATTTTTGAAACTTATAAATCAAGTGGCTTTCCCTAATCTCTTCATGACTGTTTGAAACACATCTCTCATAGGTTGTTCATCCCATTTTGGACTCGTTTGCGTATTTATTAGTCCTTACCTCTGCTTGATGACTGTGTGCTAAATTGATAAAGACCTTTAAATATTGGCGGGGGCTTGCGAGATCAAGGCTGTCCCGGATTTACCCGAAATTGGAAAGATTGGCGTCAGGAGGAGTTGAAGAAGCAAACTGAAAATCTTGCTTCTAATGAAGACGGCACAATCGTAAGATAGGTCTTTCCTTCACTTGCCTCCACAACGCACCATCGTTTGCACTATCGCAACTTCTCAGTAACATAGCTGTATACCACATTTTACTCATGGTTACTATAGATATGGCCCCGTAGGCTTTCCCGTTATGAGCTAGTCGACTTTTTAACGACCGGCGACTCTCCTGAGTGAGAATAAATATTATCACCTTCCCACAACAACCACCCCTTTCTCCCCCCTCCCTTTCCTGAGTTGGGGAGATATCAGGCCACTCCAGGAAGCAGCCTGCAGACTGCGCTTTTCGGCTACACATTCTCAACACATTCGAACGTGGAAGTAAACACATTGCATGAACGACGCCCAGTTTTGTTTGCAACCTAAATAATGTGGCTGTATACTATTGGGACCCAATCAATTTCATCATCAATCATTATTTGTTACGATTTCATGGTGAAAGTGTGTTCGTCATGATGCCACAAAAGTGATTGATACAAAGGGAGAAATAGATGATTTGCAATTTTCCCAAGCGCCCCGGCCTGCGCGCGCGAGGAATTGTGGGAGAGACTGTCCCTCGCCTGGCCACTCTGCCTTGAGATCGCATTGCCTTTTCGCTTGCCTTTTCTTAATCCTCTGTTTTTCGATTCCATTACCTATTTTTATCTATTCCAGTGTATTTTTTATTGCTTCTAATTGTTTCTATTCTCCTCTGTGCGCGATATTTCTTGTATATATAGTATTTGTGTCTTTATTTTGCCTTTTTCGACGGGAGTGCCGACAGACAACACGCCGCTTCGCGCGTCGTTCCCGGGGTGAGTACTACCATTGCTACGGATTCCTATCGCGCTGTTAGGTGTTCATTTTGGTTTATTTGACCCGCGTGCAGTCGAGAGGAGCCGTTTATGAACACCCGCGCAGATGTCATAGGGGTAGGCAGAGCTCTGAATCAACAATCGCGAGGCCAGAGCCGAGTGCGCCGTGATTTGGCCATCCACGCTCCCTCCGTCGACTCGCACTATAGCCTATGCCTTCGAGTGCCGCTTACTTGACCAAGATACAGCACGCCGCTTTGTCGTCGCGAATCATTTCTGCGAATGCCTGCGAAACCGTAACACCATTCGGCATATCCAACGCTGCGGCGCCTGACAACTGCACGCAGCGGCTCGAGCCCTTAGCAAGCGCCGGCGGACAACGTCGCGGCTTGTATGCGCCTTTGGCATGCATTCATGATCAGTCTGCTCGGTGATTGTCAGTTGCTGACATCTTGACTCGAGCATAAGCTGACATCTTGACTCGAGAAATAAAATTATCGAAGGAACTACGAGTTTCAAGATGACTGCCTGGGCGACAGCACATCTCTGCACTTGAAAAAGGGTGTTTGCGACTGAAAACCGCTTAGCAGATAGATTAAGAAAGCATACCATAAGCGCATACAAGACGCGGCATTGGGCCACCGGCGCTTGCGAAGGGCTCGCGCCGCTGTGCGCAGTTTGTCACGCACATCGCACGTTCGATATGACGAACGGTGTTACGGCTTCGCAGGCATTCGGATTAATGATTTGCGGCAATACACCTCTGCACTTGAAAAAGGGCGTTGGCAACTGACAACCGGTTAGCAGATGGATTACGAAGGCATGCCATAGGCGCATTCAAACCGCGACATTGTGCCGTCGGCGTTTGCGAAGGGATCGCGCCGCAGCGCGCAGTTGTCAGGCGCCGCAGCGCATATGCCTCAGCCTCGCAAACATTCGGACAAATGGTTCGCGGCGACAAAGCGGCGTGCTGTATCTTGGTCAAGTAAGCGGCACTCGAAGGCACACGCTACAGTGCGAGTCAACGGAGCGAGAGCGGGCGGCCAAATCACAGCGCACTCGCGGCTCTCGCGTCGCGATCGTTGATTCAGAGCTCTGCCTACCCCTATCAGACGTGCGCGGGTGTTCATAAACGGCTCCACTCGACTGCAAGCTAGTCAAATGAACCAAAATGAACAGCTAACCGCTCGATATGAGTCGGTAGCAACGGTACTCACCCGGGGAACGACGCGCGAAGCGGAGTGTTGTCCGTCGGCACTCCCGTCGAAAAAGCAAAATAAAGACACAAACACTATATATATACAAGAAATATCGCGCGCAGAAGAGAATGGAAACACCAAGAAGCTATAAAAATACACTGGAATAGATAAAAATAGGTAAGGAAATCGAAAGACAGAGGATTAAGAGGAGGCAAGCGAAAAGGCAATGCGATCTCAAGGCAGAGCGGCAAGGCGAGGGACAGTCTCTTCCACAATTCCTCGCGCGCAGGCCGGGGCGCTTGGGGCATTTTGCAAAAGGTCTATAGGTCCTCGCATTTATTTTGTGGAAATACTCACTCCTGTGGCGCTCTAGTGCGTAAGGTCAAAGCACCCGAGGCAGTGCTCTATCTCTCTCTCTCTTTTTTTTTTATTCGCGCCACTACAAAAAAATAGCGGCCGAGCAACGAAATTCTATCAAAACCTCGCTTCTTAGAGAAAGTACACCAGGCTATAGGGTAGTGAATCTGCCAGGGAGTTTGTAGAAATAAAGGGCGACCATTGAATCTAGCCTTCTGTACATCCATGCCCGGGATATTTCCATTTTCCTTCCACGCGATTAGAAGGCACGACGCTGGGGGAATTTATGTGCACTAACATGCTGCTTCTAAAAGAAAGTACCAGATTTCTAGTGCATGTCAACCTACACGTAAATAGTTTAATCAGTGTGCACGAACATTCGCGGCCTGAAGGATGACATGGAAGCATGGCGTAAAGCAGCTTGCTGGAAATATAAGTCTCTATTGCATTGCACTGGTGTGAAAATTATTACGTATTTTTGTTTTATTTCTTTGCGAAAATAAAAACAGCGTTTAGAAACCGAACACTGTGCGTTTCGAGGTGCGCTTCAACCCCTCCTGACGCTAATCTTTCCAGTTTTGAATAAATCTGGGACAGCGTTGATCGCGCAAGCCCGCGCCAATATTTAAAGGTCTTTATCAAGTTATAAAACAGTCATCAAGCAGAGGTAAGGACGAATAAATACGTAAAAGAGTCCAAATTGGGATGAACAACCTATGAGAGGAGATGTGTTTCAAACAGTAATGAAGAGTTTAGGGAAAGCCACCTGATTTATAAGTTTCGGAAACAAAAGTATTATCGACGACCTGAACCCTTTATTGCGCAAGTCAATCCTCTTGCAGAGACGGGAATGGTTCTAGCAGCCGCGCGATGCCAGAGAGCGGCTGCTGGATTGAACCCAGCATACCAAGACCCCTCGATCTTCACCGACCGAGCGGCCTCGGACCTGCAGCTCATGGAAAAAAGCGTTCGGTCGCGCTGGCTTCCTCAATCTCGCGGATTGAGCGTGACCGCGTCAACGAGGGAAGACACCTGGACGTCTCAAGGTCGTTGTGGCGCTCGCAGCTAGCCGCTCATTTCGCGGTTTTTGAGGATTATCCCTACAGAAAATGCCGACACGAAACGAGCCCCTGCCGTCACGTGATTTTTGGGAGAGGGTGAAAAGAGGAGGGCGCGAGGGCCATTTTCCTACCTTGCGGAAAATGGTTTCGTTGGTCGGTCTTTAAAGGCAACACCGCTCCGCGGAAGTACGGCAGTAAGCTGCGTGCGCTCGAGCCCTGTCGAACCGGATTTCTTTTCTCTCCCGGCTCTCTCGCGGCAGCTTTGCCCGTGCTAGGACAGTTGACGTCACGTCTCCCGGGATGCATAGCACTCTCCGGTGGCTGATCTTCGGGTGCTCACTTGAATCGGCCCTTTTGAACGAAAAATACAGCAAATCGTTCAAAACACAAGCGCACAATTGTCATTAGCAGATAGGGTTGATAATGTTTAACTTATTTCAGAACGTGAGATGTGTGTTAGAAGGAATTCGATTCGGTATCCCTTTAATAACGGTCGTTTAGTTTTTTTCACTGTCTGTTTAATGCTGCGTATATTTTTATAACACACTTAACGCCCCTGGCAATGAGGATGGTGATATAAGATGATAAATAAAATAAGCACTGTAGATCGAATAGTTCTCAATTCATTTAACAGAAAAAAAGGAAAGGCAAAGTTGGGTTGTACTGTATCCCAAAGTGTCACAAAACTCTGAAAAACAATAAGATTTTCCTTGTTAACGTCCAAAGTTTAGACATGTTCACATTAGCAGGCGAACAAATCCTCTGAATAGTGCAGTGTTCAGTGTCGATCCAGTGCACGATGTGTGAAGAATGGGCACTCATAGGTTGCGTTAAGGCTTACGAGGAGCATTTAAAGTAATTTACTATTAACAAAAGGTTCCTTATAATTCTTTTTGGCCCGAGTGAAATGAAATACTTTCTGGATTATTATATCACAGTTCATTTTAATATTTTGTTCACTCCACTCTGGTTATTACAAAGCTTGGCCCTTTCAAGAGTCCAAAGGTACATTACTGAACTGTAATGTGTGTACCTGACCCTGGTTGTGCTGCAGGTGAGATCGTAGAACTTTCCATCGCCACGGACTCTGCAAGCAGAGAGCACGTAACCCTCCCGGAAACTCTGCGCTGCACGACCTGATGTACACATGTTACAAAAACCTGTGCCCATAATAGTGCACCCTCTAGGGTAGCGTTCAAACGAATGATGGTTCGATTTATGCGGTAGGGGCAGAAGGTGAAGGTCCTATTTTTGTACCGTTCTTTTAGAGGTTACACACGCAATTTTAAGATGCAGAACGATATTTCGTGGTTAATCTGCAGTGGTTTTATTATGGCTTTTGATTTTTATATAAAAAAACATATTTACGTGAGTGTTTATTTTGTTCCCTTCCAGAAAGAAAATAGGCAAGGAAAAGGAAAGGTGGGAGAAATTACATTATGAAGAAAAAGTGAATTCAGCGACTTTTCAAACTATAGACCGACACGCGGCTCGGCTCTGTTTACCAACACGGCCGGAAGGCCGCGCATGCGCAGAAGCTAGATGGGCAGAACCGGCAAGGCTCTCCGTGTTTTCGCCATTGCGTTGTGGGGCGTGCGCTCGCTGTTGACGTTGTAGAGACGCTTCTAGCTTTATCTGTGCGTCGTTTTTCTTGTCAACGTATGTCGTATGCCCGACTATTCGAGCTCGCTACCCGAGCCTGAATTGCAGCACTATCGAGACAAACTGTGCGTGGACGGCGTTGTCTTAGACGATCCGTACGCCGTAAACAAGGACTTCTCGAGTTCCGATATGAAGTTGCTGCCACCGACCTCGATGGCTCACGTCGTCGTTTATTTAGTTTTTTTGCCAAACCAGTTAACGGCCGACATGGTGCAGGCGTAGAGGTCACTCAAAGCCTACAGTTACTACGGGCCGCTTTTTGCGCTGCCGGCGGGATCAGCACAGTGGATCAGCAGACTGTGGGTCTGCGAAAGGGTATTTATTAATTGATCAAATACATACAGCGTTTTTCAAGTCAAGGTATGATATTTTTCTTACCCTCATGACCACAAGGCACGACAAGCGGTAACGCTTGTTTGCGTTCTGCCGCTGGTCTCCTTCCATTTGGTAGCACTGGCGCAGAGAGCAATGTTCTAGGCGTTTCAGAAAAAAAGTAACGAAATACATTACTTGTTACTTCCAAATTGAGGTAACGTAGGTCACCAACCTACGTTACCTCAAAAAAAAAAAAAGCGTGGCCGTTAAAATGTAACGCACGTTACTTTTGCATTACTTGGTATTTATATATTGCCAGTAAAAGTGTTTTTTTCTTTGTTTTTTTTTTTGTTTTTTTGCAACAGCGTTTTTCGACGCTGGGACAAAGGGCGTGGGCGTTGGGGTTTTTCTGAAGTGGGAATTCTTGCATGGGGAGAAGACAAGCAACATTTTGTAGGCAGGTGGAATGTAGTGCAATAATAATAACTTCAGCTTAAGTTCTGACGCAGCCGAAGCGGGAAACCTTAACCCTCATGACCTCACGTGTGACGTAACATGTAGCGTTACCAGGTGCCTGCCGGGATTTTTTGGTCCCACCGCTGCCGTTGCCGACGCCGGATATACTGTGGCACGAGCTCCTAAACGCTATCGCGTTAATAAAACGTACCAACTATAGACGTTTTGCGTTTCCTGTCGTTCTAGCTCAGTCCCGTGGGTTCCGCATCTGGTATAAGGGATGAAAAAATAATAAAACATTTCAACCTGGAATAGGCCAAACAAGAATGTCTGACAATCACGCATTTCTCGTACACAACTTCGTGCGGTGTGGAGAGATGAAAATGATGTTTTACCGCATACCAGAAGCGACGATATTCAAGATGGCTGTGCCATCGTGGAAAAGGTGTATAGGGGTTACTCACTGGACACCATATTTGAGGGCCATGTTTAGAGCGCTTCCTCTGAACTAGCTGACATTATTAGTCTGAGACTAGAGTCACTCTATGGGTTCCGAGAGTAACGCATTTTTTTTTTTCTTTTTGCGTTTTGACGACAACATACTCACTCTAGCCGATCATGTTTTGGTTTGGTGAGCATCATTGGACGGTAGCGATCACGTCACACAAGTGCCGCTAGACTCACCTCCATCAGCGCTTCAAGCGGCACTAATCGCCTCCATCTTTGGTTCAGCAAACAACTGCACATACGCACGCTCTGCTGCTCATCGAACGCGCGTTTACGCGCCGTTTTTTCCACGCGGTTACCGACGTCAAATGCAAAGAAGTTGAGTATTTAGTGGAACAATGCCTGCTTGTTGCGCTTTTGGGTGCAGCACCAGGTCGGAGGATGAAAAGAGACTCTTTCGGATTCCGTGTGGAAAGAACGCAACTGCAAGACGGAGGAAGAAGGCTTGGCTGGCCATAGTAAAACGGAAGGATTTCGAGCCCACTGCTACAAGCAAGCTTTGTGAGGAGAGTGCCGATTACAGCTGGTTCATTCCGCGTATCGCGGAAGGAAGCAGGAATTGTAACACGCTCCAATGCATGTCGCTATTGCCTTCATACACCCGTCGACGCGTGGACCCAAGATGGAGGCGTCATGGTTTCGGTTTCTGCGCCGCGCCACGGTTCTACAACGAACCTTCGGAGTTTCGTTACTCTGGGAACCCATACAGTGATTCTTGCTGAAACTAGTGCCACTAAATAAGCTGCGCTTCGGAGTAACGACACTTGGCCATATTGGGGCTTAAAATTATGGTTGCCAGTTATCTAAAGCTTTATCTGAAATCACAAGGAACGCTTTTCCGTCCTCCACAAATGATTAAGCAGTTCGCGACAAAGCAAAGCAATATTACTTAAGCTTCCTAACACCGAAATTAATGCTGAGAAAGTCGCACTTTTAAATCATGACGATCGGCGCTTGCGTCTGCTCACATCTGCTCTGCACAAGCACCAAAATAGCGGCGCCCAGAAGATTGTCGGGTTAGGCTGCTTGCATGTCTGTCTGTCTGAGGGTGAATGAATTCATTGTTGCCCTGAATGTGTTAGCGCGTGACGCTCTCACGCACTCGGTGCGTGAGTTGGGCGGTAAAATGGCGTCTATGCATTAGCCAAAGCTACGCGCTCGAGCTGAGTGAAGCCGAATTACGCGCACTTCAAAATGCATAAAAAAACGAATGGGCGGAAAAATGGCTGAGATGCCACCACTCAAGCAAAAGCGCACGTGTGTATGAAGGCACTCTATTGTCGGGGAACGGGGTGCCGATACTCTAAGCGCAGCTCCTTTAGTGGCTCTAGCTGAGACCGCCGATTTTGATGGTTCGAAGTGCACGTTGCAAGATAACTGTGGAAGCCCGGCGTAGCACGCGCTCAGCAGTTGCGCACACAGCTATGGCCGTCAGTGAAACCGCCTTAGATACCTTTCCGAAAAAAGGGCTCCTGGCCGGTTCCATTTTCAGTGTTCGTGCGTGATTTGCTCGTTCTCCGAAGCGACGAACATGCGCGCGTGCTGGGCCGTGAAGATCGTACGCTGGGCTGAGTACTTATACATATTGAAATAGTGTATACTCTGTTCACACTAAAAGGGGTACTTCGGCGTTCACTTTATAGTGCCCGAATAGCTTGAAAATTAGCTAAACACAAACGCAAATCGCTGAAATATTGACCACACTATTAAATAATTTTTTTTTGCGAAGGTATTGAATTTACAATTTTAGTCCTCGCCGTGATTTTCAAAGTGAAAGTCTTTATTAGCAACAATGAAAAGTGACGTCAGGGGAAGCCGGAGGTTCAATCTTTAAACTATAGAATAGACCGGTCTCACCAGCTTTTTTGAGTACGCCACTGCTGCCGCCATGCATCGTGGGAGCTGTAGTCTTTCTGCACGTGCGAAAACCCTGCTGGAGGTCTGCGCGAGCAGAGCACGAGGCGGCATGAGCTGTCTCGTGAACTGGCGCCTGCCTCCTACGAACTACAGTTATGGCGGCGTCACGCATGCGTGCAACGCTTGGTGAGATCGGTCTATTTGTTCCCAACTGATTACGAGCCGTTTCATGGTATCAAATGAAAGCACCATCTATTTTCTTCTTCTTCTGCTATATAAGCTCGCTCCAGCACGCGCGCAGCAGCACGAAGCAAATGCTCGGCGTAGTCCATTTTTAGACTTCACGTGCCGATTTCCAAATAACTTGAATTTCGGAATACTAAATAGCTCACAGGAAAGATTAAAGGACAGTGATTCCGAAAGTATAGTTATACTTCGTTTCAGCTTCGGTCCAGACGCCGCCGATGCTACAAGCGCGAGCATGTGGCCCAGAACAGTGCTTGCACTGCACGAGCGCGCGTGCTTGGCAGGGATGCTGAAAGCCCGGAGCTCGCGCTTGTAGCTTTGGCTGCGTCTGGACCGAAGCTGAAACGAAGTATAGTTGGGGTAGCTCAAGAAATCTCCGGAGTATGCTGGGACCGCAGCCAATGCCACAAGCACGAAAGCTCGAGGTCGCTGCTTCGAAGCGTTCTTCCGCAGAACGAGCGTTCAAGCTAGAAATGCATGTCTCAAAGCCAGGAGCGTGGGCTAGCTCACGCTTGTATTGCTTTGGTTGCAGCCTGAGCCTTAAAGGAACCATGAAATGATTTTAAAATCAAATTTCATCCACCGCACGTCATAAAGGGTGTGAAAAGAAACACGAAAACACAAAAATAAGGAGCCAAAAAAAGGTTATTGGCTTTAGAACTTCTAAAAAAAAACTGGACTCTTTTGCGCCTTCTTTCCTTCCAAAGCTCTCTGCCTTTTCACTGTGATGCATCCGCGGAATCAGTGCACGTCAGCCGAATCCACGTCGCCTATTGGGTAAGAGCCTACCTCGCCAGCACCGCGATCGTAAACAGTAAATAGCCGGCGAATGTTTCCTCAAAGTTTTGTTAAATAATATTCAGATCCACATTTTTCAGCATAATTGGAGATGTGCCGAAAATTGCCAAATTTGATAATGCTGAGAGCCAACTGTCATCTATCGTGTGGTAAACAAAGCAGGAGCGGTAGGGCCGACTAGAGTCACTAAATAAAGCTACGCTTTCAGAGTACCGAAACTCCCAGAACTACCCGTCTGAAGTGCGTCAGGCGCCGCCATCTTGGGTCCACGCGCAGATGGAGGAGTGACTGTAGCTGAGCCAAGCCGAGCTGCAGCCGCCGCCTGCGTCAGCTGCCTTAGCCGCAGCTGTGGCAGCGAATCAAGGTCGTGCTGTTCGTATCTCGACGTAAGAAGAAAAAAGTGCACGCTGAGTGTCAGACTTCAGCGTGAGCACGCAGTAAACAGCAAAACAGCAGCAGTCAGCGGATCGCCGGACCCGAGATGGTGGCGTTTAAAAAACGCGATGATGATAATAGCGACTCACGTGAGTGCCGCTGTCCAATGGTACCGCAGCGAACCAGAATATTGTTCAATAGACCGACTGTATTGTCGGCAAAAATGCCAAAGAAAAGGAATGCGGTACTCTGAAAGCGTAGCTTTCAGAGTACCGCTGGGCGTTGGGCTCAGTTACTTGGCCGCGACGATCAAGGAACGTTAATTTTTTTACCTGTTCTTCTCGCGCGTCCCGACATCAAGCAGCAAGAAAAAAGTACTTGAAACAGACCACGACGAACAAGAACGCTGGATTCACAAACACTCGAGAAAAGCCAGAACGGCCACGAATTCACCGACCGGCAACCAAGCGAGCTCGGCAGATAGGCCTAGCAGGCACTCCGAAGCAACTCCGACTTCGGCGCAGCGTATTTGGCCAAGCCCGTCTGCCAACGACCGGCTGGCGTGCTGAATGGAATATGCGCGCGGCCCTTGTGGACCCTTCCCGTATTTTGATTGCTGACCTCAATTTTAGATTAAGGGGTGAGGTCAATCTCTTCCCCTTATTTTCCGAGGCAGTGTTGACGAACACTGTCGTCGAAAAGGGACTCTCGTCAATTCTATCTTCTTGTTTTATGTGATATAGAGCTCAAATAAACGCCGTATGGATTACCTTCGTAAGCCGAAATGTGCACTTTGTTATTAGTATGCCATTTTTATTCTGACAGGCTGCACGTCACTGTCGAGCTATAACAGTTCGTGGGAGCTACGTGCAATGCCGGTCCAACCTTCCTTTGCCGAGTGCCGCGTCAGTATCGATTTACAATCATAAAAGATCGGTCCCGAAGCGCTTACCAACAGCGCGAATGCAGCACTTCCATCAAACACGCGCGTCCGCTCCGAGTGTGAACAGGTATTTACGTGGCTCTTGTTGACACTCTCGTAGTCCAAACGTATCTTTTTTAACGTCGGCTCGCTCCTGCATTTCCGAGGGCGCGAAAAACGTCGCGGCCATTTGTCTCTATCTACGTCGCTTTGCAAACGACTGACACGGGCCGCCTTTTGCCAACAATGGCAGTTGGGTTGATTTCTCGAGTCTTCACCGGAAGACTCGCCGCACTTCCCAACAGGCATACCGGCGTAGGGGACTAGTCCCATGCTGTCGCTGTAGCGCAACATATCTAATTGAATCTCGCTCAGCTGCGATGTGTCCATGTCTATCGCGGCAATGAGAGGCGCCGATTCAGGAAATACATCGGTGACATCCGCGCCATCAGCGCAGTAAAACCTACCGGCACCCCGCCAACTCGCCGCCGCTAACTGCCGCTAACGCTCCCATTCTCCTACTGCCGAGAGAACTTCCGGTTCCGGAAACAGGGTACGTCACGACCGTCAAAATTACGCCGCAACTTGATTTGCGGTCAATTGGAGAGAAAGAAAAACTCAATATTTCATTAATTTTTGTGTAGAAGTTAATAAACCGAGACGAAAACGGATTCCTGTTCGGCATTCAGTGAACATTGACGGTTTAATGTAAAAGTTATCTGGCAAAAGTAAAAAGGTTCTTTTATGGTCCCTTTGAGGGTAAACAAAAACTAATTCCCTCAGCAAAAAAAAATTTTCTATGCGTGCGCGATATTTCACAACTTTGGCGCGTTGCCCACGCGCGATGGCCCATCAAAATAAAAAAAGCGGTGTCCCATCCAGAACGATAGCCTATCCCAAACAACGGCAGTGGGCCGACGTGTGTGTGGGATTGAGGGTTTCTTACCTCATGTGGGCAACACAGCGCAGCACAGGGTGCTGCAAAGATTGCCAACTGCCGTACATAGGGACCCAGTGCGAACGTAAGCAACACGGTTCTCGCAGGCGGTACGGCGCAGCAGACGACAGAGCAGCCACACTCAGTGCTCACATAATCCCTCGCACGCGCCGCTTGAGGGCGCGCGCTACTTTTCACAAAGGTCCATTGCGAGTGAACTCTGGCTGAAATATATGAAACCTGTGGACTGTCACTTTTGTAAACAGCTGAAACGTGCATACTCCATCTCATGATTGCAAGCAGCAGAGGCAAAGTCCATAGCTGCTCTCCGAGCCTGGCGCAAGTGAAGCCACCAGAATTTCGATGTTTGTCCCGGAAGTCAGGCGTGTGCTGGGCTTACTAGTGCATTCAATCGATATTTTAGTCAATTTTGTAGTGCTTTTGATTGGGTTTTAATACTCCCGTCCTAAATAAAATACCTTGAATAAGGCATTTGAACGTGGAACATACCCATACTTGATCAACTATAATCTCCAAATTTCCACATCGAATGGCCTCCCAAGAGACTTCTCGGGTCCGCATCCACTGTTGCTCCGCAACAAGCAGGCTCTGTTGGGTTGACAAGAAAATAATCCAGTGCCCTGAACGCTGTTCGATCCAGAACTCGGAAGAGTTGAAAGGCTGTCAAGCGCTTACTTCCGGGACAAGCCGCTTACTCCGGTGGCTTCATACCTGTCTGCTCAATGCGACACCCAGCCCCCTATGGTGGAGATCAGTGGCAAAAACACAGGCATACGTACGCGTGGCTTCCAGATTTTCCTCCCTTTTACGAGCATGCACTCGCGAAAGAAAAGCAAATGTGAAAGCTATGTGCCCCGCTTATGCCCTTTCCTTTGCTGCACTCAACTCCTGAGATAGACTAAGCCTGTATCCTGACCACAGCGCCACTTTTGTCGTCACGCAGGAGGCGGCGGCACGTTGAACTACATAAGAACGCTCTGTTCGCCTACCCCTATAGCCACCAAAATGAGGCCACCAAATAAATTTATCGTAGTCTAAAAGAGTATACGACGAGAACCTGGGGGAGCAGGACTAAAGTATTCAATAAATGAGGGGCTTGGTAGCCGAGTGTGTTAGCGGACCGGAGCTCGGAGAACGTAACGTCCCTAGATAACGCTATGCTAGGTAGCGACCAATCCTCCACCCCCGCCCTCCTCCGCTCCGGCGGGTCGCGTAACGTGACAATTCAGATAGAACAATGCTGGACGCGGGTTGGTTTTTGAACGCCACGGTACCAAACCGTTCCTCGAGAGTGAAATCGAGTCAAATCCGCCATTTTCTTCCTAACGGGAAACGGAACGCGGGCACGGACCAATGCGAGAGCTCGTCGGCACATCAATCGCTGTCGCTACTTAGCAAAGCGTTAATCGAGGGACTTTAGGCGAGCGTGGAGAGAAAGCTCGCGCTGCAGAACCCAGGGATCCTGGGTTTAGTCCCCCTGCCTCTTTTGATCTAGAGGAACATTGTACCTGGCGTGGCGTCGTGTATTCTGTGTTGTGAACGTTAAAGACCGCAGGCTAGCGGTAGTACTGCACGGGCGAAATTTCTCACATATAGCGGAAACCAGTGTCGTCGCACATCACAGGGGGACCGACCTTTACGCTGTCGAAACACGAGCTTCATTGTTTTTTTTCTTTTTATTTCGCACTCCTTACATTGGGAGGTACACTCCGCGACTCTCTTAATGCGAACCAGCGACTGCCGGTTTCCTCTGCTTTTCGCGCAGTGTTAAAGGACTGAAAGTGTTTTTAAGGGTGGAAAGTGATTTGTTGGCGTACTAACATAAGTGGTAGATCAAAATGCACGCCAATACCTTTTTTTTAACTAAAATTGAAAATATCGACGATGTCGCGCAGTGTCCCGCAGTGTACCTTTGTAGCGTGACCTCTCGTTCCTCAAAAGACATGCTTCGAAGCCACGAAATGTCCGGTACGTAATGCATTCAGAAAGAAACTAAGACTTGGAAGGCCATATGTTATCCACAGTCACTTATGCTTTATTTGAGAATAACGTTCTTAAAACATTCTCCTTCAGAAAAAAAAAAAAAAAGAAAGACATTACAAAACAGGGCTCTCTTTTAAAGTGACTCGGAGAGTTTCATGCAAGTGTTTAGGTATCCGTGATCACATGACAGGATTACGCCATTCGGCGGATTTCTTAATTTACTACCGCGTACATCGACGAGACATTGCATGGACCAGCGCGCGGTTTATAAACACGCCCGCTTTGGTCACACGCGGCAACCACACTCGTGCGAGATGAAGCGCCTCTGCGCATGCGCAGTGCCGACAGCAGCGCCACCATAGTGTCGTGAGGTCAGAGACTCGGGTTGGCCTATAGTCGCCGACAGCTTAGGACAGGCGGGACGTGGCGAGTTCCGGACATCTTATTAGCGCCCCGCAGCCAATGAGGTTGCGACGTCGGCAAACGTCAGAATTCCAATCAGGAACTAGCAAGGCTAAACAATTTAAGCCAAGCCCTCCATTCTTTTTTTTTTTTTTTATTTTTTACGTTTGTCGGTAACTATAGACGTTTTTGCAAGCACGGTCTCTGGGCGCCGCCATCTTGATGCTGGTATGGGTAGACCGTCTGATAGTCAAGCATTGCTGTGGCGTACGGCCTCTGGGCGCTGCCATCTTGCTGCTGGTGTGGGTAGGTCATCTGAGTCGAGCATTGCTGAGGCGTATCTGCTGCCTCAGCAGTGCTTGACTATCAGACGATCTGTCTATCCACACCAGTAGCAAGAAGGCGGCGCCCAGAGGCCGTACGACTGAGCAATGCTTGACTATCAGACGGTCTATCCACACCAGGAGCATGATTGTGTCGCCCATGGCCGTACGCCTCAGCGCTGCCTGACTATCAAACGATTTATCTACCCACACCAGGAGCAAGATGGCGTCACCCAGTGGTTGTACGCCTCAGAAATGCTTGACTATCAGACGGTCAATCCACACCAGGAGCATGATTGCGTCGCCCATGGCCGTACGCCTCAGCGATGCCTGACTATCAGACGATTTATCTACCCACACCAGGAGCAAAATGGCGTCACCCAGTGGCTGTACGCCTCAGAAATGCTTGACTATCAGACGGTCTTTTCACACCAGGAGCATGATAGCGGCGCCCAGAGACCGTACATGCAAACGTCTATAGGAACCCGCATTCCAAGGTATAAGATATGCGGTCTGAATGAATATCGCGATCTCGTCGTAGTGGTCGCAATGGTCGGTTGGGTGATATGTCACAGATGCTCGGCTCTCGTGACTCGACGGCACTCTGCAGTGATCGTGGCTACTTTGACAGAGGATTGTATGACGCTTTTTTTTTTTTTTTGACAAAAACTGCAGTTAAGCTTACACGCGACAATAACACTCGTCTTCTCGGAACACTGAAGACTTTGGAGAATCAAAATATGACAAGGCAAAGCTTTTTCAAAGGAAGAACACCACGCCTTCTTTTTACATCCATTAGAAAAACATCGATTTTTTTAGTCACTACTTTTCCAATGTACCGGCACCATAAAAAATAGTCTGATTTATTTATTATAATTTACTCGTTTAAACATAAATAAACTTGCGTAGGAATGAAGCTCTTAAAAATAATGTGCCCGCGGAAAGACCAGCTACGTTTTTTTTTCTTGGTTGTTTTGGTCATTCGTAACTGAAATAGTTTTTCGGGAAATATTCTAGCACGTCGTTTTACGCAAACTTGACTCCACTGTAAAATTTTGTTTTATTTCGTGTTATCGTTATTTAATAAAGAACATAATCACTTTGCAGTTATTTTATACCAGTTTGAGGAAAGCTTTAAAACTTGTAAAAGCGTGCTCCATGCTCAATTATTGTCCTTACTTAGCAGTTTCAATAAGTACCTAGTAAACTCTACCTAAGAAACCACAGGGTTTAGCACCCATTTTCAATTGAAACAATCAACTTTACACCTTTAAATATCTGGCGTCATCCTTGATGTCTTTGAGCTAATGCTTCATACCTCAATCAAACCATGTCTAATTAAGCTCATTGCGTTCCTAGAGTAACTACGAATGGGCGAATCGCAGAAAAGAATGATAATTATGCTCGAATAAATATGACAAAAGAATAAAGTGCCATAATATTTTAAAATGACTCGGGGTATAAACACGCAGTTAATACAGTGACACCCACTGATATCGCAACCGGCAAACTTAAAAGCGAAATATATACTATATATTCAAGCAAACAAGCAAAAAAGTTGGAATGTGTAAACATCAGGAAACTGGTGGTATATTTTTCTCGGGACGAACACGGACCACTTTATGTTCACAATACACCGAAGCGTTAAGCATGAGGCAGGTAAGAAATGTATGTGAATATTCTTGAATAGAAACACTTCCAAATTAGGCCTACAAAAAAAAAAAAGAGAAAAAGAAAAACAAACGATAATCTTTGAAGTTGTGCAAGATTTGAAACGATCATAGCAAATCGAAGGTTCAACTAAACAATGTCGAAATCGTTTTTAAGTAGTCTTATCGAAATGAACCGAGTCCGTTTCTTTCATCGTTCTTTTTTTTAACATTCGAAAGATGAACAGCACGAACCAAAGTGAAAACAAAACAAAAACCTGAGTCAGCCGACAAAATATTCGGAATATGAAAAGCCATGAGTATCGAGACTTCTGTGGTTATTTCCCCAAATTGAAGACGTCTTCAACCTATCGTGTTTCGGGACTGTTCAATTTGCAAACCTAGTCCTCGTGCTGCGATGACATTGGGAGGAGGTAGGAGAGTGTAACTAGGAGCCAGTCGAGGGTTGTTGCCGTTGTGGCTATTTCTTCTTCGCACCCTTTCCAGGCTTTTGCCAGCGAAGCTGGATTGTCACTTCCACGAGCGGTTGTCGAGAAGACTGGCAGCGCTCAAACACCAGTGCCCGCTTGAGGAGGTTCCGAGCTCGTTGCCACATCCTCCTCCTCTTCCTCTTCGTCTCTCCGCTGGGCGACCTAAGACATCGAGTAACAAGTGAAATTTAAACGGTGTTCTTAGAAATCTCAGTTATTACATAGTAAGGCGACAGCTGTCATTGCCGAAGTATGCTCAGGGTGTTGGCGAGTAAACGCCACACTATAAAAAAGGCCCCGCGTCTACTTTCCCGCACAATACTCGGAGAGCCAACCACGGCAACTTACGGAGGCAGCTCAGCGAATGACGATGTCGAAACATATGTCAAGACCAAAAAACGCAGTCTGAATTGTGACATTAAGCAAAGCAAAACATCACCCTTGCATCGCTTAATGTCACAACTCAGACTACGTTTTCTTGGTCTAAATATATGTTGCGGTGTCGTCATTCACTGAGCTGCCTCCATAAGTTACTGTGATTGGCTCTCCGAGTGTTGTGCGGGAAAGTAGACGCACGCGCTTTTTTTAGAGTGCACTGCGTGCGTACGGGTCAGTGACCTATCTACTAGCCGTGCACGCCTCCTGCGTTCCCTTTTCTTTTGTGCAAATAAAAGATTGATCGATTGATTGATCGTAGAAGATTTCGGGTGCGTCTTGTGTATGCCTTGACGAACTTAAGTGAACTTAAACACGGCAGTGCAACTACGGTGCGCGGAACGGGTCGTAGACTTGCGTGTTTAGCATCCATTCCGACCCGTACGTCAAAAGTGGTCCCGAAGTAGCAACAAATGACACCACAGAAGCCGGCCTGTCATGATGTCGGATGTCACAATCTTGGCAGCTGGTGCTATACTTCGTCTCACTCTAGCATGGACTAACCGCGAAGGCTGAGCTAGCGCGAGCGGCCAACCTTGACTGCTTTGACTAGAGCACTTGCTGCACGAGCGCTCGTGCAGCCGCCGCGGTTTCATTCAAAGCGACTAGCTCGCGCTTTTAGCACGCGCGGCTAACAATAGTCCATACTAAGGTGAGACGAAGTATAGAAGTCCCTGCTAAACAGTACGAGCGAACTCGAGTGTCGCTGTCGTCGCGGCGTCCCGTCTCCTGGCTGCTGCTGATTCCATCGACTGTCAAGCTGGAGAGCGACATTCAGCAGAGCGAGCGACCCACCACCGCTGCTGTGGTGCCACCAGGATCGTGGCCGGCGACAACATGACACTTCCGTGACGTCATCAGGTGGCAATCGAGGGACCACTTTCGAGGACACGCTAAGGACACCAGTCGGAGACGCGTTCCAGGTAGAACAGTCTAGCTTTGTGCGGCAGAGTGCGCAACAAAGGGTGCAGCGCCTCGGCTGTAACCGCAGTTCCCTTGTAGGAGAGCGCGAGAAGCCGGATACTAGCGGTTTCCCACTGATTCCCTGGATATTCCTAAATATTAACTTCTTTAAAACTGATGTCTTGGACAACCATGTCTCGAGACATGCCACTTGACCCTTTTTACCTAGTAGGACGGCTACACTATTCACTTAATAATCGACCGAACAAAAGAGATTGATAGTTTCCTACCCTTAAATGACAGGAGTCTTCTTAAGCATAACAAATATAGAAGCGTGCGAAAGCGTGAAATGTGGTGACCAAAAGACAGTTGAATGTGCGCTATTTGAGTAAAATCAATTAGCATATGCTTTAGGTCGACGGAACAATTCAGGCTGTACCTACACTAAAATGGTAATACACGTATCAAGCAATTAAAGTAAACCAATGCAATGCGCACCTTCATTATGGTTTCCGAGTCTGCCAGGGCTTGCTTAGCTAGGTATCGCTCACGCTTTATCTTGAGTTCCAGCTGACTCGCAATGTCGGGCACCAGGACGTCGATGAGTCGACACACCCCGAATACGACGTGCTGCAATCGAGGAAATGACACCGGGTGGCTCACCCTTGCACCAACCAATACTAAAAGAAACGTGTCCGACTAATACGACTTTACATATTTCCAGTTGGGTCACGAGCGAAGTCGAAATATGCACCCATGAACCACGGAGCTCAGGCTACATTTTTGCCCCGCGTATAAGTTTAGTTCGATTCACATAGCGTGTCGTGAGAAACAGTTGGCTAGCACTTTAACACGTGACAGAACTGGGTCTTTTTAATAACTTCCCGTGCGACTGTAACACTCCAGATAGGCCAGTTAAAGTGAGATATCATACTAGGAAAAAAAAATCATTGCCTGTGGATATACGACCGAGAAAAACGCAAAACAAATTCAAAATAGTGCGCACAGCCTATCTGGAGGGACGAAAGGAATGTGCGTAGAGTTTGTTTCCAAACAAAGAAACCTAAAGCAGATCCAAAGTTCACTTCCGGAAGCTCACTCTTCAGGAAAATAATGGCTTTCGTTGTATGCGTATACTAGGTGGTGTATGCATTAAAACTAACTCTACGTGGATCGAGTCCCAACTGCTTTGTGACCCGTACCTATCGTCACCTTTTTCTCGAGCTCCGAGTTGAGCGCAAAACGTACTGAGGTAGTAGTTCCCGTTGTTCCACAAATGGCTCGTACCAAACCGGAGTGGACAGGAAAGCTGCCCATGTATAGTTATTGTTATTCTACAAAATGGTTCGTCCGATATAATTACTGATTTACATAAAAATGTATTTGACACTGGAACGCTGTTTTCTGTTTTGTTCTTGCGACCACTTCCGGAGGTGCGCTTCGGCAAACCCAACTTCGTCGGTTCCCAAAGTATGCGTTATTATAATTTCGTAAGTTTACCTCTTAAGAGACACGCAGCTAAAACCCCAGGGGGCATATGTATACAACATCATGTTTTTTTAAACTACAAGGCCTCCTCTTTCAAATGAAATGTCGCGTACATTGACCAGCTCTTTTCTGCGCGGCGCATAAAGGCGGTGCAGTCAAACTGATCGTAGCACCGTAGCTCATTGTGGCTAATAGGAAGTTGATCTGAAAACGACGACCCACTTAATACCTCGGCCAAATAAAATTTAAAAAAGGAAAAAAAGTTCTTTGACAATGCTCTTGCAAAAAATAATATTGGCGCTATGTCGTTCCGGGGTCTCTAACAATCGAAACCGTTTCCGGCCTTATTTTTCCCGCTGGATTCAGTTTTTATTCGAAAATAATCTGACGCTACAGAGGCCTTACCTCAAATATGATTACAAATGCTAAGCGTACTGCCAGCAGCTTCCAGTGAAAGAACGTCCAGTTACCGTTGGCGTCTCTGAGGTCTCGGTACCTGGACAGAAAGGTCACGCAGAAGTCACAGCTTCAGTTTGAGGTTATTATCACCTGCCAGAAGAAACTCTAAAACAAATAACGCTTTCATCTAATTTGTAAACCTTTCAGCCCCACTTACCTAGTAAAAAAAATTAAATTACATATCCGAACGATTTCTACACTGAGAAATATGGATACAAACCTGCATGGTAGAGATAGGCTTCCATTAGGAGCATGGGCCAGAGTAAAGTTGATGTATCCTTTGAGGTCCCAGTCAAACTCGTACCGGTACATCGTTCTTGTCAAGAAGTCTGAAGTGAAGGCGATCAAAAAGGCCTGCAATGACGGCGGTATAAAGCGACAAGTTTTATTTGAGAACATTGAGCAAAAATAATTAAACGTTATTGTGTTCTAATGTTTTTTCTGCTCCAAAGATTCATAAAAAGGTTTTATAACCAGTTTGAATTTGTAATCAGTTATAGGAATCCATGATGTTTATGGGGATGTAAAAAAAAAAGAAAGAAACTCTCAGCCTTTCCAAAGAAATAAGAGCAGTGGAGCTGTACGTTCTGCCGCATCTATGAGCGACGGTGGCAACCGGACAGCCGGCAAGCCGGTTGTCTGGTTGCCGCCGTCGCTCATAGATGACGGTAGCTGTCCAGAGGGTTGTGTCGAGATTTATTTGTCCATGGACACGAAACTGTGGAACCAGCCCTTAACAACTCCGCTGTAAAAAAAAAAAAAAAAAAAAAAAAATGCAAGCATAAACGACAGTTTGTTCAGGCGCCGCGTGGTGTGGACGTGTTGCATTCAAAAACGACACCGACACCAGCTCCGCGTCTGTACAAAAATTTAATTTTCTTGTCGCCATCGCAGGCCTTAGCAAACTGCATTGTAGAAGGGCACTTCTGCCACTGGATATTTATAATTTTCTATGCCCAATGGCCAACTTCAGATAATCTGTACTAATTAAGTCGCTTAATGGGAATTTCGAAAACGCTTAATCTAAAACCAATAATAAGCATTTAAAAATTATAGAAGTATCCAAGGGTGGATTCTTAAGGAGTTCGTTACATGATTATTGGAAACGCCACTTTAAAAAACGCTAGCGCTGACAATTTTTTTTTTTGCTTTCTCCTTTTTTTTCTGCCTCTTTTTAGCCTCCTTACGGGGTCAGTGATAGAGATTCCCAAAGGCGAACGTGTGCGGCGTCTCCCAAGGGTCATGCTAACGGATTCTTTAAAAATCCACCAATGGATCTTACTCTAATTTTTTAACCCCTCTTCTGTACTCTCTGCCTGTCAGAACACCTTGACACCCTCGAACACGGTTATCCATATCAATACCACTCTTGCAAGGAACCACATCCATATAACTCGTAGAGGGAACCACATCCATTGTTTTAACTGCACACTCACATCACAGCCCATGCACAGATACTACGAAAACCCAGAGCGAAGAAAAACCGGCGACGGCAAAGCGACAACTGTGCACGAGCGTCACAAGGGGGGAGGGGGGTGAAACGTTGCTCTCAAGGGGGGGGGGCAAAGGATCGCGGCGGGACACGAGAGGGTGGGGGGGGGGGGGGGGGGGGTTCGCGGCGGGATGCAGCCGCGGTTGTCGCTGACCCTAGTGACGCCACAGCGCCTACATTCCACCACGCCTCCGCGCAACTACTCCTATGGTGAATTCAGCTCGCAGATCTTGAGCGCTCCAAAAGTGCTCCATTTGGAGCGCGCATATTCCGCTCGCAGATCTGGCAGGAGTTGGTCATCCTCCGCTCGCAGATCTGGCAGGAGTTAGTCATCCTCCGCTCGTAGATCTTTGGCAGCGCCCTCTCCATGGAGCGCCTCCAACCCCGCCGAACGTGCTCCGCGGGATTTCACAGATATTTGCGGAAGTGGACAGAGCGCACTAGGTCCTTTCCTTTTAACTCGACAGTGCGCACAGTGCGCATGCGCGGCGAGGTTGGCGAGGTCGCCGGATCTTTCGGGCCGTCGAGTTGGATCTGTTCGGATGCGCCGGTTCTTTACGCGGGATTGTGACGGCTCGAACGCTTCTACCTCGCGTAGATCAGGAATACAAAGCCGGGATTGGAGCGTAGCAGATCGTAAGCGCTGACATCTGTGATCGTGAGAGAAAGATCGAGAAAAAAGAACGTCAGAAAATACGGAGGCAGACTTAAGGTTATGGTGAATTCCACTGGTCGTTTTGGAGCGCGCCGGGATCGACTTTTCTGGAGCGAGCCTATTTCACTGGGCGATCGGGATCGAGACCGACGTGTTACACTGGTCGTTTTGGACTAGCTCCCGCTCCAGATCTCGATCTGGATCCGAGAAAAGTCGCTCCCACGATTTCAGCGGATTCAACCGGAAGCCAGCCGGGCCAGCCCTCGGCGCACACACGTAACTTCCTTTCTCGTGGGGCATGTCGCCTGATCTCGCCCATCTCGCCTCAGAGGAAGAAGAAGCACGTCGCGGGCTGGGCTCCTAGATTGTCTCGACATCAGAAGAATTCGTAATGGCCGCTTGCTTACCCCTTGGCTCGACAGCCGGTTCGTTTTCCAGGAAGGAGAAGAGAAGGTATTTGCCGCGCTGCGGGCATTCCGGCAATCTTTTGGCGAATTCCACTGGGCGTTTTGGAGCGCGCCGGGATCAGTCGACCAGATCCGAATTGGAGCACAAGATCCGAACGGGATCGCGCCGCCTACGGATCCCCAGTGGAACACGACCACTGCTCCGGGATCGGCGGATGCCTTCCTGTCATTTAACTGCCCGGGAATCCCCTTTTCGCGGGCGCCGCGGTCATTTCGAAGACGTTTTCGCTACGCGGCGCTAACACGTGTTCGACACACGAGTGGCAGGAATGGCTCAGGCGCTTCTAGCAAAGATTGCCGGAATGTCCGTTGCGCGGCAAATACCTTCTGTTCTCCTTCCTGGAAAACGAACCGGCTGTCGAGCCAATGGGCAAGCAAGCGGCCATTACAAATTCTTCTGATGTCGAGAAAATCTAGGAGCCCAGCCCGCGACGTGCTTCTTCTTCTTCTGAGACGAGATGCCCCACGAGAAAAGAAGTCACGTGTGTGCGCCGAGGGCTGGCCCGGCTGGCTTCCGGTTAAACCTGCCAAAATCGTGGGAGAAGAAGAAGAATGCAACTTTATTGTCCCAGCACTGTGACTTTTCTCGTGGCGAATTCCACGGGTCGTTTTGGAGCGGGCCGGGATCCACTTTTCCGGAGCGAGCCTATTTCACTGGGCGATCGGGATAGAGACGAACGTGTTCCACTGGTCGTTTTGGATTAGCTCCCGTTCCAGATCTCGATCTGGATCCGAGAAAAGTCGCTCCCCCGATTTCGGCGGATTCAACCGGAAGCCAGCCGGGCCAGCCCTCGGCGCACACACGTGACTTCCTTTCTCGCGGGCATCTCGCCCGATCTCGCCCCAGAAGAAATGGTAATGGCCACTTGCTTACCCCTTGGCTCGACAGCCGGTTCGTTTTCCAGGAAGGAGAAGAGAAGAGAAGGGTTTTGCCGCGCTACGGGCATTCCGTCAATCTTTGCTAGACGCTCCTGAGCCATTCCTGCCGCTTGTGCGTCGAACACGTGTTAGCGCCGCGATTGTGAAAACGTTGATGCTTGGAACTTGGAACCAGCCGCTACCAGACACCTGATTTGTTTCAAAAATACCCAGGACGTTTAAGGGCAATGAATCGATCACATAGCAGGCGGTAGACAAGTAGACAGCGTTGAAAAATATTTATTCCACCCATTGTTATGAAGGCCGATGGTGTCGGTGTCGCAGTTTTGAAGCACTGTCAGTTCAGCTCAACACCACGTTACAAAAGACGGTTTGGGGTACTGCCGGTGCTAACGCAATTTCACAGTAGAAATAGGAATTGCATGAAAGAACTGGACAGAAACACTTCATACGGTGGCGTAAATGCCGAAAATAATCAGCGATGTCACTTTCCTCGGTTAGGGCTATCTGCTTTGTCAGCGAATGAAGAACATCTCGATAAAGTAAAGAGCGGAAAATACTCCCGTGTCAAGTTTTCTAATTACAGCCACTGGTTGATGTAGTACCGTGGTAATTCCCGGCCCTTCGAACGCACTAGCACTTTGTAGAGCCACATTTCCAGCGATTCCGCGCCGCACACGAACGAAGGTAAACAATCAAGATGGCGGAGTGTTCCCCGTGTTGTCCTCGCCGTCAGCGCGGTGTGACAGGGTCGTCAGACAACAAATCGGGCAACACTGTTGCCGGGCGGCAGCATCATGTTGCCCGACTGTTGTTGCCGCGATGTGACAGGGTCGCCGGCAACACGACTTCCCCGTGTTGCCGGATAGAGTTGTCCAACTGTCCCCTCAGTGTGACAGGGCCTTTACCCCTTGGCTCGACAGCCGGTTCGTTTTCCAGGAAGGAGAATAGAAGGTTTTGGGGGCCGCGCTACGGGCATTCCTGCAATCTTTGGTAGAAGCTCCTGAGCCATTCCTGCCGCTCGTGCGTCGAACACGTGTTAGCACCGCGATTGCGAAAACGTCTTCGAAACGACCGCGGCGGCTGCGGAAAGGGGATTCCCTGGCAGTTGAATGACATGAAGGCAAATGCCGATCCCGGAGCAGTGGTCATGTTCCATGGGGATCCATCGCCGGCGCGACCTCGTTCGGATTGTGAGCTCCATTCCGGATCTGGTCAACTGATCCCGGCGCGCTCCAAAACACCCAGTGGAATTCGCCATCGGATCCAGATCGAGATCTGGAGCGGAAGCTAATCCAAAACGACCAGTGAAACATGTCGGTCTCAATCCCGATCGCCCAGTGAAATAGGCTCGCTCCAGAAAAGTCGATCCCGGCGCGCTCCAAAACGACCTGTGGAATTCGCCATTTGCTAGAAGCGCCTGAGCCATTCCTGTCGCTCGTGCGTCGAACACGTGTTAGCGCCGCGATTCCGAAAACGTCTTCGAAATGACCGCGGCGGCCGCGGAAAGGGGATTCCCGGGCAGTTGAATGACGGCAAGGCATCCACCGATCCCGGAGCGGTGGTCATGTTCCACTGGGGATCCGTAGGCGGCACGACCCCGTTCGGATCGTGTGCTCCAGTCCGGATCTGGTCAACTGATCCCGGCGCGCTCCAAAACGCCCCGTGGAATTCGCCATTAGTCTTGTTCATTCTGCAGCCAATGATTGTTTACCTTTTTACACTGCATGCCGCCAACGTTTTCTGGTGCAATAAAGCAAGAACAGATTAAGCAACGACCGTGCAAGTAATGGCTTGTTACCTCTTTGTGTTTATTCAAGTCTTACCAACAATCTGAACTCCATGCACCGAAGGCGATCTCTGTGCGTGCCCCGCCGCTTCGAGGCGGCCGAAAGGTGTGTGACGGTGGCTAACGCGGACGTCTTCCTCGTTATTTGTGACACGGGCTCCACAGTACGGACATTTTTGCCCGGCCTGTGTCGCGAGTTATTTTTGCAGCTAAAGAGTGACAGTTGTGACTGGTCGCCAGAAAGCTCAGTCGGCTGAGGCGTCGGTCGGCTTGTCAAGTCCGAGCAGCGGCCATTTTGAATAGCCGACCGTCTCGAGCGAATCGGTGGGTCGCTCCAAAAATGCGTGTTCATCTTCCGCTTGTCGATTCGGAGCGGGTGCTACAGAGCGGAACTTTGCTTCCCTCGCGGATTTTGGAAAGCGCTCCGGATCTACCAGTTGAATTCACCACTAGGTAACAAAGCTGTAGTGCTGAATGAGATGGCGTCATCAGAAAAGGCCAACGCTGGGACCAAGTTGAACACGAGGATTACGTCAACGTTCGGCAACTTGACTCAAAGCCGAGCACTGACGCGGCACTCCTTTTCAATCTGTGTCCAGTGTTGGCCTTCTCTGATGACGCCATATCATTACTTCGTTATCTAAGGGGCGTTGAGTGATGCCTCCTCCTCTCTGGCTTCGCGCCAGCTTTGCACGTGGCCTTGACAAAAACCAAAGGGCTCGTTTTGACAAAAATCCGGCAGTGTCTTTTAGTTTTTCAGCTACAGGGAGAGAGGGAGAAGGAGAGGGAGAGTTTCATGTGTGCTGACTTTAGCACTTCGGATGAATGGGAGAGTCGTACGCGCCACCCTCTCCCTCTGGTCCTTCCGCTTTTCATGTAGCTGACAAACGAGACACCGCCGGGTTTCTGTCAAAACGAGCGTTTTAATGCTAACGTATTAAAACGCTCGTTAATGTTTTATAACCAAATACATTTTATAGTAGGTGACAGGCTAAGAAGACAGCAGAAAATGGCGCTCAGAGAGATTCAGATCACTGCACCAGCCAATCGCGTTTCCTCATTTCCTATAGAGGTTTGCATCGCTTATCACGCGGGCGAAAAAAAATTACACCATCTTCCCGAGGGGAACCATAGGGTGATGCCGAGCATCGCGGATCGTTATTAACGGTGTTATTAACGGTGTTAGTAACGTTGTTAGTAACGTTGTTAACTTGCGTGTTATTACGTTGTTAACTTGCGTTGGTGACCACACATCGCGTGAACGTTGTTGGAACTACGGCAACGCTTCTCGTTGCCGTAGTTCAGGGTCTGCCGCTCGCTTCAAGCGTTTGCGCTCAGCGTCGCGTGCCCTTCGCTGCGCAGCTTTGTCTTCAGTGGACGTAGCGTTGCTGTTAGTTTGTGGGGTGGTGCTGACGCTTGCTTGCGCCAACCCACTTACTGACGGGACTGTTGCTTCCATCACACTTCATCGGAAGAACGGAGTGAAGTGGAGTCAACAGCGGGTGAACTGAACGCGCGCAGCGCGCCCTACAGCTGCTTATATTCACACTTGAAGGAGAGGAGACTAGAGGAGGAGAGTTGCGCATGCGCGCGCGGTGTGAGTAGACGCGAACGCACGCGAAGTGCACGCAGCTGGTAGAGAGAGAGAGCGGAGAGAGTAACGCGCAGCTGTTGGAGAGAGGGAAGGAGGAGAGTTGCGCATGCGTAGTGTGAGGGCGGACTACGACGCCGCGGGACATAGACCCGAGCAAGAGATGCTCCGCATCTAAAATGCCGAGCAACTGAGCTGTGGACGCATGCGCAGCGTCTGATATCCGGCACAGCGAAGCTACAGCGCATGCTCAGAAGGCGTTCTACAGTCAAGCAGACAAAGATGGCAGCGCGCAGAAGGCGATTTTTCCAAAAGTCTATACGTCCTTGACGTCTTCTCTCAACATGGCAGCGATCGCGGGTGGCGACGGCGACGCCGGGTTTGCGCTTGTGCTTTTCTATCTTTTTTTACATATCCATATTTACGTTGCAAAGTTGTGCCGCTATCCACCCTTCTCTACGATAGTATCTGTGTGACGACGTGAAAGTCCAACGGCCGTGTCGTCGTCCAAGTGTTCAGAGCGCCCACTTCAGTGGGGCCTATACTTTGTTTCACCCGAAGTCCAGACGCAGCCGACGCTACAAACTAAAGGGGCCGATCAAGCAACGCCAAAAGCGTGAATCACTGGGTCTTTTTTGTTTATGATTGATAATGAGCGATGATAGAACACGTACAGAAACATGACGAGCTCCATAAGTGTGCGCTTCTGACCCTGTATGCCACCAGATCGTAGCGTCGGCTGCGTCTGGACCTACGGTGAAACGAAGTATAAAAAACCCCGAGACTACAGCCGACACGCTTCGTCAGCGCGGATAGTTTCTCTTCGTGCGTTCGCCGTTCTCCCCTGACTCAAGTTCTGTCGCCGTATTGTTGTAGTGTGAACATTTCTTTGCGGTGGTTTCTGCAGGGCAACGTGAAATTGCTTTGATGTCCGTGGTATGGTGCGTGAGATGATGGAATGTCTATACCGCCACGCTGCCTCACCACACTCCGTCTGTTTCCCCGCCGGCTTCAATAAATAAAGGGTGCCGCGAATCGACGTCTTCAAACCAGTATTTATTTATCGGCGAAACGTGGCGCCCTTGCCAAGTCTCGTCGTGGCGATCGGTTGCACGGTAGTTCAGGTAAGCAATGAGTATCTCGTCTTACCACTGCCACGCATAAAGGCGTCATATGTCGAAGTTAGAATCCCTTTCGTCATCCTCAATAACACCAGGTAAAAAAAAATCTTCCAGTTTTTTTCTCGATAACCGTGCATCGCCTCCCGATAATGTCGTCCCGGTCGATCAGCACCAAGCTTCGCTTTTTCCTCCCGGATATGAAATCGATGTTGCCAGTGTCGCTGCAGCAAACGACACAGTGTTTTCCCGGGATCCCCACGCCCCAGGATCTTAGCCTGTCACTGACTATAGATATTAATCGACGCAAGCGATGCCACTCGTTCTTCCTTTCACAACATTTTATGAAAATTTCAGCTAGGTCGACATGGGTTGACACTCCACCTGTCTCTTTGTCACAGGGACGCGCTTGTGCAGATGTGACAGCAGGCTTGCACATCACACTCTGTTTTTATTCAGACGGCAGAGAAGCACTCTCCAGAGAACGCTGAGCGTTATCTGACGCTAGTCGATTGCATGCCGTTGCTCGCATTGAAGCGCGAACATGTTCGCTAGAGTGTGAAGGACAGTTTAGAAAGATATGCTAAACATTAAAGGCCACACGTGAACTACAAATTTTGTGGTTGTGTATTACCTTCCAATCCCATCCGGTCATTTTAAAACGTTTTTGAGCGAATGTTTAGCGGTTAAGATCTTTCGGAGCCCGCGTTTTTCTTTAATGTGATTTCGACGGACTAGGCCACAGATGACAGTATGCAAACAATGAAATACTCTCCTTGTCACAGGACGCCTCTGCTACTGTTTTCAGATAGTGGCCATAACAACCAAGGCCACCTTGACCGCGACCGCGACAAAAGAGATTGACCGAAGAATTTCCATACTAGGCTTGCACTTTTTGTCGAGTACAAATTACGTGACCCAAAATGTAGACTGCAGAACATACGCGCTCAGCAACAAGGCGACTGCAGTAGCAGCTGATGTGACGTCTGTGCAAGACATGCATTGACAGGCCATCAGTAACATTGTATCGGAAGATTGGCTCGCAGGTATATTACAATTACTCTACTGATGTGCATTGATGACGGTGTCACAATGTTCCATCATGATGTCATTACTGTCTGCTAAGGGCGGAGGACTTCAAAAGTTTTAAGTTTAAGCAAACACTTCGCATCCGTTCCTACACAAGGCAAACTTGTCATTCACGCTGAGAGTGACGTACAACGTGTTTATGTGCAGAGCTTTTAACTGAGCGTCGCTTGTTTCCCAGTGATTACAACCCCTACCAGTCACAGACGCTCCTACTATTTTATACACACGGAATCTAGTTCTATAACATATTTTCTCTACCCTTATTTAAAATCTATAGAATGATTTCTCAGATGCTCGAGTACACTAACGTTGCTGATGACCGCAATCCTGGAGAGCAGTTCCAGGATGGAGAACCAGATGCCGATGTTCTGGGCCCTCTCCGGCACGGAACGCCGCGTCTCGCACACGAACTTTTGGGCGTCCAGGCGAATCTCCACCCAGTTGTTGAGCAGGGCGAACAGCGGGGCCAGCGGGAAGGCCGCCACGAAGATGGTGATGAAGCCGAACTGCAGCACTGGACGCCGCACAAGGATAACATTACCAGCGACCTTTAGCTTCTAGGTCCTATGAAAGGCAGCGTTTAAGAAGCGGTTGTTTAAACGTGCAAAGAAAATAAGGCATGGAACGGTGGATTTGGGGAGGAAAGAAAAATTTCTTGATTGATTTCGTCGTTAAATTTAGCAAACAAATCGGCGTCACGTGACCTGACGTTATATGACCACACTGTATCACGTGACAGTCACTGCGTCTGTTCACGTAAAGTTGAGGTTTACCGTGAACTAACAACCTATGACGTGGTCACGTCAAGCGACGTCTCAATGTCAGTTACCTAATGCCACGTGACGTCACGTCACGTGATGCTGATTTACCCGCTAGATTTATCGTGACAATTTTAATAACGTGATGGGACGCCGCGCCGCTGAGTCACGTGACGTGACGTCGCGGTGTGAAGTTGTGATGCCACGTAATACACTGACGTCGCGTAACGTCAAGTTCCCCGCTAAACATAGCGGGGAAATTCACGGACAGACAAACGGACGGACGGACAATTTCCTGGAATTAGAGGGTTTAGCTAAAGAAGCATTTCATGCCTCAATATGCTGCATTTAAGTCCCGCTTTTCAGCATTCTGGGTGCGGGTACCGGGGCCAGCAGGCGAAAAGAAAGACGCGTTAGATATTTATATTTCTGCAGAACATATGGGTACATGCATACTGCAAACATTTCTAGCACAAGGTTACCCCTCAGTTTGGGAAGGTTTTTAAGCCCCTATATACTGTGAAAACAATTTGGTGTACTTTCAAGTCTCAAAATTTTACATCTGCTATTAAAGGCGGGTAAATTACCTCCTTTTATAGACAACTGCAAGCATGGCGCCACAAGTGGTGCCCCATGCGTGCAAGCGCGTGCAACGCGCGGGTGAACGTAGCTTTGGCAAGCTCGTAATCGCACGGGCGTGCCTGCTCGAGCAGAGACATGGCGGCGGCCAGTCGCCCAGCTTGCAATCGTCTATACCAGGGGTCATTAAACATAAACATGACCACTGATCCCAATATGTTGACCTCAGTAGGTTGCCTCCACGTATGCAAAAGGCGTTTTTTAGATACACTCTAGAAAAAAGGGGAGCGGTATTTAGTCCCTCCGGGGACCAAATGCGCAGTCACCACCATTAGACTTCTGGGGGACTAACGGGGAGGGGAACAACGTTTGCGCCCCTCCCGTTGGTCTCTCAAAGTTGAACCCCAAAGGTTCGTTCACACACATGCGTCCGTAGCGACCGGAACGACCGGAACAACCGAAACGACCGTTGCAAGGGTCTGCAACCGTCAGTTGCCATAGCGACGGAGGGACGCACGCACGTGTCGTTCACGACGCAAGGAGTTGGAGCGAGCCCAACTTTCCCCGCAGCGTTGGAAACAACCGAAGCAACCGCAACGACAGACCAATCACAGGTCGAGGAGAATGGTTCGCGCGCGTTGCACGCCGGTCGCAGGCCGGCTCCTTCTGTCTGCAAACATGGCGTCGGTGGTGATCGTCGACGTGGACGGCGTGGTGAAAGCTCATCGTTCCGCGTAAAAGCGCTAGCCTTGACTGTGAATTTTCGTCGTGTGTCGCTATGATAACCCAGCACGTATTAGAAGGGAAGATCCACCTACTCGTGCGGCGATGTCGTGGCGGCACTCTCAAGAAAGCAGAAACGCCCGTGCCGTCGTGTTTGTTTACTTCGACTATACAGTGCTGCTTTCTGAGCATTTTTGTCCTCGAACATCGCCCGGATTTCTTATTTGGCGCATTTCATGCGTGTGCTCAAGTTCAAGGTATTACTGGCGGGTACCGTATAAAGGATGCGAATTTTCACGCGTTTTCATCTCCGTAGAAAAGTGATTAGTGTTAGCTATCCTGAACACTCGCAACGTCTATCTGATCACGAAATCATGTTTCTACGTTGCTATATCACTGATAAGATTATATCGTCTTTTATAATCTAGAAAAGGTGTGTGGCGAGATTCGTACTATTGGCAAAGTCGTGATCGTCCAAGACGGCGTACTGCATCTTTTTCTTTTCTTTTTTTTTTTCATCCACTGTATCCTGCAAGCCTATCATGAAAAAAAAAAAAAAAAAACATTAATAAAGCTTTAGGCTATTGAAATCTGTCTGGCTATATTCTGTTACGGTATTGAGTGGAAGTGCGTCCCCTTTTTAGGGGCACCGCTGAAACAGCTGACGGCAGCGTAGAAGCGGTCGCCGTGCTGCCGACCCTCTGCGCTTGTTGCAGTGGTTGCAGGTGTGTGCACGCGCGGCGCAGAGCGGTCGTTCCGGTCGCTCCGGTTGCAACGGACGCATCGCGCTGGTTGTACATGTCTGAACCAGCCTCAAGAACTAAGGTCTGCACACTTCCATATAGGCCACTGGAACTAAATGTTGCGCTCTTACATTTAGACCCCTGGGACTAAATGTTGCGCCCTTGCATTTGGACTCATGGGAATAAATGTCGCACCCTTGCATTTATACCCCTGAACTCTCAAAAAGAAGAAGCTAGTAGTATTTATTAGGTAAAGGCTAGTAACCGTTTGTCACATATGCTACTAGGCACCTATTCTGCGTAGGTAGTAATGGTCGGGCTAGTAGCGGTTACTAGGTCAAAACGCTAGTAACGGCTATTAACGAACCTAGTATATTTTGTTACCCTTAGCTAGTAACTTGCACTAGCTTCCACAAGACTAGGCGGCGCTACTCAACGTTAAATTCAAAATCGACAATAATTATTATCGCTGGGATAGATATGTTTTCCACGCTGCTTACATTTGCATTTACACGGCATTTATTTCGCATTGGCACGCGTTTTATACATTTAACACAGACAAGGAATTATAACACAGAAGTCCCACACACGCAAAACCACGTGCTTTATGCCCACCCGAGGGCAGTGAGTATGACCACAAAATATTTGTTCAAAATATACATTTTCTTCCCAGAAAGAAAGACAGAAAGAAAAACCAAGGCAAGTTTATTCAGTTACTATCCTTAGGAAGGGATTCTTAAAAGTATTTACCGAAAGTAGACAAATCGTTTAATGGCTTTTTTAAAAAGGTTTGGGCTGAACAATACTCTTAGATATATAAAAACACTAATTGGAATGAATTTGAAAAGAGCCTTACACCTGAACACTCAACAATCTGATTAAAGCGATGGTGAAACGACGTTAGTGAATGCTCCCAGCTTCTTTCGTATCTTCTGTTTCACTAGACTAGACCACTGAAACACCCGATATACTTGATCATTCAAGACAATCTCTGGAATGTAAATTTAAATAATATGTGCCATATGACGAAGTTATCGGTATTCATAAAAATAAAACTTCGACCAAGGTGACATAAGGATTAACTCACCCATTTCCAGATATTCCTGGAAGAGGCCCTCGTTCTGTATTAGCTGGTAATCTTCCTCCCAGCGAGAAAGAGTCTCCCGGTAGACCAACTTGGTCTTGTGGCGATGCCACCAAGCCTTGAGTTTGCTGCAGAAAGCGAGAAGATACTGCAAACAAACGCGGGAAAATAGAGTATGCTCACCAGTCAATCTTGGTCTCGGGAAGAACGATCTATTGAAGTTTACAATTCAAAATTTTCATAGCATTACTGCGACAATTTGATTTGTGACACAAAGTGTTTTGTACTGCTTCTCTGTAGTTTTCGTAATTTATGGAACTCTCCTTTAACTACAAGAGCCGCACTTTTTTATGTTTTTTATTGTTTTTCAAGTAAAGCTGGTACTCTCGAATGCCGACTAATTTACAATAAAGCTTGTTTACTATATAAAAGTAATGCGATTTATGTCAAAAATACCCCTCGCCGGCGCCTTCGCTCAAAAATGGCGCCGTGCAGTCAAGCTGAGAAAGCATAGAGTTACGTTTTCGCTTACGGGGGCTTTGTCCTGCAGTATATATTTGTTTTTCGCCGGTAGGATGCATTTGTTGTGCGTTTTCCAACATAATATTTCTCCCTGAGATTTTTAAAGGGCGAAATGTTAGTTATTTGCATTGAGGTAGAGCGCATTGCCTTCGTAAATATCGATTTCTGCTCACCCTGGCTGAGCTGTCGTATTGCGCTATTGTCGTGAAATGAAAATAGTGACTAAATATCCAGCACTCGGATACACTCGTGCTAGCCCGGGTCTCTTATTTGCGATCGCAAAATTTTATTACACAATAACAGCATCGTAATTATCGTTATTTTAAGGCATTAGAATGCCAGCCGTTATTCACATAATTTGCGATGAAATGTAATTGAGTTAGATATTCTAGTACATAGCTTGAGTAATACTAAAAAAAACCATTTTAGGTTTTTTTATCTTCTATTTATGACGAGTATGATATAAGCGAGCGTCTTAAAAGCCTTACAAAGTTCTGCCATATTCTTGCTCTAGTTGTGTTTTGACGTAGAAATCATTTTTTTAATCCATTCTTTTTTAAGAAGTGCAGATAACAACGTACGGCACGAGAATTTCCTGGGCGTTGTTGATCATCTGCTTGCCAACCATGATAATCGCCAATTGTTGCGCCAGTTCAGACAGGCAGTCGCTGCCACTGCACTGGACAAACAAGAAACAAGACATATGAAATCGGTGCATCCTGAACATTCAGTTCAGTTCAATTTCGATTCAATTGTGTTTCACACACCACTCAGACGAAAGGTGTCTGGAGGCTAATCATTGTAAAATTACTAATTCGACCCTCATGCTTATACATAAATGGAGATAAATATATGAATAAAAAATAAAATAAACCATAATTAAATAAATAAGTAATTTCTATTCACGTTTGAATCATGATAAAAACACTGAATAACGCATCTGGATTCGTAGTCTAATTGGCAAATCTTCGATCTATTGAATAACATACATGATTATGAATACGTTGGTTTCCTGCCACCCATGCCTGTGCCATACAGCAATAGTAACGTCATACTCGCCTCTTCGTTTCTGAGACCCAGCAGGTGGCCATAGTGACCGGGGTAGCCGACAAACCTGCAAACAAGATGATGTTACACCCTTTCTAGCGTTGTCAGGAGAGGCGGTCCTAACCTTCCCTTGAAAAAGGCAATGTAGAAGATGGATGAGTAGAAGTTCACAAACTGGAAAAGGAACACCTTGAAAATGAGGTTGTTTTCAAAGTCCGTCTGTGTCCGATGCATCTCTGTAAGACAAAACGTAAGAGAATTTTATAGTTTAGAAATTTGAGTATCGGTTACGACGCCTGAATTTAGAGAAGCATCCAACCTATCGGAACATGCGGCACCAGTGATATTTGAAACGCAGGTGGTTGCACAGTCACCTTGCACATAAGGGCTTCAATGTAAAGTAATAAAACGTGAGCGTGGACATGCTGATATGACAATTACAATCTTTTCGGTAAACAACTGTTTAGACTTTTGACGTCCGAAGTGAAGCATGTTAATAATAAGCGTCTTATTAAGACGACTGAAAAATGTTTTTAATTAAAAAAAAAAAAAGGATCTGCCAAAAAGACTTGATTAGACGCCAGTTAGTGTTAGCACCTTGTAAGCGTCCGAAAACTCATCGCTACTGGCGTTCATATCAATATCACGGGTATTTCTTTATTTGGAGAGTTGTTCAACATTGCTTTTATGATCAAAAACACTATTAGAAACTGAATAAAAAAACTAATTTCACTCAGTCCTTGTGTTTTTTTGTTTTTTTTTTGTTTCTTTTGGAGAGCGAGGAGAAGTTGAGTGAACTGACTAAAATACTAAGTTTGTCTCATTGTTGAGTCCACATCATCACTAATCTGCGTGCCGTATTACTTTAGCTTTAATATTTTTTGTGAAATTTTCCACGAGGTCCTACCAAGTACAGTCTCCGGCAATATGAAAGACCCACTGGGAGCGTGTGGCCGACCTAACACTTTCGTACATAAATTGTAATACTGATTATAAAAAAAATCCGGAGCTTAGTTCCTAATAATGATTAATCTTAGAAGGCGGAAACGATGTAAAAATGAAATGTGGCAAGTAGCGCGTCAGCATGGACGTCGCGAAGAAGTGTTCAGATCAGTGACCGTCCAGAGCCCGAATCAGCAAGAGGTCAACGTGACATCTTAGTGTTTCCGTGGTCACTGTGCCTGCCCGACAATGGTCTACGAGATTACTGATGAGACAGCGGAGACAATGGCAACGCTTCTTGGTACCGAACTCCTAATCGTGTGAACTGTACTAAGGAAGACATTTGTGCTAGTTGGTAGTCTTAGACATTGAGGTATTTAGCGCAACAAGTAAGAGAAGAGAATAGTTATCAGTAGCGCTCCTTTCTGTCATGTTCTTATGTATTGTACGTTGAGCGCTAAATACCTCAATATATAAATCGTCTGAACAATTACCCCAGGCTTAGCTGCCGTCTATCCCGTACTTTATTAATCTGCACCGCTTTTTGGATACTTTTCGCCGTGCATAGGTCACAGCCAACGCCATTGTCTCTATTGCAAGGGTCTCATTTCTATGGCAAGTTCAACGGCCGCCATAATTTCCCTAGCCCCGAGTACGGTACACACAGAGCGCAACACAGCACCAACAAGCGATCATTGTCTTTTGTTTTGTTTTGTTCTCTGTCGTAACTTAAAGGTTGTCAAACTACTAGTGCTAGAAAATCAGGGCCACATAGCCTTGTATATTTTAACTAAACTGAATTTAATAACCAGGGACTCAAATCGGTTGTTCCTTTACGGCTCCATATTTTCTCCGCTCTCTCCCGAGCGCGGTCCGGGTTAGAAGCCCTCTTCCTAGCCACGGCTGCTTTCAGCAACGGCGAGTGTCGGCGGACTCTAACCCTAGTGTGGTGGAATCTTCTCATTCTGGTCACTAAATTAAGCTGTAAAATGAGCTTTTCATTAAAGCAACACTTAAGGCCTACAGCGACCATCTTGAAGAGGCTTAAAATTTGAACCCTAGATGGCGACATTGATCCGTGTGGCCAAGCAACTCAGGTATGGCTCGTGGCACCGATGTTCCGCCTGGTCATATAGCCTCCTCTATACTGACAAAGCCTGGCAGATCGCTACGAGAAGCGGCCGCCGATATTGAAAAGTAGAGCGGCAGACAACGGATGAGAAGAGAGCAACGTGACGGGCGCCCCGCTGCGGCGAGACGCCGAAACACACTTCTCCGACGCGATGGAATGTCCGCTCGGCCTCCTCGCGTTCCTCGCGCTACCGCTTCTTTTCTCGTCGGGTTTGAGACGCATGTTTCGGGTCCTCGCCGCTGCAAAAGCTGTGCGATGACGTCCAGGTTCCCCGAGAAATGGTCTGTGCTGCCACAGATCCTCGCGCTCCGAATCTGCGACCGGGCGCTAAATGGCTCCGTCTTCCAACTGCCGGGCTTTGTGAGCATAGAGGAGGCTATGGCTCACTTCCCTGCGCACGTTGCACGTTCACCGCGTGTCTTCGTCCGCGTCACGCGGTGCCACCGCTGCCCAGTTGGCTCGGCTGCTAAGCAAAACTAAGGTGCCTCAATGTCCTTCTGTTAGGGTTATGCCACCCTTTGTAGTACCCGATGCCGACAGCACGCGTTCATGGGTAAAATACAAAAAAAAAAAAATATTATAAAATACAAAATGTTGCCGTAGCGCAGTCAGCGCCACAAACGCGTGCAGTGGCACGCTCGTTTATGCGATTCTGAACAAAAAAATAAAAATAAACGTGTGGGACAGAATGGTGGGTGCCTTCATGTGCGCTTATCCTAAGATAAGCGCACATGAAGGCATTCTAAGCAAAACAAGCTAGCCCAGCCAGCTCATCTGTCGGAGAATGCCAAGCTCGGCAGTCTCTGATATCGGCTTCTGAACCGCAGTGCAGCAATGTCTACCCGCTATTGTGCACGACATCACGAAGAGAAAAAGATGTTGAGGCTTGACTTGTTAATTTGTTTGTGAAGTATCCACACTACCTTTCCGTTAGACTGTCAGGCAGTCTTGGGCAAGGTAGTGTGGTCGCGCCCCCACGCGGCTGAGAAAGTCCTATTCCTTCTAGGTAAGGGCGAAGGCCGCGAGAAAAGCTGCTCTATAGCCCAGTCATAGAAGAACATGACAGGGAATCTTGGGGAAACACTGATTATCTTGCTTGTTTTATTTCGCAACAATGATTGCGGGTTTCTGCAAGAACAAAGAGAAGCGAGAGGGAACTTCCAAAAGACACTAGTCATGGTGGGTGTAAAAAGCACTGTGGAAGCTTGGAGTTGTCGCATGAATAAACTAACACCGTGAAAGTTTATCGTCTGTCATTACTCTTATTTCAATAAATTTAAGAATAATTAATCAAAAGAAAGGCGACCTAGACAGGGTTTAGCATGGTTTAGGTCATCGTGAAACACTTTTGGTAGCGCACTTCACGGGAAAGGGTTTTATTAGACCTTTTTCCCGAGCGTCAGATTTCAGTCGAAACAACTGTCTTCCTGTTACCTCACTGATGTTCCCAGCCACTAAAATGGGTAATAAATTAATAACGAATTAACTCCCAGATAACGTTTTGGTCATAACGCTGTTATTTATACGACTCAATAGCCTGTCTCGCGACCACAGGAATAAAGTGAAGCGTGCCAAATGAGAGGAAGAGAAAGTGAAGGTCAGTCAAGGCTGCGCCCATGCGCATCTGCTTAAAAGCGTCTGTGTAAAGTGCAAGATAAGTGCCACGCTAGAAATTTTCTTGAACAAGTAGTTCTCCAATTTTAGTCACAACTCAACAGGTGTCATAATCGGTCATAAAAACGCCAAAAGAACTTGCTGTTATGGTTTTGATGACTTTACACAAAATTATAAGCAAAGTTTACTGAAATCAAAAGCTGATAATTTGAATACGCGATAATATTCTAGATTGTTTGCACTAACTTTATCTTCCAGCAGTAAAACATATATATTCAAGTTACATTTTTGTGTCTAAAGAAGATGGATATTTCTCTGCAGTTCTATATGTTTTTCAGTAACACTAAACCCCAAGTTATATAAAAGGGCCACGATATGCGAACGAGCATATATTTAAGTTTGTCTACCAGGAGTTCGGATACCATGTGTTGAAAACTAACGGCTGTGCATTTGTACTACGAAACAATGTTTGCCTATTTTTGCCATTCTTATTCATTTTCCAGCGAGTCTTACAGCATATATATAGCATCAATCTAAATGACATTTGGAACACATTTTGAGGCTATACCCATTAATAATTGTTACAAGATTCAAACGTAAGTGCCGAGCAGTTGCCGTGAAAATTGATCGTGGATTTACTCCCATGAAGCCTATATTACAAGAAATATAGGTCTCAATATAAGATAAAATTGAAAAAAAGCGCTACGATATGCAAAGCAAGCACTCTTTATCTGTACCTCTTGAAATTTTGAACCAAATCGGTCCAACAATCAACTCACCCCATTTGTACTACCAAATCATGTATGGCCAAAAACATCACCTCACACGTGTTCCCAGCGAGCAGAATTTCTAATATACTCACATATACGTTTTGTTTCAAGATGAAGACCGTTTTCTCTTTTATATATTCGCATATAATAATAATTTCAGGAAGCAACCAAGCGTGAGAATTGCGATTCAAGCACCTGCTTATATCGTCATTATTTGTATAGCCGCCGTGAGGCCTCAGCATTGGACATTTTTAAAACGCGCCTACTTTATGCTTGCACTAACCCGGTCATGCAGTGTGCGTGCATAAGTTTCGCATTCTCAACACTCTTGTTTAAAGTCAATATACTTTCTTCGTATCTATGTGTGTTGTCTGAAATTACGAGCAATATCGCGGCAATCCCTCTTGCGATCATAGTCTGAATCAAGAAAAAAATCACTGTACTTCGTTTCAGCTTCGGTCCAGACGCAGGAAAAGCTACAAGCGCGAGCTCCGGACTTTCAGCATCCCTGCCAAACGCTCGCGCTCGTGCAGTGCAAGCACTGTTCTCGGCCACATGCTCGCGCTTGTAGCATCGGCTGCGTCTGGGCCGAAGCTGAAACGAAGTATAGCCTCATAATTCTTCAAGACCACACCGCGAGTTCCCGCCCGTTCGAAACATGAGAAATAAAATATAGGGCACTTTATGTTAAGTTTAACAGATTCGTAAGAAAAAGAGAAAAAAAAGAAAGCTTCATTTCGCGGTTTGTGCCGGTGGGCTATTGCCTATACGGCCAGGGTGACATCGTATAGAAGGCTAAAGGGATGAGTCGGTTAATTACGTCAAATTTGTTAATTAACGTTTGCAATTTTAGAAAATTTACATATGGTTGCAATGGGGGCTTACTGAGCGTCATCGAAAACCACTAATCAGTAATTTTCAGAAAGACTTTGAGCGCGTGAGGAGCGTAGTATTGCGCTAAAGTTCTCACTCGGGCAGCAGGAGCAGGGCTACCGGTATGATAAAGCGGCCGCGCGATTTTTTGTCTCTTATCAGAGCCCCAGCCTCAAACCTGCTGCACAAGTGGTACCTTTAGCGCACTATTAGGCCTCCCAGGCGCTCAAAGTATTTCTAAAAATCATTGGTATTGTGGTTTTCGATGACGCTTAGCAAGTCTTGATTTGAAACCATTTGTCTATTTTCACTTATTAAATATTTGTCAACAAAGTTTACTTAATTAACCGAGTGATCGTTGCGATTATCCCGCTATACTATGTCTCTCCGGCCGCTTAACTCACTTGCACAAACGGCATAAGTCAAGGTTTCACGGCTTCTTTTTTAAAACAAATTTGCTAAACTTAAAAAACAAACAAAAAAACTTGTGTATTCTTTTTTTTTTTTTTAAAGCTGACTGAAGTGGGATATTCCTCGTCTGAACCGAAATATCAGTGGTATGACTTACACTGGACGCTGTAATATCTCAGCCAGTTTTGTTTTCGAGAGGCGCACTTCTCTGAACAGGTGCTCCTCTTTGGGATATTGAAGAATGAAGCAAAACATTATTTCCCTAACTTACCCCATTGGGTGAGCTTCAGTGCCAGGCGTTCATAGACCTTTCCGAGAATCATGATGAACAGTAGGTTCACGAAGGCTCCAGAACAGCTGGCAATGAGGGAAGCAAGCCCTTTAAAGGATTTGCTGCGGAAGAGCGGGATGGACACCAGCACCCGGTAGATGATCACAGACACCATGAACACCAACACAAGGGCTATCTGCATGGTGGACACAGGGGAAGCGCGAAATTTCAAACATTACAAGGAAACGATTATTAGTTGCGCGACTGTTTAGTTTGATAAATGCGTAATTAGGTCGAATTCGCCGTTTAAATGAAGGTGGCTCCCGAACGCGCCGGTAGGTCGCGTAAGTTGCACCTTTTGCTTTCTGTTCTGCTGAGTTATCTGTACCTTGTGCTGAACTTTACAATTTGGCTATACCCTCCAACTAGTACTACAAAAACTAATTAGTCACCTTAGTGATTTCTATAAAGTCTAGCTCTAAGACGTATTCCCTATAGACTCTTCGTAAACCTGTGCAACACCACGTCGTCGATATGTGTATCCAAGCTTGCACCACTATATTACAGTATGCCCGCGGCCGTAGATATATCAGATCCATTACTACGTAATGATAATTTTATCATCACAAAGTGTGCCTATCGGTGTACCGAATAACGAACACGCTCAGTGCACACGTTGAAGACTAACACTGCTGAAGCCTTTAGTTTTATTTATTTCACTTTTGTGTTTTTATTTTCTCATTGGAAGGCCCATGATGCACGACTGCACCGGTAGATCTCAAAGATATTACAATAAGCTTGATCTTTTCTTTTGATGAATCGGCTGTTACTCTGATAAACGTGTTTCGGTTTATTGTTCCCATTGTTCTGAACACGAACGCTGTGAACCATAAAATAGGATGTGTATTTCTTTAAGAGCAACGCATCAAGACGGTACCACTCACCATAAGCATGAGCACAGCGACGCCTGCAGCGATTCTTTGCTTTCGAATGTGTGCTGGGAAAGAAGGTTCTTTGACTCCCGTAATAGGATTACGTTCCACGTGCTGCGCTTTGGCTGCAAACTCGGGTCGGGGCCGCTCCTAGAAAGACATCGATTCAAAATGTAGTATGGCGTGCATCTCGGAGCACAAAATGCTATCCAAACAAATTCGGACATAACCAACTATGTTGTTGTCTAATTAAGCGATTAGCTGCAGGCATAATTGAAAAAACCGCGGCCTGTCACGCTCCAATTTTTTCTCTATATTTAGCGGGTAGAGTGAATGTATGTTTATGTCACGTGACATCAAGCAATTTCAAATCATTTTCCCCGCTAATTTTAGTGAGGAAAGTGAATTGGTATTGAGGTCACGTGACATCAAGTCGTGATGTCATTTTCTTCTGTAAATTTAGCGGGGAAACTGGATTTGTGTATAGGTCAAATGGCTAGATTTAGCGGAGAAACTAAATTTCTGTATAGGTCACGGGACATGAAGTCGTGACGTCATATTCCACGTTAAATTTAGCTGGGAAACTATATTGGTGTTGAGGTCACGTCACGTAAAATTCACCGCTAAATTTAGCGGGGAAATTGTAATTGTGCATAGCTCACGTGGCCTAAAGTAATGTGAAATTATGCTCAAGCTAAATTTAGTGGGGGAAATACAATTAATGTGGACATCAAGTGACGTCAATTTTCACACTATATTTAGCGGGTAACCTGAATTTCCGCATAGGATCTCGTACCATAAAATTGTGACCCCCTTTTTCCTGTTAAATTTAGCTGGGAAACTTGATTGATCTTGAGGTCACGTGGCGTTACTTTGCCACTAAATCTAGCGGGAAAACTAAATTTTTGTATATGTCATGGGACATCAAGTCGTGACATCATTTCCCCCTATATTTAGTGGGAAAAACAAACGGCCGTAAAAATTCCTCCATGTGGCCTCAAGGTACTAAATACCAATCGCTTTAAAATGCATAAACCACCAGCACATGGATACGCCTACTGTTATTGCGAAACTATCATTAACACCGTTCAGGCGAATATCGATTGCAAGACAAAAGTGTTCATGCCAATTCTAGACAGGAATACTTATGCCTACTACTTCGATCAGCACCCTAGTAAAAAAAATCATTTGTATGAGAAATTTCTTGTGTCCAATAAACACATATGAATCATACAAGATATATAAGAACATATGAGAACGTATAAGAACCATATAAGAATTATATGAGAACTATATGAGAATTATATAAGATATATAAGAACACCATAAGAAACTTATAAGAAACTTCCCACTAGTTTCTTATATGGTGCTTGTATGGTCTCATATATCTTATATAGTTCTTATATAGCTCTTATATGGTTCTTATACGGTTCTTATATGTTCTTATATATCTTGTATGATTCATATGTGTTTATTGGACACAGAAATTTCTCATACAAATGAGAATTTTCAATAGGGCATACGTAGTACCCGACCGGGAGCTTTACATATTTTTTTTTCGATCAAAGTATTTGCTAAAGTCTCCGGAGAAAAGTTGTTTTATCGTGTGGCGACATCGTTTGATGACTGCTTTGTAGCTGTGCCTGATCTCTGCGGTATATATATTAGATACATAAAAAATGGTTGTGACCAAATATGGTTCCACGTAAATTGTAGTTCAGATTAGTGATAATATGATGGGGAACATGCACCCCTCCTCGGTTTATCAGGATGGGATGCGTTGAATAAAAAGTAACCCCACGCAAGTCGTAAAACTAGATTTGTCAGCTGAAATACTTGTCTCAACGCAGCAATAGCTGCAGCTTCTAAAGGCTGCGTTTGGCTCTGCCTTTACTCGTAAAGTAACAGTTCAAGTCTATCCAAACTCGAACAATCCGGCACATGGCGTTCTCATTATCTACTTGACTCGTTCTATGCCGCGTCACCCTTCTCTTCTTTGGAACTTCTTATTCCGGTTTTAGGAAGTTTCTTTAAGATGCATTCAGGTAATTGCAGAAATAAGTCTTTTTTGACCTAATTCGAATAACAACCCAGATGTGTTGTAGGCAGATGCTCTATCAGCAAAAACTCAGCTCAGCTGAAGAGAAACATGCTTGGCATACACAAATGCAAGCTGGAAAAAGAAAGTAGAGCTGTAAATTTATGAATACTACTAAGCAATCGTATTATTTTCTTTGCTGCGTACAAGGAACACGTCCAGAACATACGAAAGGATTACCGCAATACGTAGATGCAGTTCCGAGAACCTGAGAAGCGCGATTCCTTTTCCACAATGAACATCAAAGTGAAACCCGCAATGACGTAGTTAACGCCGTAGTTAATGTACTGCTGTCATTGTGCAGAACCTCAGCGACTATAGATACCAAACATACTGGCTGTAAAATCGGGGCTGTGTGATTCTGCTCTTTGTGAACAGTAAAAAGCGTTTCGAGAGCATTGTGGATCTTGAATGCGATACAGGAATTTCGGTACAGCGTGAAGTCGGTCTGCCCTTCAGAAAATGCACTGGATAAATGCTGCATTGAACCATTCTTGACGGTGCAGTAAAACTGGGTTTTTAACTTGCATCACACTATATAAATTACATGACCTCACGGCGGTTTGACGTTAATCTATATTAAAACGAGAAACGGCGGGATTTGATCGTAGGATTTCTTGCCTTTGCAATGGCAGCTGTGTAAACCTTTTTTAACGCATTCTTCGTGCCATCAAGGAGCGTAATTTTTTAAAATTGATTAAATGATCTAATTGTTCGGAAACGTAACTTCATTAAAACAAATATATACGTAATTAAGAGAAACTACCCTTAATTGCATTTTTACAAGGCAGGGAACGCGACCTAAACATAAGGTTCCATGATGCATAATTTAGTTTCTCTACAATGTTCCGTTTTATTTACTCCCCAATAAAAGAAAACTAGTAACAATACTTATATCTTTCACGCTTCCTGTAATACTCGAAAGCTTTCCGTTTACGTAAAAAACGCAAAGTGGGGGACTCACTTCTTCCTCTTCAAAATCCATGCAGTCCCAGTGGTGCGCTAAACTGGCCGATTTCCGTTTCCAGTACTCGAGAAATGACACCGCTGAAAGCAGTGACATGCAATGTAAGGACCCAGGAAACTTAGGAGATTGATTGGAGGCGCTTTCGACAGGATCAATCATTGCTAAAGGAGAAATAAATGATTATGTGACGATTTCGCTAGTATGCTATAGTGCACATCCTTAAAGGGACCATGAAATGATTTTAAAATCGAATTTCATCCACCGCACGTCATAAAAGGTGTGAAAAGAAACACAAAAACACAAAAATAGGGAGTCAAAAAAATTATTTGCTATAGAACTTTTAAAAGAAAACTGGACTCTTTTGCGCCTTCTTTCCTTCGAAAGCTCTCTGCCTTTTCACTACGATACATCCGCGGAAACGGAGCACGTCAGCCGAATCCACGTCGCCTATTGGGTAAGAGCCCACCTCACCAGCACCGCGATCGTAAGCAATAAATAGCCGGCGAATGTTTCCTAAACGTTTTGTTAAATAATATTCAGATCCACATTTTGTAGCATAGTTAGAGATATGTGGCGAAAATTGCCAAATTTGATAATGCTGAGAGCCAAGCGCCATCTATCGTGTGGTAAACGAAGCAACTACTGCGCGTGCGCAGTAGGGCAGGGTCGACTTCAGTTACTTGGGTCGCTTGGGTCGCGACGACCGACGAACGTTTATTTCCTTTGATTTCCTTCCTCTCAAAACTCTGACTGACTGAACGTTTATTTTAGAGCGCAGCTCTTAGGGGCCCGTTCCCGGCTTGAGTGGCGTCGGCGTCGCCGTCGGCGTCGGCGTAACCAAGGTCACCCCAAGGTCCCGTGACCACCCAAGGTCATCCCAAGGTCACCACAAGGTCACGTGACCCCTCCCCCCCCCCCGAGGTCACGTGACCCCCCGAAGTCACGTTACACCCCCCCCCCCCCCGAGGTCACGTGACATCCCCGATAACGTCATCGTCACTGATGACGTCACCGGCATCCGCATCGTCATCATCATCATCACTGATGATGTCACCAGTGACGTCACTGATGACGTCACCGGCACCCGTATCGTCATCGTCATCATCACAGATGACGTCATCAGTGACGTCACTGATGACGTCCCCGGCACCCGTATCGTCATCGTCATCATCACTGATGACGTCATCAGTGACGTCACTGATGACGTCACCGGCATCCGCATCGTCATCATCACGGATGACGTCATCAGTGACGTCACTGATGACGTCATCGGAATCCGCATCGTCATCGTCACTGATGACATCATCAGTGACGTCACTGATGGCATCATCGGCATCGTCACGTGACCCCCCAAGGTCACGTGACCCCCCCCCCCAGTACCCTTCCCTTCTCCTCCTCAAGAGCCGCGCTCTAATTTGGTGTTACAGGGAGTTGTAAACGGCTTTCACTTTTTTCTACGTGTTCTCGCGCGTGCCGACTTCAAGCAGCAAGAAAAAAAGTACTTAAAACAGACCACGACGAACAAGAACGCTGGATCCACAAACACCCGAGAAGAGCTTCAACGGCCAAAAATCCACCGACTCCGACGAAGCGAGCTGTTCAGAATATAGGCCTAGCAGGCACTCCGACTCGGCGCCGCGTTTCTTCGTCGCAAGACCGTCTGCCTACGACCGGCTGGCGTGCTGAATGGAATATGCCCGCGCTACCCTTGTGGACCCTTCCCGTATTATAGTTTGATCGCTGACCTCAATTTTAGATCAAGAGGTGAGGTCAATCTCTTCCCCTTGTTTTCCGAGGCAGTGTTGACGAACACTCGTCGAAAAGGGACTCTCGTCGATTCTATCTTCTTGTTTTGTGTGATATAGAGCTGAAATAAACGCCGTATGGATTACCTTCGTAACACGGTATGTACACTTTGTTATTGGTATGCCATTTTTATTCTGACAGACTGCACGTCACTGTCGAGCTATAACAGTTCGTGGGAGGTATACGTGCAATGCCGGTCCAACCTTTCTTTGCCGAGTGTCGCGTCAGTATAGAGTTGCAACCGTAAAAGATCGGTCCCGAAGCGCTTACCAACAGCGCAGCACTTCCATCAAACGCGCGCGTCCTCTCCGAGTGTGAACAGGTATTTACGTGGCTCTTGCTGACACTCGTAGTTCAAACGCATCTTTTTTAACGTCGGCTCGCTCCTGTATCTCCTAGGCCGCGAAAAACGCCGCGGCAATTTGTTTCCATCTACGTCGCTTCGCAAACGACTGACACGGGCCGCCTTTTACCAACAATGAGTTGGGTTGACTTCTGGAGTCTTCACCGGAAGACTCGCTGCACTTCCCAACAGGCATACCAGCGTATGGGACTAGTCCCATGCTGTCGCTGTAGCGCAACATATCTCATTGAATTTTGCTCAGCTGCGATGCGGCGATGAGAGGCGCCGATTCAGAAAATACGTCGGTGACATCAGCGCAGTAAAACCTACCGGCGCACCCCAACTCGTCGCCGCTAACGCTCCCATTCTCCTACTGCCGAGAGAACTTCCGGTTCCGGAACCAGCGTACAAGCCGCAAAACAAGCCGTGACGGCTTGTTTTGCGGTCAGTTGGAGAGAAAGAAAAAGTCGATATTTCATTAATTTTTTGTGTAGAAGTTAATAAACCGAGACGAAAACGGATGGCTGTTCGGCATTCAGTGAATATTGACGGTTTAATGTAAAAGTTATCTGGAAAAAGTAAGAAGGTCATTTCATGGTCCCTTTAAATAATTAGCGTCCAATTTTTGTGACCACGCGGTAGCTCATAACTCTAAGTCAATTGCCCCGCAACGTTGTCCTGAAGTATTGGGTGTTCGTGAAAAAAAAAAGCCGTGTTCTTCGGCTCACGTAAATAAGCTACGCATCGCAGAAAGTTGAGACTCAGTGAGAATGTGACGCTAGAGGTTGCGATAGAACGCGAAAATTTTTAAACATGACGCTCCCCTATGTGAAAAGATAAAAGAGGAAAACGTAATTTCTACATGAGCCGACGTCTACATAAGCCTAATGTTGTCAAAACAATAAATATTGTTTTGCGCGCCTGTAGCATCTATTACAGTCAAAACAATCTTGTCAACAAGAAAGAAAACAGTTTCTTTCTTGCTGTCAAATATTTTTCACCGCTATAAATGTCACATGCATGCAGAATCTAAGTTTATGTTTTGACAAGATTTGGCTTAGGTGGACAGAGGCTCAAAGGTTCACTTAAGGGGACGGGGTGGGGGCGGGGGCCGGCTAAGGCCCTCAGGGCAAGTTTTGTTTTCATAGGAAAAACAACTTACACCAGCTTTTTTCTTTTTAAGGAGAAATCTATAGATGTTGGTGAAATAGCGAATATTATGTTAACCAAATAAATCTGGGGAACTCTTAACCTTCGACGTCACACTTCGTGATGTCTTTCATCCCCTTCCAGGGATGTTTCACAAGAAAGTGAAGATAATCTTTTTTGAGAAGCAACTTTTGCTACATTTTTCTTCTAATTTTCGCAGTGTGTCTTGCTCTAAATTGCGCTAAACGAATTGACATACAAAGAGAACACATTATTATCGACGATAGCCTGAGTTACGTGATTCTCAGGGCCGCACATACAAGCCACTTCTCAGCGCCTAAATTGTAGAACCGAGCCGTGGATGCCTGCTGCACATGAAAAGTACGACACGGGACGGCACAAGATGGTTCGTCAGTTAACATTTGAAGCACGACAGAATATTTTGGACTGTTTAAAAAAAGGAAGAATAGTTGGCGTCGTGAAATCCTATATTCACTGCGCTTAAAAGGGCGATGCAACGATTTTCGTACTTTTCGCAAATACCGCTTAGACCCAATCCCTGAGGTTAATGAGCTATGGCACACGCGGTTTTTTTTTTACCACAGGCAATAGAAGTCGCAGAAAAAGTTAAAGGAAAACGAGCAGCCTTCACCCCCTTAACGCGCAGCCAAAACAAGCGGCCACGTGATCTGAATCCGATTTATGCCGCCAATGTTGATCATAGCCATGCGCTGGGGTTGGCAAGGCACAAGAAACGCGCTAAGTTCCAGAGATTGTCAGGGTTCGAATATTGTCGTCATTGAGGCAATTGGACACCGACCACTACCCGAATGCTTGTCGAGCTGTTAATTATCACGAGCCAAAACCGAGTGACCACGCAATGTACGGGCTCAATTTACGAGCCGCATTCAAATATCGTCGCAGGGGTATAGCGCGACGCACAGTTATGTTATCAAGTTTTGCGAAGGAAAGTCTAAAATAAACGCTCGCTTTTGTCTTTGATATTTCACCGCTAGAAAGGAGTTTCTTGGTCAGTGGCGTTGTGTGCGAGTATACTTGGCTCCCACTAGTGCCAGTGAGCTCGTGTAAAGTAAAAAGCATTTCAAACTTATGTCGTCGCACGGCCCCTTTGAGTGTCATAAAAGCTAAAAGAATATGAATGGAAAGTGTGAGGGCAAGAACAATAGACTACACGGATTCGTAGAAGATTTTTCGTTCGGAAATTCAACTGGCGAATTTCGAGAGGTATCGGAAGGTGGTTTTGGAGGGCAGTTTGGGAGGGCGGTATTGGAGGGCGCGCAAGCGTTCTCTCGCATCTACCGCACAAACGTGCGAGCATAGTGCGTCTTTGGAGCGCTACAAAGTCACCAAAGTAATTCCACATTAATGGTATTTCCAATCTCCCACCCATCTAAAAAAACGTCTCCAAAAGCTACGCAAACGTGGCTTTAGTAAACAAATTGTATGTTGGCTGGTATTAAAATTTCAACTGCAAGGTCAAACAGTTTTTATTATTCGAGGATTTGGAAATAATTTTACCATTTGTAGACCAAAATCATAGCCACACTTACCCCAGAAGGAAACGAAGATTGCGTAGAATACAGTGCCGGGATGATCAAACAAGTAGGTAATCTTCGTAAATATGCAGTTGTCGCTGATATACCAGTAATCGCACCCGTACGTCTCGTCGCAGCGTGGGCACATGCGGTACTTCTTGTCGCTGTTGCAAATTTCGTTCCTGAAAGAATAAAAAAAAATTCAAATGGAATGAAATTAATTATGTACAGCTTCTTTCACCACCTTTACAATAAGATAGTATTCTAAGTAGTACTTTCAAATGTTAAAGGAGAACCTAACGTTTCTTTTTTCAAGGGTGCTAAGTCCAGTATTTCTTTTATCAGTTTCAAATGAAAGTCATAAATATTCCCAATATCTTGGACGCTGCAAGCACTTGGAAATGACTCGAAGCGGCTCTAAATAATCATAACTGAACGCATGACAAAAAAAAAAAATCGCACAAGAAACATGTGTTGCACGCGTGTCTGCTTTCAGACCCTTTTTCGATTTTGCTAAATACTAGCTACAGATAAACATATACATATATATTCGAAGCAGGGTTCGCTAATTTTGATATAATTCGCAAAAAAAAATGCATATCAGATTCATTTTACAAAATTGTTGAAGAATAGACTATGGCTAACCTGTACGGGAGTTTTCTTATATTATGGTATATATTTCCTAACTTGCGTTCTATTTGACGCTAAGAGGCGCTGTGTGTGCCGTCTTGAATGACTTGTCGAATTTCCAGCAACCACAACAAGAAACTACAAAATCACGAGTGAACTTGCTGCTTACTTTTATGTCTCTAAAGTTATAGAATACATTACCACAATAGATCCACTTTATGAGAACCTACGAATAGGTGATTAGGGGAATTGGTGGACGAGCGCGTCAACGCACAGCAGCTCGGAGCACGTGGAACGCAAGCTCGCGCTGCAGAACCCAGACATCCTGGTTCAGTTTCCACCCCTGCCCGTTTCGACCTGGGTGAGCATCGTGCCGGAGTGCGGTCGTGTATCACTACTGCGGGGTGCATGTTCAAGGCGACAGGCTAGCAGTGGTATTACATTGTGTAAATGTGTCCTTGCTATGAGACTCATTTTCCTTAGCATAAAAAACACAGCACAATTATTAATTAAATATTGCACGTGGCAAAACCTTTTTATATCTGATAATGTAGGTGAACGATATATTCTGAAAAACTTATAGGATCTTCACATCGTACGTTGATTTTGGCCCCCCCCCCCCCCCCCCCCCAATCCTCCCTGCCTAATAAAACTCGGAAAAGGTACATAACTAAGAATCGCAAAAAAAGGTTGTTAATTTCCTTTAACCCATGCTTTTATTTCGCGCCATATCTCTTCACCGAGGGTACTAAAGTAGCTTGAGAGATGTCATGAAGGTTGCATTATGCTTCTCTGCGCCATACTTTAGGGCGACAGCAATCTTCTAGTTCTGACCTAAAAAAAATACGCCGAACTAAAAATAGAAAGAGAACATCGAACTATCACACGCGAACGTTTTTTTTTTCTTTGTACAAGTGTGTACTAGGGCCACTAAATAAGCTAAGCTTGAGAGTAACGACACTCCAGTGATCTTGATGCTTAAAATCATGGTGGCCGACTATCTGAAGCTTTATTTGAAATTGCAGGAACCGCTTTTCCGCCCTCCAGACATGTTAAAACAGTTCTCGGCAGAAAAAAAAAAATTATCTGAGCTTTCTAACACCGCATCTAAAGCCGAGGAAGTCGGATTTTTGAATCGTTACTACCGACTGTTGCGTCTGCTTAGCACTAAGCACCAAGATGGCGGCGCTCACTAGCAGATCGGGGAACGGAGTGTTTATACTCTAAGCGCAGCTCATTTAGTGGCTCTAGTGTGTACAACAAATGCTGTGCTTCGAACATTGTTAGGGTGTCCTACTGCTGCTTTGAAACGTGCTTTCGGGAAACGAGTACTCGCCAGAACGTCACATTTCAAAGCAAGGTGTGCGTGTTGTCTCGCTCTCGTGGCTTTTGCTCCCCTGTCACCAGCTTCACAAGCACGCGCCTTTGCCTTGCGTCTTCAATGGCACACGTTCTCGTGCGTGTGCACGCGTTCTCGGCGGCTTCGTTACATTTTGCCTACTCGATCTGTGAGGTTCACTGATCTGCATATTTCGACTCTTTCCTTTTTAAAGACTCCATAAAACGATGAAAATAACCCAAAACAGGAGTAAATAAACAACAATAAATTACGAAATAAGCCTGTGCCGCAGGCATTTGTTTAGTTGGGTTAGAACTTAAAACCAAAAAAAAGTTCAACCGTGCCTACATAAATATAGCCACCGGGGGAGGAGATGTTACCTTTTCCGAATATCTTCTAAAACACTTCATCTTACACTAAAGTAAAGATTTAAAAATAACCTATGCGTGTCAAGTGATATATGAGCACGACCCACACGATTGTGTTTATGTTTTGCTAGCTGGGGATTCAGCATCCTGCTAGCATTAAAGTGGGCCAACACCTCCGCAATGCGACGTCTCGAGGACGCCGCCGCACGCTTGCTTAGATCACAAACAATTCCGTTCGTTTGTCGCTAACACAATAAATAACGTCTTGGAGAGCTATGTTTTTGTTTTGAAGGCGAGACTCGAACGCATAACGCTAACACTTGCGGCGTCGAGAGCACGCACGACGGAACACAAACAACCGACAGTGACGCTACCGCCACCGACGGGTCGATACTACCTGCGTCAGCTACCCGAATGGTTTGCTGTTCTATATTTTCGGACGGAAATAGATCGGGAGCACGGTTATTATTTGGCCGAAACAAGTAGTCAGATATAAAATGAAAAAAAAAGAAAGCACCAAAAAGCAGGTAACCTAACTATATAACAACTCCGAGATTAGAATATAAAAACTGATAACAAAACAGAAGTTTGTGAGTGGTTGTCTTTTTTATTTTAATTTTTCGGGTTTATTATATAGTTTACAATTCAACTTCTGATGTCGAAAAAAAAAAAAGTGAAAGGAACTTTGTTTTATAATAGTTATCGGAGCCATATAGGACAGTTTCTAAAAATCGTTTGTAAATAATAATATTTTGGGAACTGACAACTTAGCACGTTTTCGAAGATATTCTTGGCATTTGGCGCGTTCACTGGGGGGTAGGGATGGGCATAATAGTTTATATATCGAAATACAAATACAAAATACTTGGAAAACGTGCATTTAATTACAAATTCAGTTACACTTTTTAGAAAATACGAAATATAACGAGAGAATTTAATCATCTTCAAATACGTTTGCAAATGGATTGTGTCCCCATAATCTGATCCTAGCCTAAAATTTAACCCCGGGTAAATAAAGAAAAGACTAAGGTATCCAAATAAGAGTGCAGTCTACACGCGCCGAGAACGTACTAAAAAAAAGTTGCCAATCACAAAGCAAAATTTGCTTGTCATAAGAAAGGCGCGTACAACATGAGGAATAACGATGTGTTTCGTATGAGTTTAATTTTAAATTCTTAATTGAGGTAACATAGATTTTTCAAACATTATGTCCTTAATGCGACGTCTTGTGCTCAATCCGTGCAACTAGTTTCATGCTTTTTGCATATGACTCTCATCCCGAAAAGTGACCAAAATCGCAATTTGCTGCAAAGAACGCTATTACAAACACAAGGATTTGAAATACTAAATTTCGGTATTTGGATACAATTGACAAATACGTTCCTTGCGTGTTATTAAATACGCAATACAAGATACTCAGCATATTTGAAATACGTATATTTCAAATACTTGTATTTGAAATACTACTTATTCCTGATCCTGCCCAGCATAGCGAAGTTTTTAAACGTAACATCTCCGCATAAGGACTGGGCCCAGCGGCGATGTCAGAGCACCGAGCTCTGATTGGAAGGATTGGGGGCGACGCAAAGTCTAGCTTCCTTCATCTTTACCCCCTGTCTTCCTCCAATCAGAGCAAAAAAGAGCGTCGTCTGCCGCTAAGCTGAAGACATCGAAAGACGCCACCAATGCCCCATGATCCACCTATCCTCACCCTCCTGAGTGGAGTCCTCCTGGACACCACTTTGACACCCTGATGAGGGTCAATAAAGATGTTTTCTCTCTCTTTTCCACTTGCGCTGGGTCTGCAGCATTCGAAAACCAGACCTAGCGCGAAGAGCGGACGCCGCTCTTGTTTGTTCCGATTGGGGGAAGACGGTGGATGGAGACAAACGAAGATGGCCTTTGCGTCTGTCCACACAATCCATCCAATCAGAGCTCGGTGTTCTGACGTCACCACCACGCTCTCATCTCCTCCTCTCCCTCAGTGTATCTCCGCATAGGTTCGGTGATGGAAGCGCAAGGCTTACGTGGGTCCGTCCTCGCCGATCGTAAATATGCCGTAGAGAAACACCAGGAATCCCACGACGGCAGCGGGCAGTAACCACCCTGTGTAAAACCCTGCGATACAAAAGAGTAATCGGGTGGGACGATCTCTGTACACTGCTGACCCGCTGCGTCTTTATCGGTGGAAACTGTGGAACGCAACAGATTTATTAGTGAGAGGAAACAGCAACATCGATGTTTTTACTGGTACAGTAAATGTCCCGATTATGCGGAAGGCAAGTTAGTCTGCTTCTTGTGCAGGGGTTGCAGTGACGTCAGAACGTGCTGAGCTTTGATTGGCTCAGATTGGAAGAGCACTGGGTAGACCTTAATGCTATAGCTGCCTTGAGGTCTACCCATCATCTTTCCAATCGGAGCCAATCAGAGCCCGGCGGGGTCCTGACGTCACCGCAGCCCCTGCCAAGAAGCGGACAAACTTGCGCTCCGCATAGTGACGGACAGCTCGAGGAGCGCTGTGCGGGCCCGTTCTGTTCACGCTTTCCACTTCCTGATTGGTTCTTCGGCACTCTGTTTGGCTAATGTCGCACTTTGCTTGGCTGCAGAGTGATAATGAGTTGCTCGGAACTCGCCACGCCCCGCGTTTATTTAGGCTATGAGCGACTACAGCGCTTTCGAGCCTAATAAAGGTATTTGAAACGTGCGACAAGACAGCGTCACGGTGCGGCTCCTAGCGGAAGCATTTCGCGTAGACATCTCGTGTAGCAGCCGAACTTAGTTTCTAATCATATATCAGCTTGCCTGAGGACAGCGCTATACAAAACGTACAAAACCACAAACGGGTCTAACTCTTTTTTTTTTTTCTTTTTACACGAGACTCGGAAATCGAAAACATGAGCCGGTGAAAAATAGCCGCAATCATCTCAATCTTGATACGACTATACTCGATCCGCGCCAGCGTGCCAAGAGCTACGCGATAATAAGAGCAATAAAAAAAATACTTCTCATCTTCGAACATTACCACTTAGTGGTAATGTTCGATGTCTTTCCGCCAAACACACAAACGCTTCGTATATGGCATGTTCGCAGATAAGTAAAAACAAAAAAACACGGTGGTGCGTCGCAGTCGTTGCCGCTTACAATTGCTGGGCACATGATTGATTTCGACCTCTGTGCAACTCCTGCGGGTCGAATGACGTGGGAACAGATACAGAGAATCGTCGGACATGGATACGCTTTCGAATGTCAAGGCGACGGACCTTTAACTCCGAATCGAGAAACGCGGCTGCTTGCAGACGCGTTCAAGACGCTGCGTAACGCGGACGATGTCGTTTCTGTAGCTTCCAAGGCGGATCGGCACAGCTTTAGGTGTCGTCTGCTCAGAACAAGCGGCGGGATACAAATAAAGGTACCGAAATCTGTAAGCCTATGTAAGGCTGTAAAACTGCCATATTTCTCAGCGATATCCCCTTAGACGGATGCTGGAGTATAAAGTACAGCTTTACGCAGTTTATACGGAATGCCATTTGTGTGATAAACCTGGCACGTTTATGTTAAAAGAATTTAGCGAGATGAACTGTGCAACCTTTAATGAACCAATTTTAACGCGGCAAATGTTGGGGGTTTCTCCTTTGATAGGTATACCACGTAGAAACACATAATGTCTATAGCTTCGTAAAATGACATGTTTTATTGACGAATACCCCATCACGTTTTGCCCGTCGGCCAAACAAATAAAAGATGAAAAAGTTTTGTGCTGACGTATTAGACAAATTCACCTGGAGGTGCCTACGCTACCGTACTAGGCAAATTCGCGGGAAGGTGGAAGCTGCAAAAAGAAAAAGGCTCCGAGGACCAGAGCCTCCCTCTAAAGAAAAAGTCACCGGCTTTCACTCTCCCCCCCCCCCCCCCCCCCCCCAGCTCTCGGGGGTTTCGGGGCCGGCTTATTTAGCCTGCGGGAAACGGACGCGCCCGGGGTAGGTGGTGTGGCTTAGCCCGCAGATGGGTTGCGCACACAATCACTCCCAAGGGTGTGCCAGTGGCAGGTACACCCATAAGGGCGAGGGAGACGCCGCCCTTTTTGAGGAATGCGGCCTCGCCTCGTATCCGGGAAGCCGCCGCCATCGCAATCCCCCCGCCCTCCATGTGCTAGGCCTAGATAGGGAGAGGGGAACACGCGGTTTCTACAACATTCATTGTGATTCGAGGCTAGCCGTTTCCACTTTGATTTTCTTATCAGGGGCCATATATGCTAGGCATTCCGGCACGTGCATTGCTATTTATTGTTTAGCGGAAGTGAGACGTTGTAGGCGTTGACCTAACTCTCTAGTGCTACAAAGAAAAACACTCGGGCATATAAGGGCAGCTCAAAAATAGGAAACATGCCCCTGGGTGTGACACATATCAGTTACGGGACGAAGTTTTCATTTAAACCAAACAATTAACAAATAACTCTCCCGGGCTTTAGTGTTTTAACTTGTTGAACGCAACATCTGGAATTAAAGCAAGTTCCACTCGATACTACTTAAAGTTTAGGTATATTGCTAACTCCAGCGTAACGAAATCACGAGCAAAGCGATTCAGTGCTTAAATGGGGGCCGAGGGGAAGACGGCGACCTCGGGTCTTCTTGAGGCGCGGTGTTTCTTAACCTTCTATTGTTTATATCGCAGCATGTTAAGAGTGTTTCTTGACTCACGCGCTTAGTTTCGACTGGTGACACGGCGTCAACTTGAATCCCACCATCTATTATTATTTTTTTTTAAGCAAGGGATGCCGGTTCCGATTATTGATGAGTTTCAATTTCCCAAAAAGGACAGTGAGGCATTTTATAGTTCCTTTAGTAACACGCATTACGTGCTCAACAGGAAAAAGTTCAAGATATGAAATAGTTTATTACTTTACTTCTGCATTTTGCCACCGCTGCCTACCAAACTCTGGATCAGATTCTGAGCGTGCGCCATAGCTCTCGTTTGTCAAATAGAACCTGCGCACGTGCGTTACCAGTCGACTGACACGGTCAAGACTGGTTCACACATTTAAGACGGTTGTGTTCGCATGCAACCGAAACGACCGTAACCACCAAAACACAGCAACCACCGTGACCCATGAATTGCTCCGCGAAACTACCCCTTGCATCGTTTGCCATGCTGTGTACGGCGAACACTTGTCCCTGTGACTTGGTCGTCACAGTCGTTTCGGTTGCATGCGTACGCAACCAACGCAGATGTGTTAGCCAGCCTTAGCTATCGCTTGCATGAGATGGTGTCGCAAAAGCAGCGCCACCTGCGTACAGCCATGACAAGGAACTGGTTTCTGTGCATGCCCGGCACCGCCACCTGGTGTGGGCTAATGCGAGCGCTTGCTCGAAAACAGGGAGTGGGACCGTAGCGGAGAGAGACGGGGGTGGAACTCACCAAGCCAGGCGAAGTAGATGCCTATCTTCTCCCCGAAGTACTCCCGTATGTGGTCCAGGGGCTGGTACTTGTACCAGCAAGACCAGCGCGCCCAGTATTCGTAGAGCACCTGCCTCCGGTTTAAACAGTGAGGCAGCACAGGGTTGGGCGGCTTCCTGTAGTCGCCCTGGTGCAGAATTCGATCGATGGCTTGTCTAAACAACCTAGTTTTTTTTGTTTTGTTTTTTTACGCGAGTGTGTTATGAGGATAGGGCTGGGATTCACGAGAAAGGCGACAGGGCTACGCTTGTCCGACAAATATTTCACGTGACATCGTGAAGTCACGTGACTCTGCGACAGCGTGTGACTCGACCTTATGTTTAAGTGCGTCAGGCAACATGCCACTGTTAACTTAAAGTCGAGTGACGTCACACATGCACAGAACATGCGCCCAGCTCATTCGAGACATATTCTGTGCGTCGAGTTTTTCAGATATGTTCGAGACACGATTAAAGGGTACTCTGCGTGATATTTTTATCTACCCCAACTAACTATATTTTCTAAGTCCCTAGCTTTTTACTTTTCGAGTAACTATTTAATAGCGCAAAATTCAGAAGTGTTTGTAAAATCGGCAAACCATTACACTCTAAAAAAAAAGCCCGTGCGTCTACTTTTCCGCACAACACTCGGAGAGCCAATCACCGCAACCTACGGAGGCAGGTCAGCGAATGACGACGCCGAAACATATGTTTAGACAAAAAAAAAATTCACTCTGAGTTGTGACATTAAGCAATGAAGAGCGTCACTCCGTAAGTTGCAGTGATTGGCTTTCCGAGTGTTGTGCGGGAAAGTATACACGTGGGCTATTTTTAGAGTGTATGACGCCTAAACCAACATTCATATATTTCCACGCTTTTCAGTGCCGCGACGTCAGTGGAAGACAGTCTGGATAGTCCAATAGGCAGTCTGAAAAATGAACTATGCCGAGCATTTGTTACGTGCTGCTATAGTCGGATGCAACCTAAGAACAATCTTTTAGCTCCACCCACAAGCGCATTGCGCCCATCTGAAGTGCGTCCGCCGTCGAGAAAGTAGTTCGCTAGCAACGTTGCTTTTTCTTCCTCCAGGAAACGTGTCTTAAACTACTACAATATTTATTTAATTCATTCAGGACATTTAAACAATTTAGAATACGTTTTTGTCAACGAAATAGCTGTTTAGTAAAGAAAGAAAGTCATGTCCAATGTACCGTCTTCCCAGTTCATTTTCTGTCCAAGATACTGTCTAACATACCGTCTAACATACCTCTCAGCAGTGCTAAGCCTCGCGCCAGCTTCGAAATTTTCGTTGGCGATAGCGTCGCTGGATTCTCACGTTGTCGCGCAAAAACTGCTGCAAACGCAAGCCGATACCATCAAGATTTCGTGGCGTAACCTCGGGCACGTAAAACACGGTGCAAAAAAGCAGAATAATTGTCACGAGAAACTAGCGTCACGTTGCTAAGGCCAGCAGCCATGTTGGGCTTTTCTTTTTTTTTTTTTCAAAAGGATCGCGATTGGTCCACGGAATCGTGACGTCATGAAAACGATTGGCTGGCGTTTCTCGGCGTAGGATTACATTTCCCTTTGAGAGGCATTTCCGGTTTTTTCTTAGCTTGCAACCGACTATAGCGCGGGTGCTGGAGCGAGCTTCCAAAGCATTCATCTGGCACCACGGAACTGCTTGTAATCACTTGAGAAGAAATCCTACGGTTCAAAGAGGAGTGATTCCCTGCCTGCGGCTGGCGTCACTCGTTGGTTGTTCCCAGTAAAAACATCTAGTTTGAGAAAAACAAATTATGTGGATTAACATTGTAAATTCGATAACTGCGCGAAGAAAAAAAATGTTTTGGCCTAATGTTTCGGTTGTTATTTCAGCGATCTGTGTTGGTGTGTTTAGGCAATTTTGAGACAAATCGGGCGCGGGCCATGACGAAAACACCGGAGGTACCCCTTTAAATATTTGGCGGGGACTTACGTCGGAAGTGATGTCTGTTCCCCGTATATACTGATCTCGCGGTCCACTTCACTAACCCAGTAAAAATGAAACAGCTGCAGCCACAATTCAGTTTCGATTTCTTCTATAGCCGCTGACAGATCAAGAGACGCAAGACTCCACAGCATCTTATTATCGTCCCGCAGCTAATGTGATTGCGGCAGCAGCCAATAAGAACGCCGAATGTTAGATCACGCACAAAAAACGTGAGCATAAGCCTCGTCCTACGTTTCCTAAGCCGTCAGTTACTAAGGCAGGCAGGTACTCTCTTTCTCTCTCCCTCTCTTTCTCCAATCTAGATAAGGTAAGAATACAGACCTTTGCCACAATTTGGGAATGGGGATTTTGACAGAAAAAAAAACTATTTTGTTTGTGCCAGACTCACTTTTCTCGCTGGACACTTCTACAATTTGAATTTAAACATGATGTGAAGCTGTCACTTTGAAAATATGTGCGCATGCTCAGGTACACCGCGAGACACAATTAACATGAACACGACAATGCCGAATTTTCGGTATTTTACTACAAAAAGGATTCTGACGAACACAAATATTTGACTGCCAAAGCTGGTGCGTGCAGGATGAACGCATTTCTCTACGCCAGTAGATTTGATAACAACCGTTTAGTCGTAAGTTAACTATAGGAGATAGCTCGTTTGTGCTGACGGTATCGGGCCAAGTACAGCTAACAGCGAAGAATCACAAATTTGTGTAATCGATATGTTACGCGAGAACAAATATAGAGGTCACAGTGCTTAAACTAACGTTGCTATAATTTGTTACAACGTAAGAACCACAGCAGACGCCCCGCCCCAAATACACAGATCGAAAAAGCCTCACTGTGCAACTCTATAGGAACGCACCATTGTTCTGATGTCATGGAATGAAAACACCACTAGTCAGTGCTCTTTCTAATGACTGGCGCTCACGTCAACAAAGTTCTGCTTTGTTTTTAACGTCCTTTCGCTGAAAGGGCATTGAGCGGGATGTTGTTCACCGCTGGCAGAGTCTCCCCTGTAGCTTTTATGTCGCAGCAGACCAAAGACATTGCAAGTTAAACAACTTCTATTGACGCTCGTCTGCATGAACTTAATTGACATCTCCCTTCGATGTTTTTTACCAGTTGATTGACGCGCCTCTCATATTACACAGTGTAGCTAATCTCCGAACTTGCTATTGCAAAAAAGACAACAACATTATATCACCTCGTTTAGATATTTTGTCAAATGCAATATGAAGGAGCACTTGATTGTGTTTTCATCAAGCAGCTCTTTGAAATACCTCCATGCCTACTAGATTGACTCAGTTAACTAAGTGACTTTGATTGGGACGCACCTCGTGGAGGGGAAACGCGGCCGTGTAGACTTCTTCCTCGATGAGTCTATCGATGCCGATCTGCGCCTTGCGCCGCTTGCCGTACTGCGCTGTTTGAAGGATCTCGTACACAATACACAACCTCTGCGTGGTCGTGAAGTACTCGTCCTGGTTGTCGCTGCCCAGGAACCTGCGCAGAACAAAGGACTGCCCTTCTTCTACGCAGCTCGGTAAGGAAATGCTGAAGCATAGCCAGTCCACAGCTAAGCTGACAGGACAGGACAGCGGTCAGCGGTCTTGTACGACGCGAATATGATCACGCTGCTTGTGGATATTCTTGCGAAGTGACCGGTATCAGGTGATGAAGGGCAAGCTATTGATTGCTGCTGCGGTCACATACCTTCCACCACCCTGTCATCTTATTGCTGAACAGAGTATAAAAGAGGGTATGTAGGCACCATATTTGCACCATCCCCATGTACATTTGTGAAAGCAAGGCGTTTCCTACCTTCTAATTGGAAACACTTAATGTTTAAGCTGTCGTCTTTGTTTCATCCGGTCGACCAATTTTTCTTTTAGAGCAGTGTGATAGAGACTTGTCAAATTCTCCTGTGATCACTAACTATACACTGTTTTAATTATTTATATGTGAGTAATGTATTCTTCCTTTCTTCCACAGTCTAGATGCTTGTTCTTGCCTGAGGCTCATAGCTAAAATACTGAATTACATGAATGTGTATGAGAAAATACTATATCAAGGGTATGAGAGGAAAATGCAATGCTCTTCTCTAAAGAGTCTAAGTCATTCTTTTATCAGATTTTTAAATAATTGATGACTTCTTTCTTTTACCAACAATATCATGCATACCACAGGTGTCCTATCCGTGCTATTCAATTGAATACCGAAAAAAGCAACGACCACCTATTTATGACAGTTGATTGTTTGGACGTTTACGATTATGCTTTGATATAATTTCGTGGATGACATAAAATTGGACGTTGATCTAAATGTAATTTTCTCTCTCACTTATTACTTTTCTAGATAGCTTTATTCCGGAGAACATAACAAGAGCGAATCTTTCTGTTCTTCATAATATGCATCCAACTAAAAAAAAATATATCTATACAAGTAGATGATAGAGCTATTCTAAAACAGCAATCGCTCAAGAGAATTGAGTCGGACAATACCTGATAATAACAACAAGAAATTTGTAAGAAAATGCATGTGAAGGAAGTCCTGTAATAGCAGGTGTTCAGCCCCTGAATTCAATTTTATACGGCGGCCAGTCGAAAAATAAAAAAAAAAGATTGGGGTGCGTGTATGTTTATACAGCCTAGTACGTAGTCTGCCTCAACAGGCGACTTGCCTCCCAGCTGTAGATGATAAATTTAGCCAATGCAGCACAACCGCTCGACTGGTGTCTTTAACGTGCATCACGCAGTATTGATACACGACTGCACATTGGTACGATGCTCATCCAGATCAAAACGGGAAGAAGAGGAGATTGAACCCAGGATCCTGGGTTCTGCAGCACGAGCTTTCGCTCCACGTGCTCCAAGCTGGTGTACGCTAACCCAATCGGCCACCGATTCCCTCTAAAAAACGTGTGAAGGCTGCTTGTGTTTTTTGAAGCCACTGAAAATTGCGAACCCATAAAGGAAAAGCGGGAGAACAGAGGTCGAGGTAAAGTGCAGTTAGTAAACCAATGAGTTATCATGCCATTCATATCATGCAAGCGAGAAACACTGTAATGATTTGTTTAATCGATAAAGCGCAGAAGTTAAAACTTCCTCCTTGTCTTACACAAATGGTGATCATTCATAAAAAGTTTAGAAGGGTGTTAAACTTGCGAAAATTGAATGACGGTTAAATATGTCGAATCATTTTGAAGACTTCATTCAGGCCACAACGTATGCATAATGTATCACTCTTGTGCTGCCTATGGCAGTACGGATTACTACGTAACTTAATTAGTATGAAGAGAAAACCGCACCTGTCCAGCTTGGATTTCTTGAAGGTGCAGGTGTAGTAGTCGAGAGGCTTGTTGGGGACCTCGTCGTCCATGATGTTGGGTATTCGAAGCGTTCCCAACAGGCCCGCCGACCAGTTCACGCTCGGATTTGGATGCGCCTGCGAATGGAACCGAAATATTTAGTCGCGATAAGGACACAATCGATTGTCTTGCGTGCTCCTGCATGTGTCGAAAGGTGCTCGTACCGTTGGTGTACTTGGTGAGCTCCGCGCTTAGGCAGAACACCATATACAGAAAAGTGAGTCATCTCTGTAGAGCTGCGAAGGTCACCCTATTGTTCCTTCAGCTTTCCTTTTGTTTCGGTTTGGTCTAAATATGTATTTACACGTCCATATAATAACTGCGAAAGGTTGCGCAACCGTTCCTAATAGTAGTTTTGTTTTTCGAGCTCCGACCCGCGTTCAAGGACCTCATATTTTCGTATGAAGCGCATCGGCAGTTACTTTACTGTAGTCATATTTATACTCAAACTGCATCCGCAATAATTTGATACCGTCTCTTATGTGGCTTTCTGAACCACAACTCGATACATTGAATATTAATTTTGGGTTGAAAGGCATTGACCCGCGCGCGATGGCATATAATTTCTTAGTAAAATGGACGATTGGTGAAGTTGGTATGAGTTCATTTTGAAAAGACAGCGCGAATGAGACAAGGACCAAACGGGAGGACTACACGGGTGAACGCTTGTCCTGTGTAGTCCTCCCTTTCTGTACTCGTCTTTTCGCGCTGTTTATCACGATAAACAACCCCCCCCCCCCCCCCCTGAAGTAGAACTCCATGCCTCATATGATCAGTTCGTCCAACCTCTGTCGTATACGTGAAACCCCAATGAGACGTTAGCGGAAGTGGTAAGCTCCATAACTTAAATGCGTTTTCAATTGCTCTTCACCCTCTCGTAGACTCCCATTGAAATACATTTTACTTAGCGCCGTGTATAACATGAGTCGGGGTTTTAATTTTCCCTCTTCTGCGCTTACTACTCCTGCGTCTTTGAAAAAAATAATGCGTCGACTGCGATTTCTCTTAGACCGACTGAGACAGGCTAGAAAGGTGATGATAACGCTAATAACAAACATCCGTATTTCGAAAATATCGACAAATACCCTTCCAACCCCTCCCCCCCCCCCAAAAAAAAAAAAAGAAAAAAAGAAAGAAAAAAAAAAGAAGCACGTAAAAATAAGGAGGATGGCAACTAATAAATAAAATGGAAGCATACAAGATATTACAAAGACAAACAGATACACATAATTAGTGTAACAAGACATTAAAAAAATAAGATTTTTAAATTGTTTTCAATTCAATTTCTTATATATCATAGTACAAAAATTATAAACAAGAACAAGACAACTTCCTCGTCATCAAGAAAAAAAAAGAGAAGAGCCAAGACCAAGCGCAAAACCAATTAATAATATATTACAAAAAAACACAAATAATCATAAATGGCTGCAAGATTTCTACAACCTCGTTCTAATGCCACGGTTCAGCTGCCTCCTTGTTTTTCTTTTAAATTGGCTTCAGGAACTAAAGAAACTTCTAGCCAATTACGGCCCTCATTTTTTAAAATTTTAAATTGGATTAAGCCTGTTAAGCGTGCAGTGGTGCAGGTAGAGAGAATCGGTTTATTTTCTTTAACTCTCACTTAGAAATTGAGTAATTGAGTGTTATTGAATATAAGAAATAGGCAACCTATATTAAAATGAGCATATGCTAACCCGGAATATGGGAGATTCGCCTTGTATCCATACTGTCTCAAATACCAAGGGCTAAACAGTATGGGTTATCAAGTACAATAATGATTGTCTAAATGGTTAACTCAAAAAGAAAGCTGTGTTTCATTGCCATTAACTGCCGACATTTTTACAAATCAATGGATCTGCTGACGTCCTCTGATAATCAATTCCAAATCTGACATCCAATAAAAAATGCGTTTGCCTTCGTGCTAACCCCTGTGTGCAGAAAAATAACCAACGGTGTAGTAATGCGACACACACAGTGCGACCGAGTTAGTGTGAACCCAACATTCGCGTTTGCGGTGACGCACGCACCAACATACAGCGACTCCCAAGAAACAGTTCTTCGCTCGACTCGATCGGTTCCTGAGAGCATCGTATTACGATAACCGATTCATGTGCCGCGTCGTTTGCGGAATATTGCCGCACGCTAGCATCAGTTCTCCGCAATATCCAGATTGCATAACATTGGATAATAACCTCTTGGGTCACCATCGTGCCAAAGGTACTGCTCTATCGACCGGTTGCCATATTGCATCTGAATTTTACCAGTTCATCCCACCGCGAGGTAACCGTACTCAAGAGGATATAAGAGAATACGGTGCAAGATCACCAGAGGGACTGCATAGGGAGACTTTACAACAGGATGGCATCAGACTACGAAGACTGCTCCTCGTCCTTCGAAACTATGTGAACTAAATAAAAAGTTAGTTTTTTTTACCAACCGTTCCGGGCCATTTTTACGTCCGAGTCTGAAACAATTCAAGACGCTACGAGTGGTGACCCGAACGAGTAAGCAACATCTGAACGTAAGACACTACAAGGGGTAACCCGGAGAACACGCCCCTTCTCAAGCAACTCCATTATCCCGCCGCCCCTCTCATCTCCGCACCGTAAAGAAACTACCGCCCCGCTCATCTCCTTCGTCTCCCAGAGGCTACTTCCACCGCCTGACCCTCCGACTCCCGGACAGAAACTCAACGACCGAACAGCATCACAGTTCCTGTTCTTCATGGCCCACGACAAGGCAGTGGTGCAACCGCTTGACGAGAACGCGAATCTCGCCAAGCGCTTCACGACGATCTCTGCCGCCGCCCTCACAACTCCAGCCCCCATCTTCTCTGCGGGACGCGTCAATCATTTCCGCCCTATTTTTCGGCACCACGACCCGCGACGCCATCATCGCGCCTACCGCCTCCGTCACCATCACCGTTGGTGAGTCCTATCATCTTTCTTAAGACCGCGTCCTTGAATCCACCGCGCGGTGCAAGCGGTCATGCAAGACAGAAAAAGAATGCTACCTGCGTACTCTTGCGGCCGCGCCTTCAACGCTGCACCCTCCGCGTGCAGTTTGCCGCGAGGCACCTACAGCTGAAACACACCGCGTACAGTTCTCCTTGAGCACGTCCACGCGGACGACCCACCGCAAGCAGCAACCCACGACAAGCGACAAACCGCCGGCCATTCACCGCAATCGTCACACTCTCTACTCAGCGCGGAATCATCTATGCAGTCGACTCAACTACGCGGAGCCTCAACGCAGACACGCTACTGCGAACAATTCATTGGTGCATTCCTCACACTAACCTCACGTGCGCGGTTCGCGCAGGAGACCCGCAGTACGCAACGCAATACGTGCCGATTTCTCGGACACGGAACTCTGGGCACGGAATTCGCTGCAAGCCAGTCGCTGCACTCAGCTCACCACGGAAACCTGAGCGCGAGTACGTTCAAGCATCATTCTCACCGCAAGTCAAATCAGCGCAAGCGCCTCACCGCCGGCCACACACCGCCACGTCCCACCACCGCCTGCTGCCCAACCCGAGTACCACGCGGCCGACTCAACACGGGGCCTCGGCATGGGCACGCTTCTGCGGGAGACTCTCTCTGACCTTTCTGTCGCTCCACGCTCACGAGAGAAAACCACGCACTCGTCCCACAGAGACTGAGACACGTGATGCACGGGCTACATAACTTTTCACGACGGCCCACACAAGGTTCTGTGGCACCGACCGGCGCCACTCATGGTCGGCGCTCACGAAAAGAACCAAGTGATTGCCGCTCATCATCGAAATTTTTATCTTTCACATCAACTCTTCTCGCCGTCCTCCCCAAACCATCGCCCCGAACGTGCAGCAACCGGAGATCCAGACACGCACTGGCCGCCACCTGCATTTGCCACAGCGTCTGGGCATCGCATCTCCGACACCTGCCACGCACGCCTCACTCGCTCACCCGCGGCGAGAGGAAAGCCTAGGCTCGGAGAACAGCATTCTAAAAACGTTCGCCTACTTTTTGGGGAGGGAGTACTGTGGTGACGCACGCACCGGCATACAGCGGCTCCCGAGAGAACATTTCTCAGCTCGGCTCCTGAGAGCATCGGGTTACGATACCCGATTTAAGTACCGCGTCGTCGGTGGAACACTGCCGCACGCTTGTATCACTTCCGCGCAATATACGGATTACATAATATTGAATAATATCTCGTGGCTCACCATCGCAACACGGATACTGCTCTATCGCCTGGTTGCCGTATTGCCTCGCGATTTCACCAGTTCACGACACTACGAGGTAACTCTACACACGAAGGTTGAAGAGAATACGGCGCCAGATCACCGGGAAAAAGTGCACAGGGAGACTTCACAACAGAACGGCACCAAACTACGAAGACTGCTCTTCGTCTCGGGAACTATCTTAACTAAATAAAAAAGTTAGTATTTTTACAAACCTTTCCAGACGATTTTTGAGTTCAAGCCTGGAACAACCCAAGACACTACATGCTTATTCACACTTTACCGATACAATCTTTTCTCTAAAAGTCTAAATGTAAGTTGGGACAACACATGAGCTCATTCCAATTTACTAGAATATTTGATAACAATTTTTCAAATTCGAAAAAAAAAATGGCGACTGGCGTTTGTGCTAACTGCATTGGGCTGGTTAATTTTTCGGAAAGAAAGCTGAATATGATTTCGTCTTTTCAAGCAGCAGAAAAAGTATTGGGGTGTTATAGAAGTGTTTAGCTATTTCAGAGCAACTCAGGCAACAAAATAAAGGTAGAGGCGCTATTTGTGACCAATCTAGCCGGATATATCCAGTTCTGCTTTTGCGGTTTGTAGCCGTGCGTCTGCAAAAACATTTTAGATGAACCTTTTTTTGGCCTATTATTTACGTACGTCTCTTTCGCAATAACAGCAATAATTATTTGATACCATAGCCTCCTCTATACTCACAAAGCCTGGAAGTTCGATGACGGAGCCGTAGAGTGCCCGGTCGTAAATTTGGAGCGCGAGGATCTGGCAGCAGAGAGCGTTTCTCGGGGAGTTCGGTATTCAGCGCACTGCTTTTGCAGCGGCGAGGACCCGGAACATGGTTTTCAAACCCGACGAGAAAAGAAGCGGTAGCCCGAGGAACGCGAAAAGCACGAGCGGACATTCAATCGCTCGGGACGAGTGTGTTTCGGAGTCTCGCCGGAGCGGGGTGCCCGTTACATGCCTCGTGTCTGCCGCTTTACCTTTTCACTTTTCGGCGGCCGCGTCACGGGACGAACTGCCAGACTTTTTCAGTATAGAGGAGGCTACAGTTGTACGTATGTTTATACAGCCGGACGTTAGTCAGCCATAATGGGCATCTGGTGTCTGAGCTATAGATGAGAATTTTATCCAGTGCGGTACAACTGCTAGCCCGGGTTCTTTAACGTGAACCACGTAGTAGTGATGCTCGACCGCACAGCAGGACGATGCTATTCCAAATCGAAACGGGCGAGGGTGGGCTTTGAATTCAGGATCCCTGGGTACCGCAGCGCGAGCTTTCGCTACACGTGCTCCAAGCTGGTGTGTGCTAGCCCACTCGGCCACCGATACCCCCTTGCGTATCGAGTTCATAGCAATATCTTCATCGTGTTGAGTATGCTGTGTAGAGTGGCACGTTTTGTATTGCCATCTGTTATGGTCGTTCGAACGTTCCGGAAGCTGGAAGGCTCTCTCAGCGCTTGGCAGTATACTCGTACTTTGTTTCATATGAAGCGTACTGAGCTTCAACTAATTTATTTACACTATTTACATTAGGCTAAATCTGAGACGTGACGAGCCGATCTTGCGGGTGCCGTTGTTCCTCGATGTCTCTCCTGTCTCGAGCGCCGAGAGAGGCCGTGATCGCGCGGGCACTTCTTTCACTTCTTTCGCGCTTCGCTGGGAGCCGCTACATGGTTCCCCCCCTAGCGAGGTTGTGTGTAATACGAGCGATGTGTGCGATGTGCTTGGGAACGAAGTTGCATCAATTTCTTGTAGCTCATTGTTTGCGAGATGTGCAGGCTTAATGCGGTCCATTGAAATTACTTCTGCTCGGCCGGTGACTGAAAGCGTGAATGTTTTGTCAGTTCGTTGCAGCACTGCATAGGGTCCGTCATAGGGACACTGTAATGGACGTCGCACCGTGTCGTTTCGCACGAACACGTGACTGCAGTGGTGAAGGTCGGGACTTATGAAGACCTTGCGTGACTGAGTCCTGGTTTGGATTGGTTGGATGTTTTGGAGAACCGAGCGTAATCGGCTGGCGTAGTTCTCGCAGTCTGTGTCACTGCTCTTTTCAGTTGTTTGAAAAAATTCTCCGGGTAGTCGGAGGGTAGTGCCGTAGATCATTTCGGCGGAGGTGCACTTAAGTTCGTCTCGCACGGCAGTGCGGATGCCAAGCAGCACCATTGGTAGGACTTCGGTCCATGGGTTTATTGACGTGTGCGCTCTGAGTGCCACTTTTATCTGTCGGTGAAACCTTTCCACGAGCCCGTTGGAGGAGGGATGGTATGCTGTTGTTCGGATGTGGTGTGCACCGAGAAGAGTTGACAGTTTATGAAAGAGAAGACTTTCGATCTGTCTGCCTCTATCGGTTGTTATTGTCGCCGGCACACCAAAACGGCTGATCCACATAGTAATAAATGTGTGGGCGACAGTCTCTGCGGTCATGTCTTTCATAGGCATTGCCTCTGGCCAGCGAGTGAACATGTCCACGCACGTCAGCAGGTAACGATAGTCGTGAGACGGAGGCAGCGGTCCCACGATATCTAGGTGTACGTTGTTGAATCGGGCACCGGGAAGTTGAAATGTGCCTACGGGTGTCACTGTGTGGCGATGGATTTTGGCTCGCTGGCACTGTTGGCATGCCCGTGCGAAGTTTCTAATGTCTGACTTCATCCTTGGCCAAACGAATCGAGCTGAGATGAGGCTTTGTGACGCCCGTATCCCTGGGTGGGAGAGTGAGTGAAGGGTGTCAAAGACGACTCGTCGAAACGGTGTCGGCACGTAAGGTCGAGGATGGCCAGTAGAAGTGTCGCAGAGAAGTGTTTTGTTGCATTCAGGAATTGCAATGTCTTCGAGGACCAGCGCTGTTGACGAAGAGCGAAGGTGCTGAAGTTCTTCGTCGAGCTGTTGCGCGGCGGCCAATTCCTGGAAATTGATAGCTGTCTGTTCAGTTGTAAAGGTGTTGACACCGATCCGGGATAGCGCGTCTGCGACGGTGTTTTCTTTGCCGTTGATGAAACGGATGTCGCTAGTGTATACTGAGATGTAAGCCATCTGTCGGACTTCCCTTGCTGTGTAAGAGGAGCTGTTTGATGTTAGGGCATATGTTAGGGGTTTGTGATCTGTCAGGATAACAAATTGACGTCCTTCCAGAAAATGGCGGAAGTGTTTAACGCCCAGGTAGTTTGCTAGAAGTTCACGCCCGAATGTACTGTACCGGGTTTCGGTGGGTGTCATTTGCTTTGAGAAAAAAGAGAGTGGTTGCCACCCGGAGTCGGTAAACTGTTGGAGTACGGCACCAACTGCTCCATCGGAGGCGTCGGTCACAAGGGAGAGTGGTGCGTTAGGTTTCTGATGGGCCAATGTTGTGACTTCGGCAAGTTGTTTCTTGATTGTCTCGAAGGCGTTGAGTGCAGGTTCGTTCCACTCGAGTGGGATGGATTGCTTGGGATCTCCAGTGAGAAAACGGTTGAGTGGCTGGAGAGTTCTAGAGCAGTTTGGAAGGAATCGTCGATAAAAGTTTATGAGCCCTAAAAACTCACGTAGTTTCTTTGTTGTTTGTGGTTGGGGAAGCTGTTGAATAATGTTCACCTTGTCCAGCAGGGGACGGATGCCGTGCTTGTCCACATGATGCCCCAAGAAATCCAATTCGGCGACGCCAAAGTTGCATTTGGCCGCATTGAGGACGACACCGTAGTTGTGGAGGCTAGAGAAGAGCTGTCGGAGGTGGTCCTCATGTTCTTCGCGTGTTTTGCTGAAGACGAGGACGTCATCGATGTAGGCGAGACAGAAGTTGAATCCACGGAGAACTTGATCCATGAACCGTTGGAAGGTTTGTGCTGCATTCCTGAGACCAAATGGCATCCGTATGTACTCAAACATGCCAAATGGTGTTGTGATTGCAGTTTTGTGGATGTCAGATGGTTCGACCGGTATTTGATGATATGTCTTTACAAGATCTATTTTAGAGCGCAGCTCTTAGGGGCCCGTTTCCGGCTTGACCGGCGTCAGCGTCGCCGTCGCCGTCGCCGTCGCCGTCGGCGTAACCGCGCGGTGCATCATGGGAAATATCCCATAATGCACCGCGCGAGCCCCCCACCGGGGTCACGTGACTTCGTGGGGAGGCACGTGACCCCCCCCCCCCGAGGTCACGTGACCCCCCGAAGTCACGTGACTCCCCTGAGGTCACATGACCCCCTCCTCGAGGTCACGTGACCCCCCGAGGTCACGTGACCCCCGCCGATGTCGCGTGACCCCCCGATGACGCCATCGACATTGATGACGTCACCGGCATCCACATCGTCATCGTCATCATCACTGATGTCATCATCAGTGATGACGATGACAATGCGGATGCCGGTGACGTCATCAGTGATGATGACGATGACGATGTGGATGCCGGTGACGTCATCAGTGATGATGACGATGACGATGTGGATGCCGGTGACGTCATCAGTGATGATGACGATGACGATGTGGATGCCGGTGACGTCATCAGTGATGATGACGATGACGATGCGGATGCCGGTGACGTCATCAGTGATGATGACGATGACGATGTGGATGCCGGTGACGTCATCAGTGATGATGACGATGACGATGTGGATGCCGGTGACGTCATCAGTGATGATGACGATGACGATGTGGATGCCGGTGACGTTACCGACATCCGCATCGTCATCGTCATCATCACTGATGACGTCCTCAGTGACGTCACTGATGTCGTCACCGGCATCCGCATCGTCATCGTCATCATCACTGATGACGTCGTCAGCGACGTCACTGATGACGTCACCGACATTCGCATCGTCATCATCATCATCACTGGTGAAGTCATCAGTGACGTCACTAATGACGTCATCAGTGACGTCAGTGATGACATCATCGGCATTGGGGGTCACGTGACCCCCCAAGGTCACGTGACCCCCCCTGGTTAGTCTAACCCCCCCCCCCCCCCAGCGCCCTTCCCTCCTCCTCAAGAGCTGCGCTCCAATTCGGCGTTACAGGGAGTTGTAAGCGGCTTTCACTTTTTTGGGAAGATTGTCGATCCGTGTAGTGCCCCAGCAAAATCTTGGATGTGGGGAATTGGGTACCGATCCGGCACCGTGATTTTGTTGAGAGCTCTATAATCCCCGCACGGTCGCCAGTCACCAGATTTTTTTGGTGCCATGTGCAGGGCGCTAGACCACACGCTGGACGATGGACGAATGAATCCGAGTTCCAGCATGTGTTCCAATTCGTTTTTAGCGATTTTTAGCCTGTCCGGGGCGAGGCGGCGTGGCCTGGCGAAGACTGGAGAGTCTTTGGTGTCGATGCAATGTGTGATGTCGTGTTTGACTGGTGCCTCGGTGTTGCATGGCTGCGTTAGCGCTGGGAATTCCTTTAAAAGGTTTTCCCATGGAGCAGCCATTTTGAGGGGTTGTACAGTAGAATTTAAAGATAGTGCCTTTGATAGTACGCCTCGGATACTGAGGTGTGTTGTAGAGTCAAGGAGTAGACGGCGCTTGACATCCACGATGAGGGCAACATTTCGGAGGAAGTCTGCCCCGATGATTGCGAAACGCACGTCTGCCACCAGAAATATCCAGCGGAACACGCGCCGGAGTCCCCGGTCGAGGGTTAGGGATCTCTGTCCATACGTTTTTATCGCCGATCCATTTACCGCCTGGAGTGGTTGGGTTTGTTGTCGGTGCCGACGATCCTCCAGCGTAGGAGGAATGATACTGACTTCAGCGCCGGTGTCCACCAGGTATTGGATCTTTGTCTGGCGATCAGTCACGTGGAACAATCGGCTGATTGTGCTTCCCGCTGCACTGGCTGTCTTCAGTGAGTGGGGGAGGTGTTTTGCGGAAATGCGCATGGTGGGGTGCATTTTCTGGCGTCGTCTCCAAATAATCGGTGGTACCAGCACCACCTGTTGGTATCATCGCGGTTTCCGCTGGACCGACGTCCTCGAGATATGTGTGGAGAGGATGGTCGTGAAGGACTGGCACGTAGGTCTCGCAAATTCTTCGCTAGCTGGTCAACTTGCTCTGAGAGTCTCTTGTTTGATTGGAGGAGTTGAGAAAACTTCTCCTCCCAGGAGTGAGCTCCTGATGACTGGCCAGCTGCTGGTGGTTTTTGGCTAATTGCGGAGATCCCGAGAGCGGAAACATCCATGATTTTATCTGCCATCTGGGCGAGTGTTTCCAAGGGCTCCGATAATGTGGACAGGATCATGCGAACTTGTTGGGGAAGTCGCTGAAGGAATAGTTAATTGAAGATGGATGCGTCGAGTGATTCGGCGCGGTCTCCCAGAAGTTGATGCATTCTGCGGAGGAGATCGGAAGGTTTTCTGTCGCCTAGCTCCTCTGTGGTGAGGAGCTGCTGGATGCGGCGTTGCTCAGATTCTGTAGTCCTCCGAGTTAACTCCATTTTCAATTTTTCGTATGGATTGTCAACTGGAGGCGCTCGGAGTACGTCCCGGACGATGCTAGCGATGGACTGCGGGAGGGCAGCAACAACGTAGTCGTATTTTGACAGTTGCGTTGTGATACGGTTTTTTCGGAAGATGGACTCGATAGTGATGAACCAGAGTTCCGAGTCCGTGGTCCAAAACTCAGGTAGCTTGACCGTGGCAATGCTTGGAGGGGAAATCTGGTTGCCGGTGGATGTGGATTCGGTAGCTGGCGGAGACATTACCGTTGTTGCTGAGGGCGGGTCAGGGCTAAAGTCGCTGTTGCTGAGGTTTCGGGTCACCAATTTGAAGCGTACTGAGCTTCAACTAATTTATTTACACTATTTACATTAGGCTAAATCTGAGACGTGACGAGGCGATTTTGCGGGTGCCGTTGTTCCTCGATGTCTGTCCTGTCTCGAGCGCCGAGAGAGGCCGTGATCGCGCGGGCACTTCTTTCACTTCTTTCGCGCTTCGCTGGGAGCCGCTACACATACATATTGTTCTTCCGGAAGAGAAAACCTGCGCTCCTTTTTTTGCGGGTGCACTGCACGCCGACTACTGTCCTATTGTCACCTTGGATACCTCTGAGAAATGCCCACCTCAGTGAGTTAGCTTAAACATGTCATAGTGACTTATGTCGATCTGAAATTTGCGGGCAAGCTAGCCCGATTGGAACCCTTTTAATTGTGTTTTTAATTGTTCTTTGATATTTTAATAGTTTTTCTAAGGTTGTGTATAACAACCAATAAATGTTTAGGAAATTTCTTAATTAACAACGTAATATAGACACGTATCAGGTATCTCGCAGCGTTTGTTTTGTTGCAATACCTCCTGGACATTTCGCGTTCAGTCTGTTCACCTTTTTATTTAAATACTAGTGTTCTAAAGTCGGCGAAAAGTGAGTAATGCAGTCGATGTTCCGCCTCCACCGCGAGATTTAGCCTTTGATGAGATTTCGCGCACGTGTAGCCAAATTTCGACGGAAGGAAGGGAGAGCGTGCTGGCGTGGCTGAAAAGCCGTTTTGCGATATACGTGTCCGATGTGCGGTACTTTGAAACTCACCTGAAGTGGCGCCCGCAGACAGAGTTCCTCTGCGTAACGGACCAGGACGGGCCAAGGCGCGGATAGCTTGATGAAGTGTATCGCCTTGTGCTCGCCTTCCACCAGCTCCTGAAAGTCGAACGACCCCGTTGGGAACCGGAAGCATACCTAGGCTTACTTTTACCTTAGGTCAAAGCGAAGTTTTGAAGATAGCCAAATGCAGTTTAAAAGAACAAATCTTAACGTCACGACGCGTTCCGTGAGCATGATTGGTCCAACCGGTGATGACATACACATAGAGACGTCGAGCGCAGCGACGTTACGCTTTTTGGCACTGCTTGATTCATGGAGGTAGAAAGCTTCTGGTGGCGACATGATGCTGTGGAGAGGGACACGCCCCCAACAAAGACCTCAACCAGGAGACGGTATTGGACGAAAAGGAGTTGGCGCCAAGTCAGCTCTCCTTTTCGTAAAATAGCGTCTCTTGGTTTTGGTCATCGTAAGTACCGCGTCCTTTTCCACAGGATCATGTCGCTTCCAGAAGCTTCCTACCTCATGCATGGCTTGATTAGCCCTATCGACTCGCAGAGTGTTCTGCATTACTCTTACGGTGAAACGAAGTGTATTAAAACTTCCAGGCACTGAGGTTACAAGGACCAGCAGCTCTGCGGTTCGCGCTGGCTATGAGTCGTGCTTGCCAGAATTAGATATCGAGGCGCGAGATCATCGACATAGATAACCGCACTTTCGGACCTCCATAATAAGAAGGGTGGCTGCCATAGATGTGAATTTGGTACCATGCATTTGCACGTATTTAGCAAATTTGATAGGTTAATAGTATTTTCTTTTATTTGCGAATTTTATATTTAACGCTTGACCAGTTATAATTTTTTACCTCAAAGCGAGTATAATTAGTAGAAAAGCATACCAATACTGTGCTTTATATTCTATGCCCTATTTAAGAAAAACACATATACTCTTCTACGTACCATACCACCTATACCCTTAAGTATGTCATATCAGTCGTATGGGTAGATAACATATTTTTTTTTTCTTTAATAGGGTAATATTTTATCCTGATATTATCCAAATAGATTTACGTTATAGTAGTAAAAATATTTATTGACTCTAGCCAACGCCCCAAAGAGTGTGGTAACCGGATTGAGAACCTGTTTACTGCGAGTTCAATGATCTCACCTCCTCCATGTCCAGGCCGGCCTTGCGCAGGTTGGCCATGAATGTTTGCCGCCACCCGTCGTGTTTGTTCAGGCGAACGCCCTCGCTGTCCTCGTAAACGAGCACGTAGTCTGCATTTAAGGTGGATACATATTTCGAGAGTGAGGCTCACACGCTAATGCACCTCCATAAAGACGAAGCGCATTGAAGCATTTTTACAATTACATTTTGCTGTCACTATTTGTGACCACCTCCGGAGTTCACGTCTCTGTTTCATAAAACAAAACGCAAACGTGTGGTCGACTGCGTTTAATTAACTTTAATTTTAATATTTTGAAATAATCTGACGATATGTTTAATGATAATAATAATTTTTATTATAATTTTTATTTTTACCCTAAGGATTGAGGTGTACCAGAAGGGCCGGTGGCCCGTACCAGTTGGCCGTAGTACGCCGAAATAGAGCAAGAAAGCAAAAATCAATAAACAGATAAATAAGGCTATTTACAAGTTTGGTATAATGCGTGGTGACTATGAACAAAAATGAAGTGCGGTACGGCGACTATATACAAAAATGATGTGCGGCTTACCGACTATGTACAATGATGCTGCGCTGCTTGGCGACAGATCGCCCTTATGTTGTATGGGTCACTAGGTCAGTAGTCTCTTATGGAGCTGTGGAGGGGCGTTCCCTTGAGGTGTGTGTATGTTTATACAGCCTGAACTTAGTCTGCCTCAACGTGCGACTTGTCTCACGGCTGTAGATGAGAAATTTACCAGTGCAGCACAACCGCTAGACTGAGGTCTTTAATGTGCATCCTGCAGTAGCGGTACACTACCGCACGCCTGTACGATGCTCATCCAGATCGAAGCGGGCAGGGTTGGGGATTGAATCTAGTATTCCTGGGTAGGTTGTGCTAGAACTGGGAGGCGTGCCGACCGCTTTGGCCTTTCCATAGGAGCTGAGCATAACCTCCGAGATCCCAAAGCGCGCGCTTCGGGATCTCGGAGGCCATTTGGGTGTCGTGCGGCCCAATTCTGCCGCTGGGGCCTGCGGAGGCGCGGCCAGTCCCAGTGGGGCTAGAAGGCTGGTCGGGCAGCGCTTAGTGAGGCGGGCTTGGGGCGTGTTTGTGTCACTATTTCTGCTTGTTTTCCGCTTTGTGTGAAGCGATACAATATTGTGTGGCTGCTAGCTGCTCTGAAGAGGCAAGGGACTCACAACGACGTCAAATACTGTTAAGAAAAAGACGGGGCGGTGGTGTCCTCTGAGGGGTGCAACATTGATTACAACAGACGCAAAGAGAAACTCCTTCTTTCGGACGAAGAGTGACACCTTTCTGTTCGTTGAATGGGATCGTCTTATTCCAAGAAAAAAAAAAGTGTACAGAGTCAAGCGATCGTATTTATTTCTCAAGGAAAAACATCAAAACTGGCACAAAGAAAAAATAGAAGTCCCAGAAGAATGTGCTACCTGTGTGACATACCAGAGAAAAAATTTTCTCCAAGTGGGAGTACTCTACAAATAAAGACAGCCATTGAAGTGGCTCCATTGATCTTGCCAGTTTTGGTGTTTATATTCATATGATTCATGCTCATTAGATGAAATCGATTCCGATATTTCTAGGTCTGTGAGCTCTGGCTGAGAATGCAAAAGTTAAGAAACGTTTGGTTATATTAATCCACGCTAAAAAAAAAAGCGCTTTGACAACATAAAAAAATTAAGTATTTAAAGGTATGCAAAGTGCACAGCGACCAAAAATATAATTAAAAGAACTTTGACACTGAAGTAGAAAGAAACGCCTCGTATATTATATTATATAGTAAAAATTCGCGTTCTTAATGTTGGTTGTAAGGTGAGATAAACAGTTCTCCTATCACAGCAAAACGAAAAAAAAAAAAAAAAAAAGACCCGAGATTATGTAAATGATTGTCCCCTCCCAAACGGCATTTGCGCTTTATATGTAAGCTTCCGCCGCTCGCGCAAGTCATGCTTTTTCAGAGGGGTGTGAGATAATATGGAACGTATTCTTGCTCACAAACGAGCGGACAAAAACAAACAAAAAAGACGACCATTTTCACGCCGAACAAAGCATCGTTCATGAGACCGCCAGGTCTCTGTCAGCCGTCGAATGGCCGCGCTATCATCGACATGCTTGCACATCGCGCCACACTCACGGCCGTCGGACGGCACATCTCCCCATTCACCCTACCCTGGGTTCTGCAGCGCAAGCTTTCACTCCACGTGCTCCGGGCTGATGTGCGCTAGCCAACTCGGCCACCGATCCCCCTCGGCGTTCCGTCCACAGCCTGACAGTGCGTGGAAGAAATGATTGCCGGTGGCGCAGACTGCGCTCCATAATAGGAGACAGGTCGTCGTTTTGTGTCCGTCAGATCTGGGAAGGCCAACGGATCGGAAGCACACGAAGTATGACGCGTCGTGAAGAAACGCCGAAAGGATGCCATATTATGCCGCAAGGAAAAGGCAAACGAACTACAGGGAGTGGCGTTGGAGTTCGCATATCTCTGTAGAAATGAGTGCGGTGGTGCACCCTACAGACTATTGCGTAGGCTGCACGTGTCTGGAAACTTTGCACTCTTACCAGACGAGTGTCTTGACGAGGGGACCAGATGGGAGTGCAGCACCTACTCTGTAGTCGCACGAGCGTAGTGTATAGCATATGCAGAGAGTTTCTCCGGCACCACGTGTGGGACGTTGTGAGTAAGTCAGAACACGACGTGCATTAGCTATTACTGAATCTATGTGCGCATTAAACTTAAGCCGTTGGTCACGATAACTCCCGGGATGCTCGTTTGAGGCTCCCGTTTAGTGTCTGGTTGGCGATTTGCAAGCAGTGCTGGTCGTTGTGCTTGCAATGCCTGCTGGTGATTAGAATGGTGGCGCACCTCAAGAGGCTAAAAGGCAGACGATTGTGGACAGACCACGAACTAATTTCGTCAATGTCTTCTGGAGTTGGGTATGTGAACGCCTTGTTTGAAACGGATTGATAACGGTCAGGTCGTCGGCATAAAGGAGGTGTTATTGAGACTTGAGATTATTGGTGACATCATTAATGAGCGTGTTCAATAGCACTGGTCCTAAGACAGAGCCTTGGAGGACAGAAGAGGTGACCAACCTAAGGGGTCCAACAACCATGAAAGAGACTTGTTGCTGGCGAGAATTTATGAAATCTGTGAGCCACCTGAGCAGATTTCCTTCGATGCCATAGTGACTAAGTTTGTCAACTAGCTACACGCGGCTAACCTTGTCGAAGGCACGACGGAAATCAAGTTGAACGAGTTCGCAGGGGATTGTTTTAACCGCGGGTTGATAATGTAACTTTAGGTCAATAGTAAAGAAAAAAATCTGGCGTGTTTATGTTTATACAGCCCGAACTTAGTCTGCCTCAACGGGCGACTTGTCTCTCAACTGTAGATGAGCAATTTAGCCAGTGCAGTACAACCACTAGCCTGGGTTTTTTAACGTGCACCACGCAGTAGTGATAGACGACTGCAAGCCGGTTAGATGCTCATCCAGGGGTGCTATGTTGCGCTTTTTGGACTCCCAGGAGACTAGGGAGAAGGAAGTGACGTCAACGATACAGCAAACGCAGATTGGATGTTGACAGAAGAAAACAAAATCAACATCCAATCTGCATTTGCTGCGTTGTTGACGTCACTTCCTTCTCCCTAGTCTCCTGGGAGTCCAAAAAGCGCAACATAGCACCCCAGATTGAAACGGTCTGGGGTGGGGATTCAACCAGGATACTGGGTTCTGCAGCGCGAACTTTCGCTCCACGTGCTCCGAGCTGGTGTGCGCTCGCCCACTGGGCCACTGATCCTTCTACTTTTAAGAGATATTGGTGGCGGAAGTTAGACGAAAGCGATGAGGCTGTTCGTATTAATTAGGTTTCATAGATTCATAAAAGTCATGCGCTTATTATGCACCCAGAGCGGTCCACAGACGCTGATAGACCACATAACACCGTCAGGTTATCAGCAGTTTTTTTTTTTCGTTTTAAAATGGTCACAAAATATACCAGCGTAACGGAACGTGTTACATATGTGTGGAACGAACTAAAGATCCTATAAAATATGAGATTCGCCACAAAACAGTACGATGCTAAAAACGGCTGATGAGTATGATACTACAAAACGCTGATGCAGGGTTCACTTTAACTGGGTTGTGCTGTATTAGCGCCGAGATGTTTCGGTGGCGCCCTCTTATGGTTTCCCTCCGTGACGTCACGACTGGGATTAGCCTCGATCGCCGTGACGTCACCAGTTGTTATTCTGGATACTTACCATCGGGTGCGACGACGAGTTCGGTGGTGTGTTTAAAAAGCACAGTGGAAGCTAGGAGCCATCGCAATCCGAAACTAACACAGTCAAAGTTGACAATCTGACAATGCTCATATGCCCATGGTTTGGCCAATCATGGAAAGCTGACCGCAGCAACGCTTTTGGCCGCGCACAACGCTAGTAACACACTTTAAGGGGCTACGAAATGATTTATACTCTTCTCTCTCCTCAGCTTTCCTCCTCAAATCAAAAGGAAAATTAGAAATCACGCGGTCGTGACGTGCTTGGGCACCGGTAGGATGACTCCAATTATCCACCGTCTTTTTTAAGTACGCCATTAAACTTGTCATTCTCAAGTGATGATAGGTGCTACCACGGAACTTATTGGCCACGAATGCGAATTCAAATATTCGTCGACGGATTCATTGTTGACGAGCTCATACGTCCGAGTGACAAAGTGCTCGTGTCCAATTTGTGAGCTGAGGTAGGCTCACGGGCTTTGGGCACCGGGTATGTATCGCAGTGTATAGGAAAAAGTCTGACCAAGGAAAGATGTTACGATATATTCCGCTATATTTTCGAATTTTTGTGCCGAAAAGCAGGTTTTTGGCTTCCTACCCTCTTTTTTTTTCGGCACACCAAATGATATGCGATTAATAAGATTCCAATCTTAAATTTTTTATCCTAGTTCAAAATTCTGTTCACGGCCACTTTAAGCCGGGGTCACACTGCTCATACATCATGCAAAAAAAAAAAAGACAGTCTGTAAACAGGCGTCACCGCAATGCCCCTGGTTCGAATGCCGCGTGCCAAGTTTCCTCCTTGAACTTACTGCCGTGCGGCATTCTAAGCACGGATGTCGCGTTTGAATTTTATGCAGACTGTCTTTTGTATAATGTATAAGCAGTGTCACCCCTGTTTACACAGATAAACACTACAATAACATCAGTTCCATATTAAGAAAACAGTGCAAATTTTCAAATATGACCCCAGTACAAATTGACAATTTTTGAGTGCCAATGGTTTCACACCAGAGTTTGTAAACCGTTTAGTAAAGCCTCTAACGCTTTATTGGTGGTTACGCAACAGTCATGTGCTCGGTAGTTCATGCCATCACGACAAATACCATTGTCTAAAGCCATATTAAGTTAAAGGTTTTTCTGCTGCTCAACCTGCGTCAACAAAGGCCTTTTCTCCATAGTATTGAGGACGATGTCTCTACAGAGCACGCTGCAGTTAGCCCGAGCAATAAATTGCGGATTTTTTTCTTGTACAATTTAAAGCTGTTATCAAATCTAGTCCGGTGGCAAAATGTGCTATACCTAGTCACCAATTGATACACTTAAACCTGTTGCTAAGCAAAAACATGTAAAAAAAAATATCAGCAACAAGGATGTGTTTTACTAAAAGTGTGGCGCAGTGTGGATCGGGCGTATAATCCCGAAATTTTGCAAACATTCATTTCGGGCGAACTCGTTATCAGCGACGTAGCAGTGACCGAAATCCATATGCATGTGGAACAGTCCACTGTTTAAAGACCAGCAAGCTTGTATAGATTATACCTCCAGTGTGAAACAGTAATCCTAAATTACGCAAAATTTGCATATTTCTTCTAAGTATTGAAGACGCAGCTTTCCGTCTGACAAAGATAGCCCAACTTCTCTACTCTGTTAATATAAGTTATAACATTGATTTTTTTCTCGTAGCTCCGTCCGAAGCAGGAACATAGTATAATTCGTGCTGAACAACTTCCTTTCCGAGCAGTCCTTGGAATCGATGTTGTTCCGCTTTGTTTCAGAGTTGTGTGGGCGGCTTAGGTTCTACTCTCGCTCGCCATATTATCATTTCAATATTCCTTCAAAGACGGAGAGGGCACACGGGACTATTTCCGTCGCCCGCCATCTGTTGCTTCTGGAACTTTTTGTTACGTGCGAAACGATGTATTGTTGGAGCCTCACCTCCTGCGAAGGGAGCACGCGGTGGGTCAGGTTGTCGTTTAATTTTTTTTTGTATTTAAATTATTTAATAGTCAAATTCTCAATACAAAAAGAAAACGTTTCTTGTTTTGTTTTTTACTGAGTAGCAGCTATTTGGTAAATGACTTTTTTCTGAAACATTTCTTCTGCAACGTCTGAATTTGCATTTTTCTACGTTCGCTGTCAGCTTAAGAAACGCAGGAGGTGACTTGTTTTGTTAAAGATTCTTGTTTTGTGACATCTTCTTTGGCGTTCTTACTGGCGAATGGTGCAATTCCATTGATTGCTGAGCCTTACTAAGTTGCTTGGAACTCGCAACAATCTGCGTCTCTAAAATTGCCAGCGACTCCATTCCTCTTTTAACGCGTCACTGCTGCGTTGGGGTGGAGCTCTGCAAGAGCGTCAACAATTCTGTGGCATTTTATTACAGCCGAGAATGTCTCATGCTTTACTCTGTCAAGTTTTTGTTTCCTGGGTAGTCTGCCATACGTGCTTACAAAGGGCAAGCAGCTTGCTTTCTGCTCGGGGCCTCTTTTCGAAAGACTAGGTGAATACGCCTGAGGTGGCGTAACTTTATGTCTTTGGTGTCGTATAGCAAGATTCTCGAGAACAAACATCCAAGGTATGACGCCGAAAGCCCTCACACAAAGGATGCGTCACAGCTGTTTCGCGAACAATAGTTACCCTTCTAAATTTTTGATTAATTGAATTTTTGTAACCTTACCACTTTCCTCTTCAGGCTTCAAAATATTTTACTTTTTTCAAAGCCTGGGGTGTTTATCTTTAAGACGTGCTTATCTATGTGTCACATAATGTATTCTGTTTCCACATTGTTTTAGTATTGTCCGAACTGTTTCCGTAGAAAGGCGTTTCACACCTTAAAAAATAGGGCGGCTTGATACTTTCGCGTCATGTTGCAGGGAATAAAAACCAGCCATCGGATGGTCAAAAAAGCATGTTTGTTTTTAAGACTTGTAAGAAGATTAGATGCTGGAGAACATTAGTCATCTGCATAATTTCCTTATCACGAACTCTTCTTCTTCGCGTTTCGCTCATTGAAAAACACTGGGAGGTAGCCCAAGTAAGCACTTTATCTCGTTGCTTTCCACCGCATGCATACTACTCCCGTTGCACCCGCTGCAACGGGTGTACCACCGTTGCACCCCCGTCCAAGCTGGGCTGCTAAACATACAGCGCAGCGCGCGGGCACCCCTCACTTCGCTCGGGGATGTTTTAATATACTCGCAGGCCCAAGCGTGCACCAAGCCTCGTCGGAGCCGCCAAGGGTTTGCCAAACGACCGCTTTCAGCTTTCAGCTCTCAGCGTCGACCTCTACAACGGAGCGTCCGACTTTGGCTAGCGTTGCGGCGTTCTTGCTAGCAGACGACCTTCGAAAGAAATGGCGTCTCCCGTTGCTGGCTTCAGACGCTACGTTCACGCGTTCCTCTATATTAAAGAGGCTTCGTTGCCATGGTGACGTTGACCATAGCCATGGAGGTAGGAAGTAGAGGAGGTGACATACCGGCTCAGTCCAGCCAAGTGAGGAAATCCCAAGTGAAGCCGGAAGTTGAGGCCGCAGCCAGTGCGAACGCCCCCAGGGTGACCAAACAAGCTGTTGGCAACCAATCAGCTGCGTTTCCCGTTCAATAGCGTCTTTTGGCTTTGGTCATTGTGGGGGACGTGTCCCTCCAACTCTGGTATCGTCATGTCACCTGCAGAAGCTTCTTACCTTCATGACCATAGCAGACCAACTATTTTTTTTTTCTTTTGTGCTGAAGCAGATGGCGCGGTGGCGAGGTCAGGTGTGTACCTGGTCTCTTTCGCCGTGCTTTTTAATGACTGGAAACTTAACAAATAGAGTTCGAAATGAGGACTTAACTCAGATAACTGATTTTCTCCAGTGCTAATGTTTTCACGAGCCTTACGAGAGTTTATGTTTTTAGTTCGCAATTCGGACGAAGTTCCTTTGACTGAGATATGGGGTTAAACTACCGATGTGCCAAACAAAACAGAAAGCAATTACGTGATTTAAGTACGATTACCACCTTTGTCTAATTTATTACACTTATAAATTACATCCGCCAAGAAGCGATTGATTATATTACTCATTACACATAACAGCACTTTTATTGCTGTAATTTTATTATTACAACTTCTGGCGCGTACTACCTAAATTCATTGTTGCACAACTCGCTGGAATAATTTTGTATGGGAAAAAGTTAGCGAACATTTTTTTCTAGCTTTCACAGCCTCATATTTTTGTCATGCGAAGTCTGCTAACCCTTGATGCATTCAGAAATCCATAACACTAGTTATTTTCAGAGAAGTCAGCCCTTCGTGCAAGGTGGAGTTTGTTTTTTTTGAAGATACTAATACAGTATCAGCCTGGCTACCATTTTTACATGCATCACAGCCGAGCGCTCCCTGACGAAATACATTCCACCGCGTGCATGGTACACTATAGACAGATAAAGAAGGCAATTGCAAAGCGCAATTGTCACGGAAATTGGATCTTGGCAGCGTCAGGTATCCGTTTTTCTTCAGGCTCAGCTGTTCACGTTCAATAAAAGGGACCCTTTCCGAGCTTCGGATTCGAGGGGGGTGGTGGAATTTCTCAGGATGCACCCAACATCTGCGGGGGTTCAGTCTGGATGTGGAATAACTTTTATATTCGCTTCCACACCATAGGCTGCTTTCGCCGGGGAAGTCGTGCATCCAGACGAGTGGCGAACCCTTCTTCAGACGTTCGAGTGATGTTTCCTTGAAGTGCTTTCTAGAAAATTTGCGCTTCAATCTGGAATATATGGGGGTCGGGTGGAAGAGTAGTTGCTATGTGCAAAGGTCAGGTGTGTTATTAAATCATGTGTGACACCCAACCCTGAGGGACGTCTATCTGAGTGATGTACGTGGAACGCTTTATGAGGGGTTGTTAGACCTCACAACGGTTAAAAAGGTGATCCGCTGCGTGGACGACTTTTTAGTGTTGTTAGGGATCTGTGAATAAGAAGATGTGACGAAGGCTTCGGTTGCTAGTGGGCTGACTATGTTTGCGGAATGCAGCGGCGGGCTCAGATTTACTTCCGAGGTACCCAATGAAGGTGTGCTCCTGTTTCTCGACCTTTTCCTACGCTTCGGTGATGGCCAGAATATGTTGGTCTTACGGTCCGCGTTCTGGGAATATTATTCTAGACTACAGATCGGCCCACTCTAAGGTAATTAAAAGGGGCACAGCCACCTCGTGTCTCGAAACGGCTCCGCAAAGATCCTGCTTCCACACTACGACTGACAGATTCGGGGTGTAGGTTGACAGGCTAAAGGCAGCGGGATTTACATCTGAGGTAGTATTCGAGGTTGCTAACATCCTACTAAATAAAGTGAACGACTTCCTGAAATCAAGGCCTAGTCTAGGGTGGACAGGAAAAGGACGGTAGTTATTTTGTATCTGCATAACGTGTTCTTTATCTTGAAAACGGTTGGAAGCAGTAATGGCATTCCGGTCGTGTTCTTTGCCTCCCAGAGAGCGAGCCAAGTTGCTCTAGAGTCAATGCGAGGGCAGAGAGTCTCACGAGGAGCGTTTGCAACAAGGTGCACGCGAATGCATTAGCCCCCTGCGCCTGGAGGTCGTATTCAGGATCCTCCTCTTGTGTGGTAGAAACCATGTTGGGAAACGGGGAAGTGCTCAACGACATCCTCAGGGAGCAGTGTTGCGGAGTGTCCACTCCGAAATTAGAATGACTCTGGAATAATTTCACACCTTCGCGACCCCGGCATGGAAGGGGAATGAAATTAGACGACTTTTGCCCGGAATGAAGTGGGAATGGAATGGGGCTCGGTGCTTACGCGAGCTGTGTAGATTTTCATCTAGGGCCTTAGGCTGATGGCGAAAATCGTTATCGCATGGTAAGTGGCTCTTGAAACAGCATCATTGCACTGGAGGTGTCCGACAGCTTGTTGTCTCACTGGCTTATGCTCCTTCGAGGACGAAGGAGCGCCCTCAATGAAGCAACCAAAACTGAATAGTTGTGGATGGACGAGTCAGTCCTGGCGCCGTGAGACGCGACAGAGCGGCTGTTGTAAAAATTCGCGATTAGCTTGTGGCTGTTAACCAGGGTGGCGAGCCGAACCGAAAATCAGAGCGAAGTCGTTCTTTTTAACTGAACCGGAACAAGACTAACCGAAATCAAACATTTGATATTGAACCCGAACCGAAACGGAACCGTAATCTCATGTGGCGGTTACCGATTCATCGGAAACGTTTCGGCGTAATGAAATGTGAGACGCGCCTTCCTGTAAGTGGCGGCGCGAGGTCAATTAAATATTCGCGGCGGGGGCGTCAGCTGCTCAGTTTTGACTAAACAAACGACAGCGACGACATAGAGACAGCTCAATAGTAGTGCAACAAATAAGTATTAGTATTTCACGTTTATGTGCAGCACAAATTGGCGTCGGCGAGTCGGCGTGGAGGCGTACATATAAAAACAAATCTGACTAGGCTGAGAGTCTAAAAAAACTATTCTTTCTGCGCGCGCGCGCACGTGTGTCTTTGTGTGTGTTCTCCTGCTGCTAAGAAATATTCCTCAAGGAAGGAAAACGCAAACATAAACGTGAAAATAAAAAAAAAAAAATTGGAAGATGTTTACAAGTCTCTGTAGTGCGAAATAAGAGTGCTGCTCTTGAGGAGGAGGAGGGGAGGATACGGAGAGAAAGGTATGCCCTTCCTCCTCTCCTACTCCCATTCTTTTCTGCTCCTCCTGGTCCACCCCTCCTTTCCTCCTAATCCTCATCAACCTCCTCCCCCCCTTTTCCCTATCTCCCCACCTCGTCCCCCTCCTCCTTGCTCCTTTCTTCCTTCTCCTCCTTGTCCTCCTCCTCTCCCTTCCTCCAACAGTTTCCCTTTCTAAATTTAGCTGGAAAATTGACGCCACGTAACATCAACACTAATCCAGTTTCCCCGCTCAATTTAGTGGTGAAAATGACGGCACATGACTTCGTGTCACGTCACCCATGAACAAATCCAGTTTTTCCGCTAGATTTAGCTGGAACATTGACGTAAAGTAACCTCATCACCAATTCAATTTCCCGCTAAGTTTAGCGGAGCGGCTACGCCGATGGCGACGGCGACGCCGCTATGCTCCGAAACGGGCGCCTAAAAAATGAAAGCCGCTTACAAATCTCTGTAACGCCGAATTGGGGCGCAGCTCTTGAGGAGTAGGGAAGGGTACTGAGGGGGGTCACGTCACCTGCGGGTAGTCACGTGACCCCGGGGGGTCACGTGATCTCGGGGGAGGGGGGGGGGTCACGTGACCTCGGGGGGGGGGGGGGGGGTTCACGTGACACCCCCCCCCCCCCCCGGTTACGCCGACGCCGACGCCGCTCAGGCTGGAAACGGGCCCCTAAGAGCTGCGCTCTAAAACTACGCTCTAAAACAAAAAGTTGACGGCTGTCGGCGCGTTTGTTCCGCGGTGGCGAAACCTGTAGATGCCAAGAGCCAAGCCGCGACTAGCTCGACACTTCGGCGCCGGTCCCCGGAACACTAGTCGCCCAAAGACCTGGACGCTGCTTGACGTAATTTTGTGTGTGTGTGCGTGCGTGTGTGCGTGTGTGTGTGTGTGCGTGCGTATTTTTTTTACAAACAGCAAGTCGCCCGTTGTATTGTTTTTCCTTTTTGTTTTAATCGTATTTTGATAGGCCTTCGCTGTCTTTCTCTTCAACTCAGTCGTTCGCGGAAGTTGTCCGGGTATGCGTTGCATGTAATTTGCCGTTCCGACCTGAATGAGCGTCGTACCGGCGTGCGGTCGTGTGTCAGTACTGCGTGATATCCGTTGAAGGCCCCCTGCTAGCATTCCTACTGCGCTGGATAAAGTTATGCATGTATTTGTGTAACAATTCAATGCAATTCAATTTTTATTTCAAATCAAGTCATATAAAATAAGTAGCTGGCCCACAAAAACAGCATTCTGCTTGTATGCGGGGCCATGTGACCAAACAAAATACATGCTGTTTACAAAAACACTGAGCGGCTGCGGAGTGTTTTTAGTTTAGTCTGCCAGAGTATGGCGACAATGTCTCCATACCCAGGCAGACTAAACTCCTGCTTTCTAAAGAACGACTAATTTGTTTTTGTGGGTGGTTTGCGAGTATGGTGCGTGCTACCGTTACGGTGTCACTGTGTATGCTGGCTAATTGACTTCACATGTGAGTACTATTGGTAAACTTTAGAACTGTTTCCAAGCGCATGTATCACCACGTAACTTTCATTTAACGGTGCTTGCTTTAAACATATAAGATCACGAGACGAAATGAAGCATGTATTTGTTTTACTGTCCTCGTTTCCGCAGCACGGCTTCTGCTAGCCTAATTTTTTTAATGCAGATGACGCCGTGCTGAGGTAACCTTTTCTTCGTAACGATAGGAGGCTCGGACTTATTTTTATAAAAACGGTTTTAAATGATTCACGATTGATGGAACCGCTAGCCGAACCATTATTGTAATAGCATCACTGAACCAGAACCGAACCGGAACAAAACTCAGTGCTACTGAGCCCTGTTGGAGCCGAGGGTGGAAGACAAGGCAGAGGGCACGTGACAGGCGGTCGGTGGAGAAGATACGAGCTGGCGCGAGGCAGTGCGTGCTGAGCGAGGCTAGAGCTGGGCAGGAACGATGGAGCTGGTCCGCTTGGTCTGGCGCATGGTGAACCCCGGAGCGGTTCACCAGCGAGGTTTGGAGCAAGACCGGTGGAAATGGCGATCCCTGGCCATACCGACCTGGGCCATGACGATCCCGGGGTGGTTCCGCAACGAGACTCGGATTATGATAGCCCGGGACAGCCAGCCTACGCAGCGCTCCGTGGGAAGGGCGATCCGCAGGCCTGGACACGGACTCCGACTGCGAGCTCTGATCGACGGGCGACAGCAAGTGTCGGCGGGCCCGGACTGCCGGCTCTTGAAGACGGGCAGCGGGAGGTACAGTAGACACATTCGCTGTCTTCTCGTCGTGTTATGTCACTTCCTGGGTGACGAACGGAGCGCATACCGATCGGGTGGCGGCGATAATTAGTAGGGCGACCTCCATAGAGAACCCCACATCGAAATGGCGCATCCAACGTGGTGCCCGTTCGATATGCCTCTGCTTCTCTAACGCTAACGACGCCCGTTGAGACAAAGTATGTTAGAAGTTTGGCGACTTGTCTCACAGCAGAGCTCAGGAGGTGTCTCCTGGAATCGAGTACATAAAAGTGCTCGAAGGACGAGGCTACGGACGCGCTTTCTCGGGTACCCCAGAATAGTGGTTGGCAGGAGGTGATGCAACCGGGGGGAAGACGAGGAGCGCTGTTAAGATGTAAGAAAGTCGTCTTCGGAGGCAGATGAGAGGCAGGGCATGTTCGCTGGAAGGCAGGAAAACAACTGGCAGGAGAGGAAACAGCTATGACTCACTGCAGATTTAAGATTTAGGCTTGGGGTGATGTGGTAAGCAAGTAAGCGCTTGCCGAGGCCCGGGGTACAGATGGCTTTTGTCAGTGGGTGTCGAAAAGATTGCGGGGATAGCAGTTGACACCGGGGACGCTGGCAGGCGAGTTGATGAGCACTATGATTTGTAACTGCTGGGTGTAGCTTTTTCGCGTCATTCCAACAATCGAAGAAGGGCAGAGGAACGGCTCTCCCTTCAGGGAGGTCGTCCCTATAGAAAACTACAGAGCCGACTTAAAGGATGCTTTTGCAACTTCACTCTGGTTGGACGGGGCAGTGACAGCAAGACTTTTAATAAGTTATGTCGCGTCACGACCTGGCCGGAAATGAGGCGGTAAACATTTAGGCGGGTTTGTAGCTGTCCAGCTTGCATTGATGCGTGAACGGTACAAGCGGGCTTGCTCGCTCAGCTGCCGCCATTTCCGAGGACCTATCAGTCCCTAGAGCTTGTATGCACGTGGACGGAACGGGACGCTGACGCTTACATCGAGTAGCACATGGTATACGTAGTCGTTGCGAAACGCGGGTATTGTATATGGCCATCCCGCCGCAGGCCTAGGATCCCTTCGCTTGCGCAAAAGAGGGACTAGGTTTACACCATTGTTAACTAGTCCTGAGGGAAACTCACTCCCTGAGGAACGCAGCTAATGGTTTTGACGCATCGCTTGCTCCGACGTGAGAGGGCCATAAGAGGTAAAGACGCGAGCATCGTGTCTTACTTCTAGGCTTACTCAACGAGATTCAAACGAAGAGTCTTGCCCGGTTCACATCGTTGATTTGAAAGGATCCATCGTCGCGATGGGGAAGACGATTAACATGAGGTTGCTGAGGACACGAGAAATCCCCTGTTCCTGGCGGCCCAGGAGCGAGCTCTGGATTGCGGACTCGCCGAGTTACTCGCATGGTACATGAACCCGTCGGCAAGCAATTTGGCGGTGGAGGCTATGGCCACTGCCACAATCTGCGGCAGTGGCCATAGCCACTGCCGCAGAATTTGTTCGTTGTCTGTTGTTTTAACAGTTTGTTCTGCGCAAAATGGCTTATTGGAAAGACGGCCATAGACGGCGTAACCGAGGACGCCCACCGGGTGGAAACACGGGCCTATTCTATTTCCCAAGTGCTCAGGGTGGCTGACCCTTGTTCGGCCTGACGAACGGTTCAGGCGGGCAGTTCTAAGCCCGCCGCGACCTCTAAGCAGAACGTGGCAGGTCCGTTCGCGTCGGGGAGACCAGATTAGAGCAGTCCCCCTGCTGCATCGCGGTAAGTGGGACAGCGAGCAACGGACAGGTCGGCATTGTCTGCCGGCTTCGCTAGAAGAGCCAGCTGATGCCAGCAGCAAAAAAGACCGACGCTGAGGGTTACCCACCACCACCTACGCCGCTTTCGGACGCTGCAACGTGGCCACTCCGGCAACAACGACAGCGGCCGCCTCTTTGACACCTCACACGACGCCGACCAGAGTGTCCACCTGTCTCCTCAGTCCATCGACGAGGAAGAACTCCTCCCTGAGGCCCATGAAGTCCCGTGTATCGGACGTCCCCCGAAGTCCGGGCCTAGAGGGGGGGGGGGGGGGGGGAGTGTGGGAGAAAAGTGTGGAAGACGAGGCAAAGGGCACGTGAGAGGCGGTCGGCGGAGAAGACACGAGCTAGCGCGAGGCAGTGCGTGCTGAGCGAGGCTGGAGCTGGGCAAGAACGATGGAGCCGGTCTGCTTGTTCTGGCCCACGGCGAACCCCAGAGCGGTCCTCTAGCGAGGTTTGGAACAAGACCGGTGGAAACGGCGAGCCCTGGCCATACCGACCTGGGCTATGACGATCTCGGGGTGGTTCAGCAGCGAGACTCGGACGATGATAGCCCGGGACAGCTAGCCTACGCAGCGCTGGCGTGGGAAGGGCAAACCGCAGGCCTGGACACGGACTCCAACTGCGAGCTCTGATCGACGGGCGACAACAAGGGTCGGCGGGCCCGGACTGCCGGCTTTCGATGACGGGCAACCGGGAGGTGCAGTAAACCCATTCGCTGTCTTCTCGTTGTGTTATGTCACTCCCTGGGTGACGAGCGGAGCGCATACCAATCGGGTGGCGGCGATTATTTGTAGAGCGACCTTCATAGAGAACCCCACAACCCAAACCGAGCTGGATTAAATACCGGTTTGACCTGCTGCTCTTAACCCCCCGCTTACGTTTACATTTTAAGGCAGGTTCCATAATATTCTGCTATATCCCTTATACTGGCGCCGTATACCGTTTGCACTTTGTCAGCGGTTTTTAATTCTTGCCGCAGTGCGTGAAGATTTGGCGCAGGTATACGTGGCGTCGCTTCTAACACGCACTAGCGGTGCTGTTCTGCAAGTAGTCGAAGCAGAGAGAAAGGTAGCTTCTTGTTGAGCCACGCACAAACTAGACATTGTAATTGACCCGTTTGCAAGAAAATGGGTGGTTTTAAGTTTTGGCGTGCGCTGCGACTCGCAACACTTTTACGCTTGAACACGCGATCGACGTCTTTAGTGACACCGAGTGATACGAAGTGCGTGGTGCGATAACCCTTCGGCTTAATAAAATTAATGATTTTGAGATTTCGTGAAAGCCACTGGTTCCCCTCGGGGGAGGGGAACCAGTGGCTCCCACAATCCAATTCCCCTTCTTAAAACATTTGGCACCCCTTTCGGAAGAAGGAGCGCCGGCTCTCAAACCCCAAAATACAAGGCCTGCACGCTGACGGCACGGGTGTCAGTCGTGCTTACAAAAAAAAAAAAAAAAAAAAAAAAAAAACTTGTATGGGGGGCTTTGGCAGTCCCCGGAACTGCTGCCGTAAACGTTCAACATACAGCAGTTCACGACGCACTCGTGGGGCGATGCACTCCGGTGCCGTCGAATAAAGCCAAGGAAAGTTCCTTGATCTCAAACGAACGAAGGGTCAGACAGGAAGTTCTTCCTCAACACCGAGCGACACTCACTGGGAACGTTGCTCGACTCACGCTGCTTGTCGTCGACTCGTTGTGGGCCGGCCTCCGTTGAAGCCGACATGGTGACGCGCGCAGAGCCTGCCATGGCCACTCCGGACATGGTTGGAGGTGACCGGCGGCGAGGGAAACGCCGGCCACTGAAGTCGAAGGCGCCCCTCGGAGCCGGCATCAGGTGACGTCCCTGACCAGGCCCGTATCAAGAAGCCTGGTTCAGCTGGGCGCCTCGGTGAGGTCCGACGACAGAAGGACGACAGCGGCCATCTTGCCTCGGCCGGAAGTCAGCCCCCCCCCCCATTTCTGCTGCTCCTGGCCGCCGTTGGGTGCGGCAGCGTAAGCGATGACGCACATCCGGCAGGTCCCACCCGGTCGCTCGGCGTTTCCCCCGTCCCCCCGCTGTCGCACGTAGTTGGGGATGGTAGGGAACAGGGGGACACGAACATCTCCCTCAATGACGGGAAGAAGAGCCCACGCAGCCCCCCGCAAACATCTCTTCGCCTTCTCCAGACCCGCAGTACGGCGAGGGCGAAGGGAGAGATCATCGTTTTCGGGCGTCACACTGCCACCGAGGGGAAGCAATGGTCCCGGAGAACAGGTTTTGGCCGAGCCCTTATAGTATCTAGACTCGGCTGCCTACGTACATTAACTGGCCTACCGCAGGGTGGGAGGCTCAAGTTCGAAGGCAGGCCACGCGGTGCTACTAACAGAATTAGATGGCACCCTGCGTACGCAAACTGAAGTCGCCGGGAAGTAAGCCCGCGACTCTCCGCTGCCGGCGGCGGCTGCACCACGAGCCGGGCCGGGGACTGCGAAAACAACTAACTCCGTAGAGTCTTCGAGCTGCACGCATCCCTCTACTGTGTTGTGACATTCTTATAACGGAAAGACGTTAATGTCGGAAATCAGCAGTAGCTCAAAGGTGTCAGCAAAACAAATCTATCCTGAAGAAAATCCTCGCGCCAACCACAATACAAGTGGCGTACAGCGCGCGCGCCCACAGTATAAAAACTGCGTCTGGACGCCGGCGAATGCGTAGCCTACGGCTCCGGAGCCCGTCGGTAGCATTACGAGCTACTTGGCGACGTTAATGGAAGACGCACCGACCGACTCCCCCGGAGGGCCTGACAACTCAGTGCCAAAGAAACGTGCATATTTACAAACACAGATTGTCCCGTTGACCCATAAGAAGCTCTTCGCTGCTAACAACATTCGTCGCGACGCCCACGGACTGAAAAAAACCATTTGAAATTCAAACGGGTGGCAAACTGGTTGCCCGTTTGAATCAAACCTGTCGATCCGTTTGGATCAAACGTGATTATGGGATACGGGTACCCGTTTGGAAACGGTACCCGTTCGAAACGGTACCCGTTTGATACAGGTGCCCGTTTGATACGGGTGCCGTATGGTACGAGTACCCGTTCGACATGGCACGTGACCACACGTTTGAACGTGCCCTTCGAAATGGCAAATTATGCGCTAGCCCTAAATGGGTATCGTCTGGGAGGTTGGTTATCTTAAACATATTTAAGACGTCCCGAAACTCATAAACGTATTTATAACATGGAGAAAACACGTAGAACAAATACACTCGCGTAGGTGCTTGTAAGTGGACAGGAAAACCGACACAAGAGATTGTTTTCAATTCTCCTCGAAGTTTATTACCTCTTCTGTAGACAAGTACAAACGTGCAAGCGATCTGTGAACACTATACAGGTAGACTTTCGGGGCAATTATTCTCCTGGCTGCCGCGCGAATAGGCGCTGCATAATTATTTAGATAATTTAGAAGAGTACGCGTTGAAGAACGGTCAATCGTTGCCAACACGTAGGTTGCAGTGCACTTACCATAACAGTAGCGGACTTGAAAGAGGTAATCCGTGATATTTGTCGACACGGTCAAAGCAGGACAACCACACAAACACAAACGAGAGGGAACGGCTCCTTGGAAGTTTCAACACGATGCGGCGCACAAGCTGTCATTTGCCGAACCCAACCAAACCGCGAGAATTTGCGACTTCTTTGAAGAATCGCTCGTTGCCAACATACACGTGGGTCTTTTCGAACACTAATAGCTTTGGTGCACATCCAATACGTTGTCGAGACATCCCAATAAGACCGCAGGGTTAGGCGACAGATTGAAGCAGGTAGGACGAGCGAACTTCGAGCAGCAACTGACAACAAGCAGACAAAGAAAAAAGCGGCTGCAAGGCGCGCCCTTCCGGATCTCGATGCTTATCAGCGTGTAGCTCGCGCGCTGCTGTGGGTCACGTGACAGGGGTGACAAGAGAGGAGGGAGGGGGCGAGGTCAAGGCGCTGGGACCACCGGGACAGCCCCTCTCCCTCTCCCCAGGCATTCCAGGGAGATGCGTTTTTGTAGTCCCGAAGAACAAACGCGCGCGCGCTCGCGCGCTCGAACTTTGGAAATGGCGGCGGGGCTGCCAGAAGCTCGGCTTGCGCCCGAGCGAAGAAAGAACTCAGCGCAAGCTCGTAGTTTGAGTGCTGCAACAGCGGGCGTGCTCTCGCAATGCTCGATGTTCTTGCAGCCGCGTGTACGCGTGCTACCTTCGCTGCGTCTTGAATTAAAGTGAAACGGAGTCTAGACGTACATTCCTTCACGCAGTCGCGTCTTCTGCGAGAGAGATTCGAGCTGAATAAGTAAATTGAGGCAACAAAGATGGACAAAGTATTAAAGGTCTGTCAAAAATATCGGCTCACCAACGTCGCGCGTTTACGTAAAAAAAAAAAAAAAAAAAAGGTGTTAGTTTTAGTTGCAGTATATTCGAAAATCAGCGCAATTGAAATATAAATATAATTACTTGCATTACGCGGACGATCTGAAATCGATGAACCGGCGCTCCCAGCCTTCCGGAAAACATTGGCTGCCACGGCTGAAACGCTAGGCGTGCCCACGCCGCCGATCTGTACGTTCAATATCAAACGGGCTCCGGAGAGCCGTTTGATTAAACCGGTGCAGTTTGCAACATGGTCGCCGGTTTGAGCAAACGTGCGACAACTTTGCCCAAACGAGTCGCCCATTTGCCCAGACGAGCGACCCGTTTGCCAAAAAGGTGACCGTTATGGCTCATACGGGGGACCCCTTTGAGCCATACGGGCGATCCCTTTGACAAACTGGTGACCAGTATGGTTAAACGGTTACCGGTATGGACCCGTTTATTTTCATATGGGCGCCAAATGGTTTTTTTCAGTAGGGGGGTCAGCGCAACGCGATTTCCGTGCCACAAAGGCTCCGAGGATGCCGCCAAAGCGAAAACCCTCTAACTAGGTGGGGGTTGGCAGCGAAGTCGGCAACTGTCAGGCAGTGGGGGACTGTTGCTAGCGACGCCCATCACCAGAGGCGACAGGTACGATAAAGCGTCTCCTGCGGCAAGACAGGAAAAGAGAATGAACGAATCGCGACTCACTCAGGTTTCCCGGCTGGCACTTGGTTATAGCACCCAAATCCGGGCACCTACGGGACCCGCATCATGGCGGCACACAAAGGGAGCCGGCCTCACCGAGGAAGCTCCACCATCTTGGCTGCCGCGGCAGAGCAGTGCCACGACAACAATAGTGCCATGGCACCGCGTTGGGCGCCATTTTGGGGGGAATAAAGGGGGCAGATTACGTACCTTTTAAGTCCGGGGACCGGTCCGGTGCTCAAAAAGGAATCCGATGCCCGCCCCACACTCTTAGAAAAAAGGGGACCAGAAGGAGGTAACAGACCACCTTTACCACCCTCCTCCCGGCCAGGGGGGAAGCGCTCCGCTTGTTACCTCCTCAGGCGCAGCGGACACTAGGAATGCGGTGCTATAAGGGGAAGTTCGCCTCGAAGGGGCACCAAAGAGGTAAATATTACCTCCCAGAGGGTGCACGTGTTCGAGCACTGCCAAAGCCTGGGCGCTTCGATTGGCTGTGGAAAGGCGCAAACCAGTTCGCTAATTGGTCTCCTCGTATGACACGTCATTCTTCGCGCATGCGTGGGAGAGCTCTCGCCCGGCCGACCGGGAGCGTCGGCGCCACAGGTCGGCGCCTTCCCCGTCGACGCTCCCGGTCATAACGGCATAACGGTCTTTCTTCTCGAACGTTTGACGGAGGCGTCCCTGCGCAGGAACGTTCCTTATTGTTCTGTTCGGCTCAGTCTCTTCTTACGAGGTCACTGAGAGCACTGCATTGACTTCAGTCGAAGATCCAAGTCGTGTGCACCGTATGCAGGTAAGGAAATATTCTGCGCGGGCGGCAGTTGGCGTCGGTTATGACCGCCCGGGAAGGCGACCTCCGTCTTCCTTAGACAAAGGCTTGGCGGACATGTTGGCACGTTTGAAGGCGTCGAGCGTTCGATAAAATTAGTGTGTGGCGCGAACGCAGACACGGTTTAGACCATCGAAATTCATAAAGAGCAAGAACAGAAATGACTGTCGCTTGCACTAGCGCATATTTAGAAGGTTGACATTCGCTAACCAGTGGCGTAACCAGCAGTTTTTCCCGGTGTATGTGTGTGCGGGTGGAGGAAGGGGAAAGCGGCGGTTCGGCGAGCCGGGCGGCCGGGCGACAAGGCGCCTTTTGAATCGGGGGTCGCCCAGGTTTAAGGCGTGAGGGGGTAGGAGGTTTTCTCTTTTTGGGGCCGTTGGTGTGTCGCGTCGGACGTTAAATTGAGGATCTGATCAAATATTTGAAAATCTCATAAGGTGGTTGGTGTCTTTTTTTTTTTTCGCAGAGCAGTAGTCGATCAGGCATTCATTGGCGGCATCGGCCAACAGGCGCGATTAATTCTCAACGTCGTTGATATTTGTAAAAGTCAGTGTTGAACACTGATTTTTAATAGCAACGTTTTTGTTTGTTTGTTTTTAATTTAACGAGGTTTAATAAATAGTTTGGCAAAATGTCACGTTATGAAATACCGAATATAAATGTCTGAGCTAATTATTCGTGCGCTTCACAAACATTAACAGTAGTATATTACGGAATGAGGTCATGAAGGTGTTACCGGCAGCGAGCCTAGCAATTATATTGTCTTGGCATTTTCTTTGTGTGTGATCAGGCATTTCTAAAACATCATTCAGTAGGCGAGTTAGATATAACTCAAGTTTGCATTATTTGAAGTTGATTGAATATATTTCTTTCGTCCTGCGGCAACGTTGTAGGGTGATTTCGTCGAGGGTACTGGATGTCTGCTACCTTGGACTCATCTCGTGACAGTTCTTAACACTGTTAACTGCAGGTAAGCGTAGTTCGATATTTTATTCTGATTTTCTAGTTCCCATTTGTGCACTTGAAATGGGGCTCTTGATCTTTATGTTTATTTTGTGTGTGTGCTGTTTGTTCATTTCCGAGAGAAAATTGAGGGTATTTGGAGTAAATAAATTAGGGTAAGACACACAAGGCGTTTGAGTGCGTCTCTTTCGGTGTTCTTTTTTTGTGTTTTCGTCCTTGTGCGCTATTCTTCTCATGTCTAAATAAAACATACATTGAATTTTAATCAGGCAAATCACTTCGGCAAAAATATTTACATATTTGCCGAAGTTCGACATTCGGCAATTAGAAATTATTCGTGCGCTCCGCAATCATTAAAAGTAGTATATTACGGAATAAGGTCATTAAGTTGTTGCCGGCAGAGAGACTAGCAATTATAATGTCGTCATGACTTTTTTTTTGTTTTTTTGTTGTGCGTGTGATTAGGCTTCTTTAAAAGTCTAATCTTTCAGTAGGCGCGTTAGGTATGGCTCAAGTTTGCATTATTAGATGTTGATTGAATATATTTCTTTCGTCCTGCGGCAACGTTAAGTGCAGGGTGATTTCGTCGAGGTTACTGGATGCCTGCTACCTTGGACAAATCCCATGACAGTTCTTAATACTGCTTACTGCAGGCAAGCGTAGTTTGATATTTTATTTTGATTTCCTTGTTCCCATTTGTGCACTTGAAATGGGGCTCTTGATCTTTATGTTTATTTTGTGTGTGTGCTGTTCTTTTCATTTCTGAGAGAAAATTGAAGGTATACTTGGAGTAAATAAATTAGCGTAAGACACACAAGGCGCTTGAGTGCGTCTTTTTCTGGGTTCTTTTTTTTTGTGTGTGTGTTTTCGTCCTTGTGTGCTGTTCTTCTCATGTCTAAATAAAAGATACATTCAATTTTAAATTTTAATCTGGCAAAGTTCTTCGGCAACAAAATTTACATATTTGTCGAAGTTCAACATTCGGCAGTTAGAAATTATTCGTGCGCTTCGCAAACATTAATAGTAGTATATTACTGAATAAGATCATTAAGTTATTGTCGGCAGAGAGGCCAGAAAGTATATTGTTGTCTTGGCATTTTTCTTTTTTGCGTCTGATCAGGCATTTTTAAAAGCTGATCATTCAGTGGGCGAGTCAGATGGCTCAAGTTTGCATTATTTGAAGTTGATTGAATATGTTTCTTTCCTACTGCGTCAACGTTGTAGGGTGATTTCGTCGAGGGTACTGGATGCCTGCTACCTTGGACGCAACTGCAGGTAAGCGTAGTCAGATATATTATTTTGATGTTCTTGTTCGCATTTGGGCACTTGAAATGAGGTTCTTGATTTTAATATTTTCTTTGTGTGTGTGTGGTGTTCGTTCATTTTCCAGAGAAAATTGTGGGTATACTTCAAGTAAATAAATTATAGAGTAGGACACACAAGGCGCTTGTGCGTGTCTTTTTCGGTGTGTTCTTTTTGGGTATGTTCTTTTTCTTTGTTTTCGTCCTTGTGTACTGTTCTTCTCATGTTTAAATAAAACATACATTCAATTTTAATCTGGCAGAGCACTTCGGCAAAAATATTTGCATATTTGCCGAAGTTCGGCAGTTAGGGTTGGCGGTCATGTGGGTCTGCTGTGGTGCTGAGTAGCTAATGTAGTGTAGCGCTCTGTGGTGTACGTTCTTCCTCTGTCCTTGTCTTAAAGCGCACTCATGTTTTTTCACGTACAATACCAACTCGCCCAACAATCAGCACTTGTATATACTAACCTGCTACAGTAGTTGTACCCCTTTGACTAAGATTTGTTAGTCTTCTAAGTAAATCGGGGTGACACATTTAAACATGACCGGCGAATACAAAGTGCTTACTAATCTACGATTACCACCAGCCATGTGATAATTATAGTCAGTGGTGGTTAGTCAACAGTTAAACTAGCCACGTCTGGTAAGTATGGTTGATGCTTTATAATGCTAGAATCAGTAGCCCATCAAATGCTCAAAATGCGTCTTACAAAAATCTAATATTTCTTCACAGTTTATTTAAATTGGGGATGATATGTTTCAACTTCATATCACATGATTTCCACATTTTTTTGGTTCCAGCCAAGCGGTGCAATCTACCCGGTGGCTGTCAGCTCAAGCCTAAGTAATCCTGAGGCGCCCAGCGATGTGGCAGTGGAGGGAGACCTCGAAGCCGCGTCGCCTGCTGAGGCAGTCCTGGTTGCATTCTGCCTCTACTTCATCTTTGACTACACGTATCATCACCAGTTCAGGCGCAGATTCATTGCACTAGAGTACTTAATTGATCTGAAACACTCAAATGTGGAGTCACGTGCAACGAATTGCTTTCGAACCTAAACGAAATGCCAAAAAGTAGTTTCTCTTTTAATGCCTTTTTATGCAGGTTTAGGAATTTTTTTATGTCACTTGTTTAATGCTTTTTTTTTTTTGTCTGACATAAGGCAGGATGGTTGATTCTGAGAGTTACAGAAGGTCAGTGATATTGCTTTAGAGTCACATTTTTGTAATTTCCGAACTCACAGCTTTTTCCTTTGTGCAGCATTGGCATACTTAATTTATTTCAGTGTACTTCATACTTGGTGCCTCAAAGCATTCGAGGGTTGTGGTTCCATGTTCACACTGATTTGTGCTTGCAAGGTTTAAATACAGCTCATTAGCAGCAGGAGATACAAGCCCTTTCTTCTTTCCACATTGGAAGAGCAAATCCCGGAGTCTGCTTTCCTCTACTCCAGCGTTCATTCCACTACTGTGGATAGGACGGGCATAGTGTACTGCTCTCCTTGAGTTGCAACGTACTAGTCATTGCTAGTCGTGTATTGGTTTGTATTGCTGTTTGCAATATATGTGATAAAGAATCTATTTGATATCACAGTGCGTTCATTTTGATTCTGGTTTGTACAAAACTCAGTCATTTGAGTTCACCCCAGTGAAGCTTCGCTATTCCAAGCAGTGTTCCAAGCATTCACTGTTATTTTCCGGGTAGACACCGATTGTTTATGTACTTTTTGTGATAATTTTATTGACTGTCGCGAACTAGAGCCCCGAAAGTGTTGTTCCAGATGCCTTTATTGCGCTTAGTGGTTTCATCTTAGAACTTTTATAAGATGTATAGTCATGCCATTGATTTTTATGCCATTTTGTCTGTGACAGCCACAATAAAACATTGTCATTTACTTTCAGAACTAGGCCGTCTTCATCTATTATGAGGCCCACCATTGAAACATGTACTATCACACCCACAAAGGGCCATAGTACCTTGTTTTAGGGGGCAAAAGTGATTCCATCAAGTGTACATTTAACCTGTATTAGGGGGTGAACTGGGCCAGTTGGTTGCTGTTGTACATGATGGGAAAAACAGCTCGGAAATCGCGGACTACGAAGAACAAACACGACAGGACAGCACTGTCCTGTCGTGTTTGTTCCTCGTAGTGCGCGTTTTCTGAGCAGTTTTCCTCGTCGTGTACATTTAACCGCAAAGTGGATTATAGTTCCCTCCAAAAGGAGGTAAAAGCAGCGCCCTCAATTACGTCGTCTTACCTCTCAAAAGGGTTGAAATTACCCCCTAAAGGAGGTAAAGGCTGACCCTGAAAGGATGCACTTTTAACACCAAAAGGAACTAATGTTACCTCCAAAAGGAGGCAATGTTGCACCCTAACCAAGGAGGTAAGTTTGCACCCTCGTTGCAGGCGGTAACGTTACCTTCAAAAGGGGTTGCCCTGTGTGCTCGTCTTTTTCCCCCCTCAAGGAGGGTACTACAGTACCCTTTTTTTTAAGAGTGCACCGCGCGGCCGACGGCTACCAGCGAGGGCGGTCGCCACGCCGGGTTCGGCCAACGCTATGCCACCAACGGTGATCCCGGTATCCAACAGCGTTTATTGAGTACCAGGGGTCCCCAAAAGACACTGCGGTCAAGCGAGCCGTGCACACTGTGTGCCCGCAGCGCCCGCCGACCTGAGAGCCAAAGGGGTAATTGCGAGCGGAGTCATCGCCGGTCGGACGAGCTCACGCCGCTACCCGTCGTCGCAGGAGTTCGGGGCCAGGGCTCTTGGCAGACGGACGCCCACTAGGAGGAGCGGACGCCGACTGTTAGAGCCAGGGGAAACGCTAGCGTTGAGTCATGGTCGGACGAGCTCACGCCGCGACTCGACCCGTCGCCCGGAGTCCAATCCAAGACTCCTCGACCACACGGCCGTCCACTCGGAGGGCAGGCCCGACTCTCGCGCTATCTTGCTGTTCCCCCGAAATAGGGGAGACGCGCGGAGGAGTGCGAGAGAGTAAAGGTCTAATCACACGATGCATTTTGTTGGCGAATCTTGAGTCGCGAAACTAGGTTTCGGGAAACAAATTCCCCGTCTGAACGCGACCGAAAAAGTGGCGCGTCTCCGTAAAACGTGGCTCGTCTTCCTCGCTTCTGGAGCAATTTTTCGCTGAAACCTCGCCGAGGCCTGTCAATCACCCGAAGGAGAAACGCGGGCGCTGCCAATAGCCGCTCGACTTCGCTATGTGACGTCTGTCCTTCGAGGAGGAGCGAGCTTTTGGAGGAGTCTGATTTTCGGCCGATTCCGTATCCCAGCCAAAGCCGAAAGAAAATAAACAAACATGGCGAGCGACAAGCGGAGAAGCGGTGCGTACGGGCGACGAGTCTTGGTCCTACTCGGTTGCAGGTGTGTGAACGGCGCCTACAGTACGGGTTGGTGGCGCGGTGCAGATTGATCAATAGTCGCGACGAGTGCTAGCACCGGATATAAACCTGGTGACTGTGAATAACTTTTTTTATTAGCAGTGCAAACATGTCCGAAATGCTTCGAGATCACCTGCCTGTTCTGTGACGTTCGCGGTCTTTCCCGGGTTTGGCAGGACTAGTAAACGCAGTGAGCCGAATCAGACAAAGTTCATTGGGTGGTATTAATAAAACAGACTGTCTCTTCACACTCTGCGTGCTTCCTATCACTTTGATGCGAAACGCTTGGTATTTCCGGTGCAGATGACAAGGTTTGGCGAAATTCTCGTGAGTAAATACGTCACCGGTTTCGCCCGTCAAACTCCACGTGTGAACAGGCCGATTTCGCGAAATTATGGTTTCGCTAAACTGTGGCGCTTTGAAAAGATGCATCGTGTGAATAAGCCTTAAGCCAGCATGGTGGGTGCTCTCTCCAACACAATACGGAGCGAGCCGGCTCGAAGCGGGACAACTCCGGCCGGAACGTCCGCGACTTAAGCCTTCTCGAGGGAGGGGAACCAGTGGCACCCACAATTACGTACCTTTTATTTCCGGGGACCGGTACTCAAAGGGAAATCCGATGCCCGTCCCACCACGCGGCAGACGACTACCAGCGAGGGCGCTCGCCGCGCCGGGTTCGGCCAACGCCATGCCAACAACGATGATCCCGGTATCCAACAGCATTTATTGAGTACTAGGGGTCCCCAACAAGACACTGCGGTCAAGCGAGCCGTAAACGCAGTGGGCCCGCAGCGCCCACCGACCTGAGAGCCAAAGGTGTAATTGCGAGCGGAGTCATCGCCGGTCGGACGAGCTCATGCCTGTACCCTTCGTCACAGGAGTTCGGGCCAGGGCTCTCGGTAGACGGACGTCCACTAGGAGGAGGGACGCCGACTGTCAGAGCCAGGGGAAACGCTAGCGTTGAGTCATGGTCGGACGAGCTCACACCGCGACTCGACCCGTCGCCCGGAGTCCAATCCAAGACTCCTCGACCACACGGCCGTCCACTCGGAGGGCAGGCCCGACTCTCGCGCTATCTTGCTGTTCCCCCAAAATAGGGGAGGCACGCGGAGGAGTGCGAAAGAGTAGGTCAGTATGATGACGTACTCTTCCCGAGACGATGCGGAGCGACCGGGCTTGAAAGCCGTCTCGGCATCGCCCGGAACGTCCGCGGCTTACGCCTTCTCGGGGGAGGGAAACCAGTGGCTCCCACAACGTCTCTAACCTACGTTTATACACGAACTCATCTCTGTTACGTCACGGCACAGTGGTGGCGCGTCAGTCGCACTTCCGGTCGGGGACTGTGGGCAGAAGTCCCCATGCAGGCGTCTGTTCCTGCGTTGTTTTGAAAGGAACCAGACAAAAACCTGTTTTCTCGTCAAAACGCCGCGACTGGGGCCGTGCCAAAAGGGTCGAGAAAGGTTTGAAGGTCAGTTTTCACGTGCTCGGTTCGTTCGAGAATCTGGTTATGTGCCGTGAAAAGGGAAACGCAGACGCCGTCCGACAACGATCGGTTGGGCGAGAAGCACTTTGGGTTGAATTCACAGATACTTGTGGTCTTCAGATCTATTTGTTTTGTTCCAACAAGAACGCGAGAAAACCGTCAAGTTGTGCGCACCACCTGCGGACTACGTTCAGAGCGCCTTCAAGTTCAAACGGCCACCTGACTGTTCGAACTGTCGTCTGCTCTTTCAGACGTTTCTCCTTGTCGTCTGCTTTCTTAGACGACGCCGGTCCGTAGACCAAATGTTGGGCCGGTACTTGAGATAAGAAGTAAGTGCAGGCCTCAAAAGACTTCAATTTGAAGGTTGGTAAGCAGGCTCGATGTAAACAATGGATACAAAAAGATGTTGATCATTGTTACCAGCGGCCATCACCGACTTGTTATCTCTAATTCCCTTGGTCCCATTCCGCTTGCGATTTTCACTATCGACATCGACTACCTCAGCTACGGTTCACGCTTTTGCAGCCCGAGCGGCGTCGCCACCTAAAATAGCGAGCGAAATCGCACCATGCGAATCAAGCTTTAGGGTACATACTGCGGCGTCCACGCGGAATGAAGCGCCACATGTCACATTATTCACGCGAAGTTTTGCGGTGTAACGAGCCTCGGTACTTTCGCTGACGCCGCTAAAGTAGTCAGACATCACCAGGGAGACGTAGGATCAACAGTTCGAACGCGAAAGGGGGGAGAGGGACTCGCACCGACGCCGACAACATCGCCTTTCCATGGTTTGTTTATGGGCGACGGCGAGCTTCTTGCCCACACCCCCATCGCGCATGCGCGGTGCCGGTGGCGTCCGCTAGGGTCGCTCCGGTTTGTTTGTAAACATGAGTTCGTGTATACGGATCCCACCGAAAAGGAACCACTCACCCCATGCCATTTTCCACTGGGGAATCGTTTAACCTCCCTCCCTACCAGCTCAAGCTCGAAGCCAGCGACACCCTTGCACTGTCAATGGGTGACGGAACAGTTCTGGCGTAGCTAGGTGGCAAAAGAAGTACTTAACCAGCCTACGATCTTTATATTTTACTGTGCCGACTTGAATAAGGAAGCTTTGGTGTTGGTCTACCAACTTCTTCAGCCACGGCGACTCTCAAAAACCTGAGAAGTGGTCGTAATATTGATTTGACAAGATGGACACATCCGAGCCTGTATGGCGCGACTCCCCAATGGCACTGTCAATAATAATGCCGGTTCCACTATGTACATACCCGATGGAATACATCTACAAATAGCCTAAATGCTCATTTCAAGGCAGACCTGCACGTAACAAGTTGCAAGTAACGGATTACTTGTAATTAATTACATTTTAGTTTAAATTTTACCGTTTCAATTACTTCTTTTTGTGGTAGCGTTCCCTCTAATTTATTTACTATATTTATGTAACCCATGACAAGTAATCAAAAATATGCTTCTGAAAAAGCTAAATAATTGAGTTGAGTTTCGTTACGTAAAAAATTTATCGGTCTTCTTGTGCGTCACTCGTCAACGTCATACCACCGTTGGACATTGTTTTGACTTCTAAACAACTAAAAATATATATATATAAATATACTAGAGGTGTTAGAATGTCAACGCCCTCAGCGTCGTTTTGGCTGTCGCTGAGCGCTTCGCTTCCTAGTGGACTCCGAAGCGTCCGTCGAAGCGCTGCACAATCATATGAACTGGTACTCAAAGTGCGTTTTGTGCGCTGCAACACCACTCTTCTCTCAAGCCCATCCGTCGAGAGGGTCTTCAGCGTCGCGGCAGACATCTTCACCAAAAAACTCGGGGAGATGACTGGCGAGAAGTTCGAACGACAACTGCTCATGAAGCTTAACAAGATGTGAATGACAAAAAGAAACAAAATGTAACCACTTTGAACATATGTAGGAATTTCTTATTTCGTAATGAAAAGTTTAGAAAAGTAACATGAGAAGTAATAAATTACTTTCTGGTAATTTTTAAATACTTTTGTGATGCAGTAATTGATTACAGTAATCAGTTAAATTTTTAATGAAGTAATTGTATTGTAATTGGTTACTTTTTTCAGTTACGCGTATAAGACTTACGGGATGGGGTGTATGAAGAAATTTCAAATATCAACAACTCGCAATTTTCGGCCATTTCGTCCAGCAAGATGGTTTCAAGAAACTCCGGCGAAGTTCGCCAGACTGATCGAAATGAACATCACTTGTTTGTTGGTTGGTCGTTGGGAAGCAGAAATGACAGAACCGACAGAAATAAAAGGTAGCTCAGGCAGGTTTGTCCCCTATCGCCTCTACTTTTTATAATACACCTGAGCAGAAAGGAAAAGAAATGAGAAGAGTGCAATTTAGGTTTTGATGTGTCATATATGAATGTAGAGGGAAAATTATACCAAGTTAGACCAAGCATGTTTTACACAGACGACATTGTATTGTTAGCAGATAGCTGGGATAGGTTACAGGAGCTGATTAAGGTCTGAAGGGAGGAAGGAGACACTCTACGTCTGAAATTCAGTAGCGACAAGTCGTGCATAATGGTTACTAACATGAGAAGAGGGACCCGCTGAAAATTCAAGGCGTTTTAATAGAACACATAGAGAAGTATAAATACCGAGTAGTATGTCTGAATGAGGGAAAACAATACTTAGAAGTACAGGAAGAAAATATACTAAAGAAAGGAAAAAGGAACGCGTCAATTAGGAAGCATATGGCTCTATGGAATTACAATAGATATGACGTTGTTAGGGGAATATGGAGAGGAGTCATGGTGTCGGGGTTGCCTTTTGGCAATGCGGTATTATGCGTTAAATCTTAGATCCAATCGACTTTAGAGACCCGGCAGATGACTTTGGGCGGAGTGGCACTGGGGGCGCATGGGATTGCACCCAATGAAGGAGTGCAGGGAGACATGGGCTGGGATTTCTTTCAAGGCTAGAGAGACAATCAGTCAGTTGAAATCTGAACAAAGGCTAGACACGATTGAGGATACACAATGGGCTAGAAAAGTATATAAGCGCATGTACATAAAAAGTCTGAACACCAAATGAACAAACTGAACCGGAAAACTAAAATCCAAGCACCAACAATCAAGTGCTGCGGAAGAGCAGACTACATCTTTGAAGAAAAAAAAAGTAAAAAACGCCAAGAGAAGGATTCGGGAAGAAAGAATGCAGGAATTATTAGCTTTAACTATGTATAAGGGACAAAAACAGGAAATGAGGAAGGAACATTGGTATGATAATTCACTGGATAGCTCGTGTTTATTTCAGGCTAGAGCAGGAGTATCGAGAACTAGGACATATAGGAAAAAGTAGGAGGAAATGGATACGCGGTGTGTCGTATGTTAAGGGAGGACGAGACAATAGAACATGTGCTGAGGTGCACAGTGTCTGCTAGCGCCCTTCCGGAGGGGGCGACGGATTTAGCCTGAGCGCTGGGGTTCGCAGACAAGAATGGAAGAATAGGTGACAAGCGCATTTCTATAGAAAAAGAAGAGATTGGAAGACTGGCGGAAGTTATCTGGAAAGAATTGAATGTCGTGCAAATAACTCACACAGCTGGGGACATGCGGGAAAGAGAAAAATTCGGACTCCTTTCCGCGTGGTTTCGGCCCAATGTCTTAACCCTGTCTCCCGATGGGCGCGGTGCTGGGCTAACGCCGACTAGGTTTAACCAACAGAAAACTGGCGACTCCCTCTCCAGGGGAAGAGAAGCGGGTGATGTTTTTACTTTTTTTTTCCCCGATCCCCCACAGGTCATCCTTGTGATATCCCACACCCCCTGGTGATAGTTACAAAATTGCACAGGGGAAGCAAATTGGCCAAAGAAAGAAAATCATATTTTTGTTTTTATTTCTAGGCTAGCTGGCGCAAGCTACCGCCCGTAATAAAGGGTAGAGCGGGTAGCATTCATTCATCCATCCACCCATCGATCCGGTTGTTCGTAAAATATGACGTGGGGTTCGTCCCTTCGGGTCAAATCTAATCATACTTTTGCAAGTGCAAGGTGCTAGAATCCATTGTTTTGCAATAGAGAGTTTTAGGGAACTGGAATAAAACACGGTCGGTAAACCAAACGACCGGTACCTCGGATCGCGAGCTCGGAGCGATCGTTTTCTATGAAAAGCTTTTAGAAAACCGCGTCTGCAGACGATTACATACGATCGGTGCAGGTCGCGACCAGTGTCAACGGATATGCGCATGCAGTGGCTTTGTAAAATGGATAAAAAGGTGGCATGTTTTAACGCGATAGCGTTGATTGCCTCCATCGAATCGTAGCAACGGCTGTGGTCGGACTTAACGTGAAATAGATTATAGTCGCTAAGGGACTTTTTTAAAGCTGTTTTACTCTTTGTTAAGCACGTACCACCAACTCGCCCAACTTTTCACCATATTACTTAGGCAGGTTTTCGTATAAAATTGTCATGGTTAGTTTGAGTTAAACAAAGATGAAAGAGCGTGTTGGTGAAAATACAGGAGTCAAAGAAAGAATAAAAACACTTAAGGACAAGGACAGACAGCACAGTTCTTTCAACTAGCAACACACATTTACTGGTGTCTCCTTCAATAGTGCTATCTCCTTCCTAACGTTTGAGACTAAAGAGGAAGATGCGGAAATTAATATATATACACCCGGAAAAAAAGCACAAATTCACACCCTTACACTAGAAGATAAAGAATTCAGAAAGAAAGAAAAAAGAAAACACTACTGACAAATTGAGATAGAGCGCCCTTTGGCTAATCCAGCTCTGGTTTCAGGTAGTTGATCTCAATTCTGGACAAGGCGAGAGAAGGGGCAGCGATGTTGTGATCGTCATGGGCTATCTTGTATGCCTCAATGATCTCTCGGCCGAGCTTGTTCTTATGTTTGCCAATCGTGCAGGTCTCCTGGAACCGGGCTTCACAGTTCGTACAGAGGCGTTGATTAACCACTATTGGGTGAAAAGTGTCGTCCGAAGCACGAGAGACCTCGAGGACGTGCTCTCGTAGGCGGGTGTTAAGGCAACGACCTGTCTGTCCAATGTATCGGTCGCAAAATGAGAGAGGGATGGAGTATAGACGCTTTGCACACGCGCCAGAATACAGCCGCCATTGCTGACCTTCTGTTGTTTTACCGAGATACCGAGCCACTGAAATTGGTGTGGAGGAGCCTCCACAAAGGCCAATGCTGGGGAGAAAGACAGAATAAAATCTAGGATGGCAATGACCTAGCCTGCTATGGTAATAATGAAGGGAAGTAAACGTGAGAAGGGGAAACAAAAACTGAAGGTCAGTTATGGCGGCGCCCATGCACAACAGCTGCAAAGCGTCTATACCACCCCCTTTTCACAGGGAACGGTCTGATTAGCGTGTTTGATGGAACATTTTTTGAAGGATTCGTTATTGTTCAGGCGCCTGCACAGTTGTTTCAGGCGCAACTTGCACGAGAAGACAACTGAAACGTTGAAGCGCGCTGCAATTGCCTTCAGTCTGTGCGCCGAGTTGTGCACATAGGGAATGCAGATAACACGTGAAGGCTTACTACGTGGAGCACGGGGCCTTTGGGTGGCTAGAACTGACTGAACAAGAATGGTGCTCAGTAGACCTTGCGGATAACCAGCTCTGAGGAGACGTTCTTGTTTTTTTGCAACGTTCTTGTTGTTTTGCAAGCTTCAGCATTGCAAAACAACAAGAACGTCTCCTCAGAGCTGGTTATCCGCAAGGTCTACTGAGCACCATTCTTGTTCAGTTAGTTCTAGCCAGAGCCGTAAATGTAGAGGGTTTGGCCATTCGTTGGGAAGTATAGGAGACAAATGAGGGGGCGCTATTGGCCGAAAGCGGGCTGGGCGTGTTCCAGGGCGTCTTCAGAAATTCGAATGTGACCAACCAGAAGCCGGAAATAATACCCTGGCGGTGGTCGCGAAAAACAAACCTGATAATTGCATGGGAGTAACTCTCGATGGCTGAAAATATGGTACGCGTGATGTTTCAATCACGCTCATCCGAAATGATAGTGGAAGAGTGCGACTAGCGGAACGATTGATATAATCCGTACGCCAAGCGCCGAAAGCCGGGAATCTGCCGTCCGAGCGGTCACACTCTGTCCGCGCAAAACAGAGTTGAGGGGCGCATTCGTTTCTTACATCTTTCTGCGTGATCATGATCAAAACAACACGTGCACCCTATTTTCAACCATGAAGGGTTACTACACCTCAATCTTACGCGCTTATTAGAGCCATATACGAACATAGACCTTTGATCAGAACTGTTTCTCACTACCACCGCTAGGGGATTCTTTTCGGCTTCTGGTTGGTCAAGAAAGCATGCCAAGCCCTCTTTCCGAGTCTGGCGCACGCCCTGGCTCTGCCCGCGCCTCCCATTGACCAAACTCTCCACATATACGGCTCTGGTTCTAGCCACCCAAAGGCCCCGTGCTCCACGTAGTAAGCCTTCACGTGTTATCTGCATTCCCTATGTGCACAACTCGGCGCACAGACTGAAGGCAATTGCAGCGCGCTTGAACGTTTCAGTTGTCTTCTCGTGCAAGTTGCGCCTGAAACAACTGTGCAGGCGCGTGAACAATAACGAATCCTTCAAAAGATGTTCCATCAAACACGCTAATCAGACCGTTCCCTGTGAAAAGGGGGTGGTATACTCCATCCCTCTCTCATGTGGCGACCGATACATTGGACAGACAGGTCGTTGCCTTAACACCCGCCTACGAGAGCACGTCCTCGAGGTCTCTCGTGCTTCGGACGACACTTTTCACCCAATAGTGGTTCATCAACGCCTCTGTACGAACTGTGAAGCCCGGTTCCAGGACACCTGCACGATTGGCAGACATAAGAACAAGCTCGGCCGAGAGATCATTGAGGCATACAAGATAGCCCATGACGATCACCACATCGCTGCCCCTTCTCTCGCCTTGTCCAGAATTGAGATCAACTACCTGAAACCAGAGCTGGATTAGCCAAAGGGCGCTCTATCTCAATTTGTCAGTAGTGTTTTCTTTTTTCTTTCTTTCTGAATTCTTTATCTTCTAGTGTATTGGGTGTGAATTTGTGCTTTTTTTTCCGGGTGTATATATATTAATTTCCGCATCTTCCTCTTTAGTCTCAAACGTTAGGAAGGAGATAGCACTATTGAAGGAGACACCAGTAAATGTGTGTTGCTAGTTGAAAGAACTGTGCTGTCTGTCCTTGTCCCTAAGTGTTTTTATTCTTTCTTTGACTCCTGTGTTTAGTTTGAGTTGTCAGGAATCTTCATGTGAAACGGGAAGGCCCTTGAAGGCACTCTGATCTCTCCGTCCCCTCCAGAAGTTAAGTGAGGGGGTAATACCAACGCCAGCTAGAATATTCGACGCCTGTGCACTGGAGTTTTGACGTCATTCGCGTGAGATCGAGCGCAGACACAGATTGGATACGAGTGGTGCGTCAACGTTCGGCTGGGGCCTCCTGTCCAATCAGGGCGTCGGAGGACGCTCGGCATCGGGCTCGTGTCCAATTGCTGAGTTCATCCGCCATCCGACTGTCATTACGTTCCATGTGGGAAGAGCGGAATGTTCAGAGGCCTTGGTTAATTTAGTTGGTGTTGATACATCACGTGTATGAATATTTACCGGCCTCCCCTCCCAAGAAAAAAAATATAAAGTGCAACAACATTTTCGCATAATATTTAGCTCACGACGTGCTTTTCTTTTGTGTCTTTATCTCGGGAACACGTGCCAAAACAAGAACGTTTCAAAATTGCTCTTCACTCTAAACAAGTATCACGACATAAATGTTGCGTTAAAATATTTTTTCCCGGAAAGTGAGATGTGTGACTTATGTTGGGGCCTTAAGTTGCAATACAAGCACTTAATTCATTTAGTTGTTTTCGGATGGGGGAGTTCGGTGTTTGTATGAGCGATTATAAAACGAAATATCAAAATCACTCCTAACAGGAAAGGTGTCTCGCGACGTAAATACTGCGCTAACTCTTTTCCGGAGAAATTTTATTTTCTCGGAAAATTGAGCACTCAGGCTTTCCTATCTGAATTTGCTAATAGATGCCCCCCCCCCCCCCCCCCCCCCCCTTTTTCCAGCGAAATCTCACAGTCCATCCTCCTCATTCAAGCCTGATCTATAAATCCGCCACTGCGATGGACTGCGGATTTGTAGATCCAGGAAAGGTTTCTGACGTTCGTTCACATCAAGATTAGGTAAATTATCTTTGCACGATACTCGGGCAGGTCACCCACAAGCTTCCTCTCAAGCCACGGTCATCTTCATAAGGCTCGTTCGCAATGTTGCGTCGACTGCGTTGCGCTTCGTTGACGACGTGCAGCACAGCGACTCTCCATTGTCTTCTTGTAAAGGTCGCCATAGCAACTGTTCGACGCAAGCACAAGTCTTAACGCAGTCAAACGCAGTCAAACGCAACAGTATGAACGGGATTTTAGAAGCTAGAAAATAAACCTGAAAGGAGCGATCACTTACCGATCCTCCTCTTGCCATCCCGGAAGAAGAGGTCCGCCGAGGGGACGTTGCCAGAGGGACCCATCACCAGGCCCGGCTCGCTGGCCTGGGACTCCAGTTCGTCATTCTGCGTGTTTAGAAGAGTAGCTTTCATTAGAATGGAGCGAAAGAAACCTGTGGATCTAACTCCGAGCTATTGTTCAACAACTGTTGTCCAGCCGAGGAGTGCGGGAGCGCGTCAGGTGTTCGCGTCCGTCGAGTCTCTATCTTCGGAACGGCCGAGTGCCTCCCTCTGTGCACAAGAGACGTGAACTGCTTGAGGTCGACAGGCGTGTGTTTCGTCCGCGTTATGGAGAGCTCATGTCATCGTTACGACCAGTCTAAGAACTATTTCTAGATCTGTCAAACGATTTGAAGTCTAAAGAAAAAGCCTGTTTTATCTCGAGACAATGCTGACGACGTGCAATTCCGGGAGGCCCTGGTATAGCTCGGTGGAGCGAAAACAACGTTTCTACATTTCTTGCTCCTAAAGCTACGCGACGCGCTTGTAAGATACCGTTTTGTCGTTCTTCCTGATGGAAGGAAAGCGGAGAGCGTGTGTAGACAATGAGTGCTTTGGAGAGTTTCTTTGCTGTTTCGTTCAGAATCCCTGCCGCCGCTATACGTTTTATGTAAATTAGATTTTATGTCAACCCAAGTGCGACTTCGAATACATCTTTGTTGTCAAGAAAGCAAGCGTGCCATTTCTGACAATACTGGCGTTTATTTTAAGTAAATGCAAAGCAAGCATAAGGTAGAAATCCTCCGAGCGCAACGTTGGTTGCCATTGTCAAACGGCCCATGACAGTCTTTTTTTTTTTTTTGAAACTTGTTTATTAATTTAATACGATATTATTATACTATCTGTGTTGCTGACGGAGATTTCGTTGAGTATTTTCATTTTATTTTATTTAAAACATACTGCAAGACAGCGAATAGCTCAAGCAGGAGTGTATAATAATAAACACAAATTCACATAAATGTAAGCACTTGCCAAATCCGGAAAACAAAATCGATAAAAGCAACTGTATATCAGGTAGCACCAGCAATTGTACAAGCATACCAACACATTTTTTAATTCACATAAATTTTATGCACACAAAAAAGAGAGCAAGCTGACTTAAAAAACTCAAAGTCGAAATACGAAGTGCAGTAAGGTGAAACGTAACCGTCATAGCATCACAAAAAATGCTAGCCTGAAAAATCACGCTTGGATGAAGGACCTTTTTATTTCGCGCTTTTTGTTCAATCTGTGGGCTGCTTTGCAAATTTGCCTCTAACTGGCACCAAGTGTCCGTCGGCTTGTCACCTCTTTAATGCCTGTTCACACTCTTGCAACCGAGTACGACCGAGAGAGACCAGACCGGTTTTTAAGCCTCTTGCGACTTCTTAGGACCGGATGCGATGCATCGGAGCTGGTCCTAAGAGATCGCAAAAGGCTTAAAAAACCGGTCCCCGTCTCTCTCCGTCTTACTTGGTCGCAAGAGTGTGAACGGGCCTTTACAGTTACAGAGCACAATGGCACACTGACACCATCTATACCAACAACACTCCTATTTGTGTATGTACTAGACTGAAGCTTTTCCACTAAGTACGAGTTCAAATCTATGCGCTGCCTGTGAGAAATTGTCGTTTAACATTGTCAAAATTATATTAATCCACCGTAAAAAAATCGAAAATATACGCAAATTGGAGATGTTCGAGGGCTGCTCGATAGATGGCGCCAGTGTGTTGCCTTATCGTAAGCAGTCATACGCAGTCGTAACGCAGTCTGTCACGGTCAAACATGAATATATTAACCAATATTTTGATGTTCCTTCTTGTGCCCATCTTGAGGGCATATCATTTCTGTGTTCAGCTACGTTTATTTCTACACCTGCTCGCTTAGTGAACCCGATTGCTGGTCCTTTCTTATTAATAAGAAGGGGAAAATGTGGAAAGGTCAGCCTAGATATATCACCCGAGTGGCTATTCTTGACGGGGAGAGAAATCATGGAGGCCGAACTGAGCGTGCCACAACCTTCAACCTTTTTGCTTTATGCTATAATAATTGATCTATCTACTCAGTTAGATTAGCAGTTTTCGAACTAAGCACGACCATTTTCAATCAAAAGTCGACGTGATAATTTTTCGTCCTTATGCTCCCGTGTTTACACCCAGCGCATGCTTTTTGGTAAAATTGTGAATAAAAAAAAAAAAAAAAAAAAAAAAAAAAACACGGCAAAACATAATTGTAAATGCCTACAAATATATCTTTCAGTTTACACATTGTAGGTTCTAACGGTTTTCCACCCGTGTGGAAAACCGTTAGGACACTTGTTTTGTAGGGGAACAAAAAAAAAAAAAAAACTTCTTACTAACATTAGAAATGTTGCCTTTTCCGGAACCTATACACTTCTAGCTAGACTTCCTCTTCTCAAAGGTTCCCTTGTTCTGTGCCGGTCGGCGACAATCAAGCGTGAAGAAGGTTGCTAACAATGTAAACCTTTGTAAGCAGTGAGAGAGTGCAAGCGAGCTGGTAATTAATCGACATCTTGTAATTTCATCTAGGAAGAATCGATCGTGAGAATATTTTATGGAATACGATTCCTATCAGTATTTGGCCTATTAACGTGAGATTACGAAAGTTCTATCCTTCACACTAACGCGAGTTCAACGAAGCACGTGGAACAGAAGAGCCACCAGTCGAGAGAGTGATAGGAAGTAGAAATCAAACTGGTAAGGAATTTGGCTCATGAGAGCTTAGAACCCGGAGTCGGCTTGCCGTCCCCCCCCCCCCCACCCCCCCCCCCCCCCCCACACACACACACAAAAAAAAAATGTTCAAAACTATTTTTTTACGCAAAAAAAAAAAAAAAAACCGCACGGACAAGGGGGGCATACAAGTGCACAAAGCCCAAACCCTTCTCTGAGCTGTATTCTCCTCATGTACTATCGGTTTTAGTACTCTGTCGTTTGAGGTGCGATATCCCCTCAGTTTTTAAGCCGGCCCTGATATTACATGTACTTTTATAGCGAGTTACTCAAGAATATTAAAAAATGTGCGTGTCATTGTTGCAATGCACTAGGCAGAGACGAGTCAATTGCTACTAGCATCGAACGTGATTCAACTGCCAAAACAATCGTTTTGGGTCGTAACCTAAAATCTGCGTAATTTGTTAGCCCAAAATAAATGCCGGCCGATGACGCATGCTAACAGCAACCGCTTATAGCATACCGACCCTACTTTCGCAGGTGTGAGCAAATATTTTTAAGGCAGCCTCTTATTTACATACACCCTGTTTCTAGGTACTTTTTCCATGCTCGACAAAACGTGCATATGTTGTGCATCCTTCACATGTGCACCGCTCAAATCCAACTACATCAGCAATATACGCACTGTGACACTTAGACGAAGGTCAAGGTGACATATTTATCGCGGGGGTTAGACGAAAGCTTGCAGGTGTCCGCTGTCGCGAGATATCACGTCCGAGCGCAGAAACGGGGATCAAAATAAATCTTATTGTACGCTCACTTTCTTTTTTTATCGGCATGCCAAAGGAACTCACGGGCGTGTCCTAAATAAGTACGAGGACGAAAAGGTCTTTGGTTTAGTGCGTCATAGTTTATCGTTTTGTCTGCTCGAGTATTTATAAATACCCGAAGGAAAAATCCATCAGTGTAACCCTTTTTGGCAGTCAATGTTTTCTAGTGGACCGCTGACTGTGCTTGACTCTACGTCAAGCATGTCTGATTGGCCAACAAGTTACTCTGACCGACAGTCAAACTCCAGTCAGACTCCACTTGTCGGCTTTCAGATGGTTTCCTGGTGGCAGTCGGCCGCCGCGAAATGCCATCAAGATGTCTCGGTGGCGATCCTGATTGTACATAGATTGTCTCTGACTGTACGTCAAAAAGCTTTGACGTGCAGACAGATGTACGGTCAAAGGACGTAAAGTTCGTTCGGATACCACTATTTTGTCAAATCTATGAATACGAAAAATAATCTATGCACAAAAAAAACGATTTCGGGATGTGAGCCCATAAAACCGCTGATGTTAGAGATATGACACGCAGCCGACCGACAACCTTGATCAGAAGCCCGCCGAAACGCCGAACACGCCACTTCGCTTCGCCCATAGAGGCTTCGCCAAGCTTTCATGAACGATCGCTCTCGACTCGTTTTGTTTGCCCGCTTGCTTCAACCTGTCGATCCTGCCCGGGCTATATACAATGTCTTATGTTTTAGTAGAATTTCTACTCAACAAGTCCCAGCCTGTTGTGAGTTCCGACGATGTAAATGACTTTAGCGGTGCAGTTGAAGACGACAAGGTGTACGAGGTCTACTGGGCCGGAGACGCGCGAACAAAAGGATCGTTCTACGACGCGAAAGTACTCTACATGGCAGGTGAGTAGAACTGAAGTACGGCGAGTTATGTACGAGTGCTTTGCATAACATGTTGAAGACTTAACTGCATTTGCAGCCGAAGCATCTCGTATAAAACGAATGGTCAAATCGAGCTTCCCAAGCGATGGCATAGCGTAGGGGTTAAGGTGTCCGAATTGTACGCAAGTGATTACGGGTTCGATCCGCAATGGTGCTGCTTTTATTTTCTTTTTTTTTCCTCGAACATTTTGTTTTATTGAGGCATTTGGCGATATTTATGAGTGCGTATAGCTTTACTCTTATATAAATGCTGCGCTTGTTGATGAAATTCCCTTGGCAGTGGCAGTCAGACGTCATCTGATGGACCATCATATGACGTCTGATGGTCCATCACGTTCCACCAAGGCTGCTGACTGCCAGTCAGTGTCCCAAATTACGTATCTTGATGGAATTTTCAATAGGGTAGATGCCTATAAATAAATGTTTATTAATAAATGTTCATTATTGCTCATGGTCAAACACATCAGACGGTCATGTGTTCCTGCTTACTGACGCGAAGCGTCCTGTTGAGATATGATATTTGTAAACAGAGGACTGTGATGTATGGAAACATATAAAAGTCGGACCCTTGTTTCTTTTTTTAGATCAACAAACATAAAACTCATAATGGAACAGCGCGAATTTTTGCAAGGACTCCTCTGTCCTTGCAAAAATTCGCGCTGTTCCATTATGAATCCATACCAACTCGCCCAGTTATCCTGTTTACTAAACATTAAACACTGTTAACAGATATGTAAACGATAAGGCATACCGACAACATTCTGGCGAATAAGCGTGCAAATACCGAAACATCGTAATCAGGGTTTAAGAATCCAAGAGATTAATTGCTAGGGGCTTAGCATGTGCAGTTTTTTTTAATGCATATGTAAAACTTATTTGAAACTTCGTTTGTAAGGCGGATGTTTGGAGTTTTAAAACTCCAAACATCCGCCTTATTTATCACTAATTTAATAATTGTAAAACACGTTTGTGAGTAAGACAGAGAGAGAGAGAACGCCTACGTGCGTGCGAAGTTGCATGGCTGCGTGTGTGCGTCTGTGCGCGTGTTTGTCTGTTTGTGTGTGCATAGACGTCCGCAGAGCTTTTAGAAGGAGACGGAGGCAAACACTATTTTTTTGGGAGGGGGAACGGGTAGGAGGGGAAGGATGCCATTTTTCTCAGACAGGAACAACCTTGGAATTACCTGACGAAAGCGTCGCTATTACAAGCCACGATTAGCCTATTGGGTATATACTGCTTTAGTAGGATCAGAGTCCTTTGGTGGTATTAAAGTTGGCGACAAGTATGCTGCGAAAAATCTGACAAATTTTGCCCGGCGTCTTTTGCTCTGTGGTTGGCATCAGTCAGCACAGTGGCGAAAGCTCGCGTTGCAGAACCCAGGGATCCTGGGTTCGAGCTCCACCCCTGCCCGTTTCTATCTGGATGAGCATCGTACCGGCGTGCGGTCGTATATCACTACTGCGTGATGCACGTTAAAGACCCCAGGCTAGCGGCTGTACCGCACTGGCTAAATTTCTCATCTACAGCTGGGAGACTCGTCGCCCCTGTGAGGCAGACCAAGTTCTAGGCTGTATAAACACACACACACAACACAATTTTTTTTTTTCAGCACAGTGGCTGCTACGTCGCGCGCAAAGCGAGCGTGCCGTTGGGCGAAGTTTGTTAGTTATTCGTCCCATTATCTTATTGGGATAAACCAATTCAATCGGTTCTCATAAAATTTGAAGTCAGAGTACCTTTACAAAATAAAGGAAACAAATTAAACACAAGGCACAGTTTTGGAATATTCATCTCCAAACTTAGATTTCCACGTCGCTTATACCTCTATCAATCTATATATCTGAAAGGGTCACTGCGCCCAGCACCATAAAATAAAAACAAAAGTAAAAAATAAAGTATTTTTGAAGCGAACTTACAGGTAATTTAAAATACAATCTGGGCTTTCAATCGCAACTTCCTTAAAAATGACATAAATATTTATCAGGTAATTAAAGCACTTAAGGAATACATATCTCCGCTAATATTAATATACCACTATTTCCTCCTCCGACCCTCCTAAATAAAAGAAAACAAAATGTAATAGTTGAATACAAGTAAATTCTTTACCACATATCATAGGAAAGCCATTATACACTAAATAATAATTTATACGCAATATTCCTCTTTCCAGAATAAACATCATGAACTTAAGCCTCTGTCGCCGTCGTCCACTAGCTAGGAGACACGAAGCCTCTTTTGCTCTCAAGCAAACCTAGTTATAGAAAGCTACAAATAATTTTCTTTTTATCAGTAAATGCCCGCACTGATTCTTTTCAGGTCCATTCCAATAACTGTGGCTTCGTGGTATCACCTGTTATTCTTTGCGGATTGGCTTTTAAAGGGGCGGTGCAACAATATTCAATTGGAATGTCTTTCACTTTACACGAGCTTACTGGCACTAGTGGGACCCAAGGATACTCGCACGCAACGCCACTGGCCAAGAAACTCCTTTGTTGAGGTGTAGTTTCAAGGACGAAATTAAGTGATAATTTTCATTTAAACTCTCCTTTGCGAAATTTGATGACGTAACGTGGGGATCGCAATACACCCCAATGAAGATATTTGAAAGCAGTTCATAGATTGAACCCGAACATTGCGTGGGCACTCGATTTGGGCTCGTGATAATTACTAGCTCGAGAAGCATTCGGGTAGTGGCCTGTGTCCAGTCGCTGAAACGACGACAACAGCCGAGCCATAACAATGTCTGGAACTCAACGCGTGTCCTGTGTTTTGCCAATCCCAGCGCGTGGCTATGATCAACATTGGCGGCTATAATCGGCTCCAGATCACGTGGCCGCTTGTCCTGGCTGCGAGTTGAGGACGCGAACACTGCCTCAGATGCAGGACATGTGAGGCGGCTCTTCACGCAACATCTTAGGAGTATTCTTTTCGGAGCCGTTTACGAGAATTCCCACTGCGGGCACTCACTACTAATTTCCAACACTTAAATGTAGAAAACAACTCATATTCAAGTACAGAACAGCGAGCGGAACAAACATAACTGCAAAGGAATCGCAGGGCGAACGAATTCTGCAACGCAATTCGTCTGCTACGTGCGAGAAAAAAAAAAAAAAGAACCCGCATGGTCGGGTGTAGCCTGCGTGACTTCCGCCATTCACTCTATCCTTTCCACTTCTCCGTGCGGTGTTGGAGTTTCGGTTTCGGTTTCGAGCAGTTGCGTTTTCTGGCTTTATTAAAGAAATACGTGACTCTGTAGCAAAATATTAATTGGGTAGTATTCCGACACCATAATAAATCGCCTGACAAAAAATTAAAAAAAAAAAAAGTTTTGGGGGCTGTCAGTGTCCCTTTAAGGGGTTTGCAACTAGTGCTGTGGCCGGGGCGAGCCGGAGAACGTTCACGGCAAAGCCGGGGAGACCTCACACCTTTCCACGACACGTTCCGGCAAGCTACCGCGTCCCGCCCCGTGACGTGTTCCAACTTCCATGACGAAACCACTGGGTGCTACCAATGGCGTTCACTAGCGGGGTGGAGAGGAGGTCGAGGCTAGGCTTGCGTGGAGTCGGGCGTCGCGGCGTCGCCCGACTCTTGGATGCACAGGAACGCACAGGCCACGGGGACAGACATTAGCGAGTTTTAGTAGACCGTATTTCCCCCTCCGCTAAGCCCCTCCGCTACCCGGAACTCTACAGACGAGGCCATCGGCACGGAGGCACAGTAGCGACTTCTTCGTAGCGGAGGGCTAACAGAGGGCGAAACACGTTCTACTAAAACTCCCTATTCTCATCGGGGGGGGGGGGGGGGGGGGGGGGGGGGGGGGGGGGGGGAGGCGTTAAGGCAGTCTCATCGCTTCGCCCTCTCCGACCACCACGGCTCTTCATGGTTCGCTGGCGTGTTCCAGCAGAAAAACGGAAAGATAGTCAACCTTTTTTGACGAGGCGGTGAGCCCTTCACGGACCATGCGGCAAGTTTGCAGACCGGTTAGGTGGTTACTTTCAAGAAGAGGCGCTTTTCACAAATTTCGTGATATTTTAATGAACATTTAGGATGGATGAATACTTTTGGAGGCAAATTAAACCATACAATTCATTGTGAGTGTGCCTTTACGAGGCCAATAACGTGAAATGATGACGACTGGCTGCGATCACGTGCCGTTGTGTGAAATTGTTTCCGGGAAATGCGCACGGAACACCGTCGTAAGATCCCCAAGCTTTCGATTGTCTTTCTCCCGACACTCTCGTTTTTAACGGATGCTACTGGAAGCTACAAAAATACTGCATGACTCCTCATTGGCTTTCTTTCTTAGAGTGTGCACTCAGACCAAGAACAAATAGTCCTTACATTGAATCTTGCGCCTGTTATTTCCACGCTGTCCGGCCACATTAGCCCAGCTTAGCGCTCACACATGAAAGCGAGAACCGAATTGAAGGCGTCTAACGACCAGGAATCAACGCTGAACGAGGAAACAGTGCCTCTGCATCTACTACGCTTCCAACTTCGTTCTAGTGTTCGCCCGTCTTCCCTTTCATTTCGACTAATTAGCCTCTAGCGTTTTCTGACAATTACGTTTGTTTTTCAGTTCAGGCAAACATGAACAAGCCCCGAAAATAAAAGAAAGAAAAAAAGAAACAAAGGAGCAGCTGTTTCTGTGTTCGTGAATTCCTAAAAATGAAGCAAACAGTTTAAGTGTCCGCCTCTTTCGAAATTAAACGAGAAAAAAAACCTGTTGTTTGGCTTATACATTGGTGTATTGGCGTATCGTTATTGTGAAGACCTCCGTCCTCCCATATAGCGCCTATAACATGAGTTGTCCCTAATAACGAGACACAAATGCATGTGTTTACCCAGTTTGTCCCAGAAATGTTTTCCATGTAACGGGGAATCTATTTTTACGGGGCCCGTATCAACGAAGCGTGGATCAACATCTCCAATGCCTTTGTTTACAGCAACGCAAGAGGCATTGCGGGCGCCTTGACAATTGTTTACGCTACGCATCTTTCCAGACGTGGGTCCCCGGGTGCACTTTTGTTACGACGTTCCTGCGTTTTGGAAGTAGGGCACCTTCTCGTTAGAAAGAGTAACCAGTCTAACCTTCATACACGGTGAATTCGTGTGTGTAGTTTCCGAGGATCGGTTGGAGCGGAGCTAGTTGGTTCCCGCTTAGCACAAGAAGGGCACAACGCACCAACCAACACTCTTTGTAGACCATGTTCTCCAAAACCAATGTTTTTAAGCACAACTTTTCCCCTCGTTTCGTTTCTGAATGAAATGCACTTCCGGAGGCTATTCTTCAAACGTATAATTTCAATCAGCCTATAAAATATTATTTACTTAATTAGCCTAATTTTTCTGCAGCATTAATTGTAAATGTATATGGGTGGTTTCATCTCAAATCGTGCTGGCAAAAAGGGTCGAATTTTTAATTTCGTTGAAAAAAATATGTGTTATGGCGCCGTTACTAAAACCGCAGTCGACGCAAACCGCAAGTTCGTCGGATGTTTTGTTCTCGACTTATGAATTTTTAAAGAGGCCGCGGCGAAAAGCAGTGCTTTTCACACCCGTCGTGGGTCGGATGTTTCGCTTGATCTCCCGCCATGGATTTTCAGTCCATATTATATTATATTTTTTGAAGCACTCTGTGGACACATTCAAAAGGCTCCAATACCATAAAATAATTTTAGGCCTTTTGCTTTTTTTTCTGTGAAAATGTCAAATACGCCTCCTCGGTCAATTGTTGACGAACTTTGACAATTAATTACTGGTGATCTACTTGGATTACACTGATATTTTTTATGTCCACGGAGAATCCAAAACACGCTCTTTATATTTACTATAAAATGCCTTGTCTGTATAAAATATCCTTTGCGGTACGTTTACGTTAATATTATGCAAAAACCAAAAAGTATCATTTTTGAAATTGATTTTCTCAAAAAACCCATTTTTTATTTTTTTCATTTTTTGTTCAAATGTAGTCTACACGAAAATCAAGCCTAGAAAGTGTATATTTTGTTTGCATGTTTTATATTTAGGCCTCAATATCGGAAAAAGGCGTCTTTGTTTTGCAAGACCTAAGTCAGACATAGCGACCCATGCGTCTCTATGAATTGAGAAAAAAGTTTTCTTGAATTTTCTTCTGCAGTCTGTGATCAATTATAAACAAATTTTGTGGTATTGAATATTTATGTATGTTTTGATAAGAGCGGGAACCATGAGATACATATCTAACCAAATCAGCAGGCCTAGTAGACTTTCAATAACCAAAAGGCACAGACGTTGTATTGTTTCGATTTATAAACCTTTCAAAGTAAACTAGCACGACTAGCTATTAGCTGTCATATCACTAAGACAAAGAAAGTCACCACATCGTTGATATATTATATACAATTCTTTACGAAACCAAACACTGGGGCTTGTTCACCGCACATCGCACAGGTCACCAGGGAATGTCCTTTCACTTCCGTAATACACAAAAGTGGTGACACAGAAACGGTCCAAAACACACAGAGAGTGTGTCATGAAGAGGGATAGGAAATAAAAATAAATAAATAGGAATTAAATTGCACAACTCCGATCTTAACAAAAATTGCGTTAAAAAAAATAAAATAAAGTATTTAGGTTCGAGCGGTGGCAAGGCGATAGGTCCACGCCTAATGGAGAGTCAGACAAAGAAGTCAACGGCACGTAAAGGTAAAACAAAAAAAATCAATAATTTAATAAAGACGGGAAAACTCAGCCGCACATGGCAAGAACAAAAACCAGCTTTCCCGGGCATTCCCTAAACGGGACGCAACCAAATGCGTGCGAACACGCTCTCTACATCACCGCCAGGCCGCTGCGCCATGACGAAATAAACCCAACAACTGAACAGTGCTAACAAACAGTTAGTAAGAAAACATTGAAAAAAAAAAATGTTCAGAAAAAACCGCACCCGAGAAACAAAGTTCAGCGGGGCGAAGAAACACACACGAGTCGGCCCCACGACACTGAAGTCTGGCAGGATGAAGGCTTCCAGATGATGCTCGAATCTGTTCCTCCCTCTATTACGCACATCCACCACGGCTGTGCGGAACAGTGTCTGTATGAAAGAAAGTGAAGAATAGATTCGAGCAGGCGATGCGCGAGAAGGTAACCGAGACTATGCTTCAAGCTTCATATCGGGAGAGGAGCTTTCGAGGTAGTTTCTGCAGTTACTCAAACTTTCTCTTTCCCCTTCCCTTTTTCAAAAGAACACGTCAGCCGGCGCTAATGTTTCATCTCGAAAGAAGCCCACTCTTCACAAACGGTTATAGTTGACAAGGAGGCTGACTTCGAGCAACTAGTCTCCGGGCAGAATACAAACACAAGTATATTTACTAACACGCTCGTTTTAATGTCAGTCTCCGGGCTTTGCTGTTTCCAAAAGAGATAACCCTTTATATGGACAGAACGAGCGGGTTGGTGGGGATAATTAAACTTAAACACTCCCTTCTCGTTTTCTTCCTCAAGTTTAATAGATAACCCTTCGGTGCTATCGGATCTCCCCGGAGAGAGAGAGAGAGCACGGCCGTTTCAAGGTAAGGACAGGGCGCTCGAAGCTAGGGCAAACAGGCGGTATCGTTTCACGCATGCACGGATGGCTGGTTTCAAATTTCCCCACAACCCTAACGAAACCGGCCCATCTTCGCGTGTGCGTCTGCGGGATTTCTGTCCCGCGCTGCCGGTTTTAGCGCGCACGCGGCGTTGTTTTGGCTGGAAGAACAGTTGTTGACCGTCGACATTGTAATGCCGTGGTGTCCTTATCCTTTCAGGCAACGATTCCTTTGCTTTCCCTTGTTCAATACTCTGACAGACTCCTCCTGGGTGGTTGTCACTGTTCGCCGCGTCAACGACACAATCGTACCATTTCACTCCTCGTGACACAGGGTGCGCTGCTCGCTTTACTGTCACGGGCCGTCCCATCTAACACAACGAGCGCGAAAGGTCGTGGTCATCTGCTGGCTCCGAAAAGGCGGGACGTTCATGCAGGCCAATGAGGGCCCCGAATCAATAAGACGTCTGCCGACTCCTACACGTTAAAAATTTACGAAACCTGCTGGTCTGTTAAGAAATGTTGCTTTCTCTTTCTCGAACTCCTCCGATGTAGCTTGCCGCCTACAATAAAATTTAAATAATCAATAAACATAACAGGGGTGGAACTACTATATTTCATTTTCATGTGGGAACGTTGAAAAAAAGAAAAAAAACTATTTCCAAGCTTGTGAAGACGCGCAATTCGCAAGTCCATTTCGAGCCGTAAAAACACGTTTTTGTACGATATTGATGCTTAAATGTAGAACATACAAACAAAATATACACTTTCTAGGCTTGATTTTCGTATAGAAAACTATTCTATCTACGTTTGAACAAAAAATAAAAAAAATAAAAAATGGGTTTTTTTAGAAAATCAATTTCAAAAATGGTACTTTTTGTTTTTTCCATAATATTAACGTAAACGTATCGCAAAGGGTATTTTATACAGCCAAGTCATTTTATAATAAATATAAAGAGCGTGTTTTGGGCTCTCCGTGGATATAACAAATATCGGTGTAACCCAAGAAGATCGCCAGTAATTAATTGTCAAAGTTCGTCAACAATTGACCGAGGGGGCGTTTTTGACATTTTTACAGAAAAAAAGCAAAAGGCCTAAAATTATTTCATGGTATTGGAGCCTTTTAAATGTGTCCACAGAGTGCTTCAAAAAAGATAATATAGTGTGGACTGAAAATCCATGGCGGGAGATCAAGCGAAACATCCGACCCACGACGGGTGTGAAAAACACTGCTTTTCGCCGCGGCCTCTTTAAAAATTCATGTCGAGAACAAAAAATTCGACGAACTTTCGGTTTGTGTCGACTGCGGTTTTAGAAACGGCGCCATAACATATATTTTTTTCATCGAAATTAAAAATTCGACCCTTTTTGCCTGCACGATTTGAGATGAAACCACCCATATATATATATATATTTATATATAAACGAAATTGTGCAGATGAATGAACCGTACTTAATCCAATGAATCAAAGAATCAAAGTTTTCAGGAACCCGCCGAAAGCCAAAAATTGGCGGAGCCAGGATTTTTGGCTTTCGGCGGGTTCCTGGAAACTTGGATTCTTTAATTCATTGGATTAAGTACGGTTTATTCATCCGCACAATTTAGTTTATATCCTCCTCGGAGACCACGAACGATGGTGTGAAGTGCCCGTGTTGTATATATATATATATATATATATATATAGTAGAGAGAGAGTAAGAGATGCAGGGTAGCGATGAAAAACGAACCACCGGAGGATTTTATTCGACGTTTCGACCTGAGGCAGCTGAAATATATATATATATATATATATATATACTATTGTTTTTGGCTAAGATTGTTTTGCTTAATATCTTGTACTTTCTGCTATTGTGTATTTTGTTTTCATATGTTTATTTTTGCTCACTCTACTTGGACCAGTGAATTGGCCTTCAGTATTGTGAAGTAAATAAATACAATAAATAAGGCTGATAAGGAAATTAATTCAAAGGTGCAAGTAAGCTAGACAAGAATGACTATAATAATCCCTGAGAAGGGGAACAAAGGGGAAAAAGGACAAAAACAAATGTCCAAATAATGCGCACAGATAAAATCAGCTGAACTTATGTAGATATATAGGAAGGAAGGTAAGTAAACGCGGGAAATCACAGAGGGTGGTTTTTGATTTCTGTGAACAGTGATAGGGAAGGAGGTACAGCCGTTGCGCCCCTAGCGTTAACAGGTGAGAACTGAACCTATGGGGACAGCAACAAGATGCATTTTATGTTTCTGGTTGTACTAACGCCGCGCTCGGTTGACGCTGCCGAACGTTGCGCTCGATTGAGGAAAATGATGTCAAGAATCCGGTTCACAGCCCTTGTGTCGGATCACAGCCACCTGTCTCCGCCGTTCCAATGTTTACAAAATCACAGCCCAGCGTGGGAACATCAAAGCCCAGCACGCGCATGGTCATCGCTTCGGAAGCCGAACGAAACAGATGGCCATACGCACGAGCCACTCCTCGAGGCCGTCGGGTTCATCCCCCTTTCCCAATCATTTCTCCATTTCTCACCCTTTTCTAACGCCCGTGTTTGGAGCACGGTGTAAGATAATACTCTTCCGGTGAGAACAGCGCGCTCCTCGCGCAGTGCAGATAAAGTTCGCTTTTCATTCTCTCTCTTTCTCTCTCTCACTATGGTTTCAAGCGGCGCCGGCAGATGACTCGTCGACCCGTGGGCACGGCAAAGACGGCTCGTGCCGCCTCATGCTCCACACGCGCAGAGCTCCAGCGAGGTTTTCGCACGTGCAGAAAGACCGCGGTGTACCGGGGTGTCATGGCAACGAGATAATTTTCTTCGCTCTCACACAGTTTCGCCGTTTGCCCGCCGGCGACACTGTCAGCCGCGGGCACGGTGGCGGCCGAATGATGCAGCTTTTCGGATGCCCGTCGAACGAACACTATCTGATTTCTCGCGCCGCGCGTTCAGCCCTGCCGTGTCCTCACCTAAAGAGTGTATCTTACACCGTGGTTTGGAGGCTATACACGAACTCATCTCTGTTACGTCACGGCGCGTTGATGGCGCGTCGGGCGCACTTCCGGTCTGGGGCTGTGGGCGGAAGCCGCCATGGGGCACATGCATCCCTGTGTTGCTTCAGAAGAAACCGGACAAAAACCTGCCTTCTCGTTAAAACGTCGCAACTGAGGCTTTACCAAAAGAGTCGGGAAAGGTTTCAAGGTCAGTTTTCATGCGTTTTCTGCCTGCTCGGTTCGTCCGAGAACGCGAATAGGGGCCGTGAAAAAGGAAGAACAGACGCCGTCGGACCACGATTGCTTGGGCGAGAAGCACTCTGAATTGAATTCACGGATACTTGTGGTCGTCAATTTTTTTTTTTTTTTTTTCTAGCATGAACGCGGGAAAACCGTCAAGTTGCACGGACCACCTGGGGACTACGTTCAGTGCGTCATCACGTTCAAACGGCCGCCTCATCGTTCGATCTGTCGTCTGCTCTCTCAAACGTTTCTGCTTGTCGTCTGCTCGTTCAAAGGACAGCGGCCCGTAGACCAAACGTTGAACCGGTATTACGATAAGAAGTGCAGACCTGAAAAGACGTTTAAGGTTGAAGGTTGCTTCGGGTAAGTAGGCTCGGTGCAAACAGTAGATATAAGATGTTGATAATTGTTACCAGTGGCCATCACCGACTTGTTATGCCTGATTCACGCGGTTCGATTCTGCATGCGATTTTCAGTATCGACGTCGACATCTCAGCTACAGTTCAAGCTTTCGCAGCCCGAGCGACGTCATGACTGAAAATAGCGAGCAGAACCTCACCATGTGAATCAGTCTTAGCGTTCATTCTGTGGCGTCCACGCGGAATGAATCGCCGTATGTTGCATTATTCACGCCAAGTTTTGCGGTGTAACGAGTCTCGTTAATTTCGCTTAGGCCGCTCAGGTAGTCAGACATTGCCAGGAAGACGTAGAATCAACTATTCCAACGCGAAAAATAGCGCGGGGACTCACACCGACGCCGATAACATCCCATTCCAGCTTCTTGCCCACACCACCATCACGCATGCGCGGCGTCGGTGACGTCCGCTAGGTGGCGCTCCGGTTTGTTTGTAAGCTAGGCCAAAAATTCAGCAATCCTTACCGGGACTTATGTATGCGGATGATATCGTACTAATGGCTAACAACAGGACAAGAGTTGCAGGAATTAATGAGCATCTGTGGTAGGGAAGGAGAGGAATTAGGTTTAGAGTTCAGTAGCGAAAAATCAGCAGTCATGATTTTTAACGAGGATGAAGTTGAGAGGCTGAAGATACAGAATATTACAGTTGAGAGAGCTAGTAAATACAACTATCTAGGAGTATGGATACGTGATGGTGCAGAATATCTCAGAGAGCATGAAACGTATATAATAGGTAAGGGCAACAGAAATGCAGCTGTAATGAAAAATGGAGCACTTTGGAATTACAACAGGTATGAGGTGGTGAGAGAGATTTGGAAAGGGGTCATGGTGCGTGGCTTGACTTTTGGAAACGCAGTGCTATGCATGAAATCCGAAGTGCATGCAAGACTAGAAATAAAACAGCGCAGAGTAGGTAGACTGGCTTCGGGGCACATTGCAAAACGCCAAACCAGGAAGTACAAGGAGACATCGGATGGGCGTCATTTGAGAGCAGGGGAGCGGTGAGCAAGATAGAATTTGAGGATCGGTTGAGGCCAATGGATGGGGAGCAATGGGCACGAAAGGTTTTCAGCTATTTATACATGAGGAGTGTAGACACAAAGTGGAGACAGCGCACTAGGAAACTAAGAGAAAAGTTTTTGGGCTATAGCGAAAATACGGAAGAGCAAGTCTCGGTGACTAGAGGGAATGCAGACAAAGACGGCTCTGGAAAGCTATAGATTAAACAAAACATTTATTGCCAGAGAAAGCATTTATGACAATTCTAGGGGAAGCTCATGGCTGTTTGAGGCGAGGACGGGTGTTCTGCGAACCAGAACATACAGAGTGAAGTACCAGGAAATGGATACAGTGTGCACTGCTTGTGGAGAGGAGGACGAGACGGCTGAGCACTTGATACTGTACTGTAAAAGGCTTCACCCTATGCCTACTGAAGACAACATTGATTTAATAAAGTCATTTGGGTTTTAGAGACAGCGAAGGGAGAGTGGATTTCAAGACTGTAGAGCAAAGATTAAGCAAAGATTAAGTGAATGGTGGCAGAAATCGAGAGAAAACTAGGTATTCTCTCATTCACTGATGGCAAGGGGGTTTCATAGCCTCACTTTCTTTGCACTGCGGAGTGAATATAGATTTAACATTTAAATATTCTAAGCTTAAATGGTAAAACAAAATGGCTAGGTACCGCCCGATCCAAAAAGCTCAGCCGTATTCATCCGTCCATCCATCCAAACATGAGTTGTGACGTATAGAAAGCCTATTGAAGAGATTGTCCATCTCAAACCATGGCGAGCGTGTGCAATTTTATGGCTAACGCATCCTGCGGATCGCAAGTGCGCATGTGCTGCGCTTAGCGTGGCGAGGAGGAAAGCAAGCGCAAAGGCAGAGACGTTTGCGGACGATCATCAGTTTCGGCACCTCCTCACAGCTCGTATTGCAAACGTGGCCCATACACCATGTGACCTTGAACGAACAGTTGAAAACTTTCTGTAATACAGGCTCTCAGGAAGCTTATGCTGAAGGCTTTTCCCGCGACGCGCCGTCCGCTCGTCCGCTAGAGAGCCTGCATTACAGAGTTTCCAACCGCTCCATCGGGGTTACGCGGTTTACGCGCCGCATTTGCAATGTGAGCTGCGAGGAGGTGACGAAAGCGTTCCATCGTCCGCGAATATCTCCGCCGTTCCATATTCGACAGATCGCCGCAGGAGGTGTCCGCCATTAAATTTTTAGCGCTCCCCATGGTTTATGGCTTGAGATGAACCCTCTCTTCACTGTAGGTTCTCTATCCTGCTCCAACGAAGGTGGCGCCCCCACCCTGAAGCAACGGCGGCGGCGCGTAACTTCTCGGACGGCGGCCCTCATTTTATTTTTCTCCGCCCAAGAGGCCCTTAAACCATAAATATACAGGAGGCTATGGTTAGATAAGCACCGATTTCTGTGTAAAAATTGTACAAAGCGTATACTTTAGTTCGGTCTCCTCGCCGATGATGTCTCGAAACTGAACCGCCACGATCGCGGTGGTTCAGAAAGAACTACGCTTTGTCTGCCTTGAATTGTAGCTGGTATTAAGGTTTATCCTTTTTTAATGTTACATTATGGATACCTAGCCTCGCTTCGCCCATAACAAGTATTTCTCACAACTAAACTTGCCAAACCCCGTTCCGATGACACTGTAGTTGATACTCGAATGGGAATAAACCTCGATACATTTCTTAAACTTCGCCTCAATTAGTCTGGAAAGGAACATATACCTGATTCCTCTACGCTGCATGGTTGCCATACCCTTTGGGTGAATTCAGAGTTCCGTAATAAAGTGATTTTGGAAGAATGCTTCACCGCTAAAATGCGTGTATATATGTAAGAAAACTTGAGGCTCTATAATGACGAGGGTTGCTCCTTTAGTTTTCATATATCACCTTATTATACACGGTACCTCAAACAACTAGCATTGTGACGTCTCCAACAAGCATTCCTACCAGCTGCATGTGTTTTACAGCAAAAGCTGTTATAGGCTCTTCGCACTACTGGAAATGACGGTTGTATTTCGTTATAACTGTAGCAGTAGTTGTTCATGTTGTAGTTGTCGTAATAGGGCGTAGTGTGTCCGTCGCAATATTCTCAACTGTCAATCGTCACAGTTGCTGTGAAGTCGCGATAGAAAATTCTTCGACATTCTTAATTAATTCTGAGTTGAATCGGAAATAATCGTTGAAAGCAAAAGCTTTCGCGGGGTTGCGCTGTCCGCAGCCCAATTCAACGGGTTACCGCCGTATCCATTCATCCAATACCACCTAGAAGACATGGCCTGCTCATGACATCATCGTTAGTGGGTCCTGAGTCATAGAATTATTATAATGAAGGCTAGAGGTCCAACTGGCACTAGTGTCCATGCGACTTCCGGAAGGCAAATTGAAGCCGACAGCAACCAGTATACTTTCGTGGTGCTCTTGTGCATTTGTATGGGAAAACCGGCGTACATTTTGTCTCTTTGCCGGAAAATCGCATGTAGCACTTTCGTTATTTTGGTCGTACCCAATAGTGTGTACTTTTATTAATATTGTGAAAGTGTAACTGCTTTAGTTAGCGCATTTTTCTTCATCAGTTAACGAAGTTTAACTTCGTTCAGAAAAACAAGCCGGGGGGGGGGGGGGGGGGGGTAGGGAAATCACCGACTTCGCTATATTTTAGGCTCAAACCTGTATTCCCTAGCAGGTATGTAAAAAAGAGCGACGATATTAAGCAAAATAATAATCGAGAGGAATGCGGAATCTGTTCAAGGTTCGCCAGCATTTCAGTGCTGTCACAATATGAAAATAACCCCGTCGTGCATCTCTACGAGCGGGCAAAAAACATTCGAAACGTAAAGATGGGTTATGAAAGGCGTTTCTTTTTAATATTTCCTATGTCAGGCAGCTTTTTAAGGGGTTCCTGTTCTGAGGATTTTCCCTATTTTCCTAGATTTCAAGCGGGCGGGTGATGTCTTAAATGCTGAACAAGCATCTTCACACAGAGCAGAAAGAAAAAAGCAGCACTTACTTACTGAAATTCAGACTATATTGCGTGGCCTTCGATTATTTTGGTCGTGCATACACAGGGAGTAACTGATCCAGTGTTGCTGTGTAGTTCTTGCCGTCTCTCTTAGTTTTCCACATGTCCTTCGTTCATTTGGCACGTGTATATCTCTTATGCTGAAAAGCGCCGACGTCGTGTTCGAGTCCCGGCAGGGCATATAAATACATCTACGAAGAAGTTTTAGCACCGTTGTTAATGCAATTAATTAGAGAGAAAAAAGTAAAAGCCGTTTACAACTCCCTGTAACGCCGAATTAGAGCGCAGCTCTTGAGGAGGATTAGGGAAGGGTACTGGAGGGGGGGGGAGGGGTCATGTGACCTCAGGGGGGTCACGTGACTTGGGGGTGTCACGTGACCTCGGGGGGGGGGGGGGAGGGTCACGTGACTTGGGGTGTAACGTGACCTCGGGGGGAGGGGGGGTCCACGTGACCCCCCCTTCCCCCCTCCCCAAGATCACCGAAGGTACCCGAGGTCCTCCCGAAGGAACCCGAGGTCCTCCCGAGGTCCTCGTTGGCGGGGGGGGGGGGGGGGGGGGGGGGGGTCCTGGTTACGCTGACGCCGCTCAAGCCGGAAACGGGCGCCTAAGAGGTGCGCTCTCAAACCAAAAACGACGTGACTGATTAATACTTTCGTCTGCCTGACTGATAATTGTTCCAAGCTGCCTAGTACGTGCGAATTATTCTGGATATTTGCTCTTATATAATCGAGCGCAGGAACGCGATTTACTCACTTCTTCTCACAGGGAGCGTTTTCTTATGTTTTCTTGCTTCACATTAAGATACGGCCCCGAATCACGGGGACAGCCGTGCTTCGTACGTCGCGTGCAAAGTTGCTCTTTGAATTGTTTGCCTCGCTTCATTTGCAGCACGGATGTCTCGATGATTCGCGGTCGTAAGTAAACGTCAGCAGACGTAAGCTCCCGTAACCTGACGCAACGTAAAGAACGGTGTTGTGTGAACGGGACTTTAACACAAATGTGAGGGTGTATGCTTGCCTTGTTTTTCTATCCCTTAAGGGTAGAAAGATCTTATTCATTACTGACGCCATCTCTCGGCAGCCGCGCGAACTATTGATCCTCCGCGCCATTTTGAGGCTCGTCCACTGTCCCCGCACTGCCTGCATTGCGTTCTCCGAGCTTGTTCATACGGCGTTGTATTTCTGGGATGTGGCGGAGGCGTTAGGTACTTCAATATAAAATATATTAGCGAGGCTGGGTCAGAATGTTTCGTTTGTTCCGTTCACAATGAACTCAATGACACCAAGAATCTAGCCACTGGAGAAACTGTTTGCCGCATACAACGTGATGAGCGATGCAGAAAGGCAGCTTCGTGAAACAATCATGAGCCGCAGTTGTCCCGCCGTCTTTATTGCTGCTGTCGTTTTGGTTGCCGTGGACGCAACCGGCACAAATTTGGGAAGCAGCCTCTACCAGCCATTAATACAGTAATAGGGGGCGTCATATATTAGGATAATTTGACAAAGCCCGCAGTAGAAGCAGGCGGCGCGGGCCCTGCCTTTTTGCCACTTGTATAGTCCCTGTACAATGCTAAAATTGTTCCGAAACTCGCTGTAAAACTTCAGATTGAAAGTAAAATCAAACGCAATACGTAGATTTACCTCAGTTGGCTTCTTTATTCTTCGTTGATTGCGCAGCGAGACATAGCAGTAATGTGGCACCATTTTCCCATAGCAGCGCTCTCTTTGCCCGTCTCTTCAAACAGGGGTCGCCATGTTTGAGACTACGGAAGAAGGTTTTCGCAACGCCCGACAGATGACGCGCAAATCTGAATAAGGTCTATTTCAAAACGACGCATTCTAAATCGGTCGTCTGCGAGCACGTCTGCCATTGACCCTGATGAGTTTGTGGACCTCACTTTTCGAAGGAAGGGAGCTACGCCTTGAAATTTCACACGGCAAAACGTACCACCTAAATGCACATTCGAAGAAAGTTCCAGCCTTTTATATAGAGGCGCCGATCTTTCCGGCTCGTTTTACCGCACAAGAATCTACGACGACACCCTATGGTAATAAATCAGTCGTAGCCTCCAGACTGCATGAAAGAAAAACTAAACATGTAATCCTTGAAGCAATGGTGAAGGTGCAGGCTAGCTGGTGTAAATTGTATGGGTGTAAAATGTATGGGGGCCTGGGAAAAGGAAGAGGGAAGGGGTAGAGTTTTGGGAAAAGGAAGGGAAAAAGGGTGGCGAGTGACATATATGTCTGTCCTGTGAAATAAAGTTTGTAGCTGCGTTTGAGACTTCGTCTGTGCCGTTCTGTGTTTTGTCCCTTGTCCGTATCCCCAGTCTCGGGTTTACAACTATGCTCAATGTAATCCTTTGCGTTGTGAAAGTGTCGACTAAAATAAGTCTATTTTGTTTAAAGCATTTTCGCGCGTCTCTATTATGAAGACGCAGAAGAGTTCGTTATGAGCGCGAACGTTTGTAGGTAATCGCATCTCGTGCAACCAGAGATGTTCTCGTAGTCATGCGCCCTGTGACCGCGACCTACAGGGGCGTATAGCGTGGTTTTGAGTGGTTGCTGTGACGTCCCGCTCCCTTCAGCTCTAAGTTTCCATCATAATAGCCGTTTTGGGGTTAACTAATGAGTAAAATGTGCTTGAGACGCATATAAGACTGACTGGATGGCACCGAATACAAGAACCATCTGATGAACAAATATGCATAACCACGTGATGGGATGTGGTGTTTGCAAGAAGACGCGAAGATGCCACAATCAGCAGAGGCATTTATACGGATAGAAACTGAGGGAGAGGAGGAAACGAGAGGGGACGTCAGAACGCTGAGCTGGTGGGAAAGATCAGTGAGTGGGTCTAAAGCTGGCTCAGCTGCCTTTGTCTCCACTGCACTCGTCGAACGAGTTAGAACGCGGAACGCCAGCGTCCGGCATTCGTTCTCGCATTCGAACACGTTCGACGGGTGCAGTGGACACCAAAAGCAGCTACACTCTAAAAAAAACTCGTGCGTCTACTTTCCCCGCACAACACTCGGGGAGCCAATGACTACAACTTACGGAGGCAGCTCAGCGAATGACGATGGCGAAACATATGTTTAGACCAAAAAACGCAGTCTGAGTTCTGACATTAAGCAATGCAAGCGTGACGTTTTGCATTGCTTAATGTCACAACTCGGAATGTGTCTTTTTTTGGTCTAAGCATATGTTTCGATATCGTCATTCGCTGAGCTGCCTCCGCAAGTTGTAGTGATTGGCTCCCCGAGTGTTGTGCGGGGAAAGTAGACGCACGGGCTTTCTTTAGGGTGTAGAGCTCTAGGCAGGCACGTAGCCAGGATTTTGGTTCGGGGGGGGTGCCCATGCCAAAATGCTGTATGAGGAGGAGGGGCGAGAAGAGGTCCCAGCAAAATGGAAGATTTCGGGGGGGGGGGGGGGGGGGGGGCCGGGCGCCATGCCCCCCCCCCCCCCCCCCCCCCCCTTGGCTACGTGCCTGGCTGTAGGTCTACCCACTAAGCACTCGAACCAGAGCTCGGCGTTCTGACGACCCCGCGCTCTCTCATTTTTTTTTCTCCCTCAGTTCCTATCCGCATACGAATTCGCAGCAACTGATGGCCTCAAAATGAAGCTGTGAAAGAACGCAAACAAGCTTGGAAATTTGTTTATCAAGGTATTCGCAAACCGCGGAGGTTGCACTGAGAAGAATGGTCCTAACAATTTGTAAATATATCAGCTTGAACTTTAGAATTAAACTAGAACACAAAGAAAGAAAGGACAGGATAGTATACACAGCTGACTACCAACGATGTGTGTCCTACCCTGTCCTTTCTTTCTTTGTGTTATAGTTTAATTCTAAAGTTCAAGCTGATATATTTACAAGTATGTACCAACAAGCTGAACTCTTAACGGTTACTGAGGTCCGGTCCTAACAAATCGAGTGTGTGTGTCTGTGTGCGGGGGGGGGGGGGGTGGGGGCGACGCGAGGCGATTCAAGAACCAAAAAAAAAGAATACTTGGCTTCTCTGCGGTTGAGCCGCTTTAAACGAGGTAGACATCGCAGCTCACCATCTAGCCGCAACTGATAGTTGCGGTGTTCAAACTCCGCCTTAATTTTAAGAAACTCTGCTCTCACAAACAACCTAACTTTCGTCATTAAAAACAAATCCCTAGTGACACGCATAATTTTTTTTGTGTATGCATTAGTGCTTTGGCACATGCGCTGACCTATGAGTTGACTGCTTTGGGGCGCACATAATCAAAGTGCGTAACGTCGCCACGCGATGGCGCCTCAGCTACACTGGCTTTAGTAACTGGGTAGTAAACGCCTTTTGCAAGCGCCGACAGATGGCCGCGGGGTGCATATTTTGTGAGGCTTGGCGATATGACCCATAGCAACGGAGGTCGCACTGGACCTAGCAACCGAAGATCGCAGGCGGTGTCCCCCTTCATCAATTCCGGCATCGCA